>NC_084621.1:5259747-5504747 GCF_033978795.1 Nerophis ophidion
CGCCTCCGCTTGGGATGGTTTCCTGCTGGCTCCGCTGTGAACGGGACTCTCGCTGCTGTGTTGGATCCGCTTTGGACTGGACTCTCGCGACTGTGTTGGATCCATTGTGGATTGATCTTTCACAGTATCATGTTCTCATAGTCATCATTGTCACCGACGTCCCACTGGGTGTGAGTTTTCCTTGCCCTTATGTGGGCCTACCGAGGATGTCGTAGTGGTTTGTGCAGCCCTTTGAGACACTAGTGATTTAGGGCTATATAATCAATCAATCAATCAATGTTTATTTATATAGCCCCAAATCACAAATGTCTCAAAGGACTGCACAAATCATTACGACTACAACATCCTCGGAAGAACCCACAAAAGGGCAAGGAAAACTCACACCCAGTGGGCAGGGAGAATTCACATCCAGTGGGACGCCAGTGACAATGCTGACTATGAGAAACCTTGGAGAGGACCTCAGATGTGGGCAACCCCCCCCTCTCTAGGGGACCGAAAGCAATGGATGTCGAGCGGGTCTAACATGATACTGTGAAAGTTCAATCCATAGTGGCTCCAACACAGCCGCGAGAGTTCAGTTCAAGCGGATCCAAGACAGCAGCGAGAGTCCCGTCCACAGGAAACCATCTCAAGCGGATCAGCAGCGTAGAGATGTCCCCAACCGATACAGGCGAGCGGTCCATCCTGGGTCCCGACGAGCGGTCCTTCCTGGGTCTCGACTCTGGACAGCCAGTACTTCATCCATGGTCATCGGACCGGACCCCCTCCACAAGGGAGGGGGGGACATAGGAGAAAGAAAAGAAGCGGCAGATCAACTGGTCTAAAAAGGAGGTCTATTTAAAGGCTAGAGTATACAGATTAGTTTTAAGGTGAGACTTAAATGCTTCTACTGAGGTAGCATCTCGAACTGTTACCGGGAGGGCATTCCAGAGTACTGGAGCCCGAACGGAAAACGCTCTATAGCCCGCAGACTTTTTTTGGGCTCTAGGAATCACTAATAAGCCGGAGTCTTTTGAACGCAGATTTCTTGCCGGGACATACGGTACAATACAATCGGCAAGATAGGCTGGAGCTAGACCGTGTAGTATTTTATACGTAAGTAGTAAAACCTTAATATAATATAAGTAAACATTGATTGATTGATTGATTGATTTTGTCCTGGTCGCCGTAGCGGTAAGCTGTTTCTGTTAGCATTAGTTATTTCCAGTTTTTATGTTTGCTATCCACTTGCTTCCATGCTAAATTTCCTTTTTTGTTTTCTAGCTCCCAGTGCTAGCTCCCTTAGTTTGTTATTCCGCCCACGTGCGTGCTTTTTGTTTGTTCTTGTTTAGTTTTAATTGAATCATGTTTTCGTATTCTATGCCTGCCTCCTTCTCTGCATTTTTGGGTTCAACACCGACTAACCCTGACTTTTTTAAGTCATCACGCCACGATTTTACCATTCCGGGCCCACTTGGGAGTATATTGTCCTCCACGCGGCCCCCGTGCGAAAATGACTTTGACACCCCTGTCCTACATCTTTAGAAGTCCGGAATAAATCTGCTTGGCAAACCCAAACCCCCCCCGCCGAGGATGCTTCTAAATAAACGTTTGGCCCGCTCTCACAGCTGAGAAAACATACATCAAACAGATACTCCAGGATACAGTAAGCATCATCCCATCCCGGTTTAGAATGGATTCAGATTTAGAGTCAGTCTGGAAAATGCTGACATTGGTATGCCGGTGAAGATTTTGGTGCGGATTTGGTGTTTGGCATTCATGATAATCCTCATTGTCTCCAACTTTATGGATGGTCATTGAACCGTATGATGTGTCAGTGATTCTCCGCATACCCTTGGCAGCGGATCACACATTCCATCATGGTAGCGCTCCCTCCTTCACTTGTTCTTGACTTTTATGATGATTTCCTAGCAAGGGCTGAGTGCAGTCCTTATGGTTTATAAGGTTGGGAGGTCCTTACGTGTGTTATATATACTGTGATATAAACTTCGCCTTTAGTTTGACGAGAAACAGCGTACGAATGTCAATACGTGCATACTATTACTGTCCTATAAACTAAGTCACATAAGGCCTGATAAAGGTTTGTGTGTATTCAAACGTGTTTAAACGTGATATCATCAATCAATCAATCAATCAATGTTTACTTATATAGCCCTAAATCTCAAAGGGCTGCACAAACCACTACGACATCCTCGGTAGGCCCACATAAGGGCAAGGAAAACTCACACCCAGTGGGACGTCGGTGACAATGATGACTATGAGAACCTGTATTAGGCTGACTGTATTAGAGGTGAAGGTGACATTCCGACGCTGGTGTAATCCAACCCTGAACGTATGGACGGCATAAATGAGCGGTGACCTGTGTCAGTGTGACAGTAACATGAGCCAAGACTTCATAATCCTGACTCCTTTATCCTTGTGGTCTACCCTGCGTGTCTGTTACTGTGTATTCAACACTGGCTATCATCCTCTACCTACTTCTTGCCCTTTACTGAGTACACTTATATCATGACACAAGGTGGTAATGCCTTTACACTGGGATTCAAGCCTCAAAATAATGTATAACTTTACCATAACACTCTGCTCTTTACTTGAATTGTGTGCAGTCAAATCCAAGGTTTGTCTGAGCACGAGCATTCGTATGTAGAAAATGCAAAAAGAAAAAAAAAAAAGATGAGTTCGGGACCAGCGAAGCTGGCAGCGTTTCTGGGTGTTGTTGATAAATGGCTTTGGCTTCGCGTAGTAGAGTTTCAACTTGCACTTACAGATGTAGCGACCAACTGTAGTTACTGACAATGGTTTTCTGAAGTGTTCCTGAGCCATCCATCCATCCATCCATCCATTCATCTTCTTCCGCTTATCCGAGGTCGGGTCGCGGGGGCAACAACCTAAGCAGGGAAACCCAGACTTCCCTTTCCCCAGCCACTTTGTCTAGCTCTTCCCGGGGGATCCCGAGGCGTTCCCAGGCCAGCCGGGAGACATAGTCTTCCCAACGTGTCCTGGGTCTTCCCCGTGGCCTCCTACCGGTTGGACGTGCCCTAAACACCTCCCTAGGGAGGCGTTCGGGTGGCATCCTGACCAGATGCCCGAACCACCTCATCTGGCTCCTCTCGATGTGAAGGAGCAGCGGCTTTACTTTGAGTTCCTCCCGGATGGCAGAGCTTCTCACCCTATCTCTATGCAAAAAGAAAAAAAAAAGATGAGCTCGGGACCAGCGAAGCTGGCAGCGTTTCCGGGTGTTGTTGATAAATGGCTTTGGCTTCGCGTAGTAGAGTTTCAACTTGCACTTACAGATGTAGCGACAAACTGTAGTTACTGACAATGGTTTTCTGAAGTGTTCCTGAGCCCATGCGGTGATATCCTTCACACAACGATGTCGCTTTTTGATGCAGTACCGCCTGAGGGATCGAAGGTCTGTAAAATTGACGCTTACATGCAGTTATTTCTCCAGATTCTCTGAACGTTTTGATGATATTACGGACCGTAGACGGTTAAATCCCTAAATTCTTTGCAATAGCGAGTTGAGGAATGTTTTCCGACAATTTGCTCACCCATTTGTTCACAAATTGGTGACCCTCGCCCCATCCTTGTTTGTGAATGACTGAGCATTTCATGGAAGCTGCTTTTATACCCAATCATGGCACCCACCCGTTACCAATTAGCCTGTTCACTCAGTGTGATGTTCCAAATAAGTGTTTGATGAGCATTCCTCAACTTTCTCGGTCTTTTTTTGCCACTTCTGCCAGCTTTTTTGAAACACGATGCATGAATCAAATTTCTAAATGATCTAATATTTGCGAAAAAATAAAGTTTTCAAGTTCAAACGTTCAGTATCACAGTCTTTTCAACTGAATATAGGTTGGAGAGGATTTGCAAATACTTACATTTTGTTTGTATTTATGATTTATTACAACTAAAAAAACATGTACATAAGTATTCACAGCCTTTGCTCAATACTTCGTTAATGCATCTTTGGCAGCAATTACAGCCTTAATGACACGTTCGGGTCGCATTGCTGCAACGGTGGTTGTTATCACGACTCGGAAAAGGATAGGAAGCAGCAAGAGTAGTGTGCAGGTAAGATTAATTTAATTTCAAAAATGGGACCCGTTACCTCCCTGCTTGGCGGTTGGAATTGGGGGTTGAATCACCAAAATGATTCCCAGGCGTGGCCACCGCTGCTGCTCACTGCTCCCCCTCACCTCAGAGGAGGTGAACATGGGGGGTGGGTCAAATGCAGAGAATAATTTCACCACACCTAGTGTGTGTGTGACCATCATTGGGATTTTACCTCAATTATAAGCGAGTGTCATTAAACAGGTCTGCAGTACTCGGAGGAGCCTAGTTTAAAAATGAAGGACTCCTAAACTGGAGAAGCCAAACCACCAGTCTCGTATTCATTCTTTCTCTGTCTGGGTGCGTGCTAAGTCAGGACAGCACAACCTGACCATGTGTAGTGACTGGGAAGACAACAGATGTATACCATAACTTTAAGATGGACATGGATTCTCTACTCCAGGATAGAGCTATAACTTTTTGCAATCCGAAGTTTGGTTTTATTGTTTCTTCTCGTGAGAGGGATAATTCCTGTCAAACATGCGAATGTCCAACTAAGGCTGCTTCGCAACCATTATTTACTTAAACCTGGTGGTTCGCTTTCTCCAAGTTGGATATAAACATTCACCCAATGTTGAACATAATATGAGTCAATTAATTCACTTCAAAAAATGAATGAAAGATTTTGAAAAAAATCTGAATTGTACAGTCGGAGTTAACCGCTCTGTGCGTCCTGTCACAATAGCAAAATCCCTTAAGTCACATCTTGGAAATGACAGTAAGAGTCAGACTTTTTATAAACTGTGACCGACTTAAGCTGTCATCGTGTGGGTTGCATGGACCACCCAGGAAGGATATAAACATTCACCAATGTTGAACATAATATGAGTCAATTAATTCACTTCAAAAAATGAATGAAGATTTGAAAAAAAATCTGAATTGTACAGTCGGAGTTAATCCGCTCTGTGCGTCCTGTCACAATAGCAAAATCCCTTAAGTCACATCTTGGAAATGACAGTAAGAGTCAGACTTTTTATAAACTGTGACCGACTTAAGCTGTCATCGTATGGGTTGCATGGACCACCCAGGAAGGATATAAACATTCACCCAATGTTGAACATAATATGAGTCAATTAATTCACTTCAAAAAATGAATGAAGATTGGAAAAAAATCTGAATTGTACAGTCGGGAGTTAACCTCTCCGTGCTGTCCTGTCACCAATAGCAAAATCCCTTAAGTCACATCTTGGAAATGACAGTAAGAGTCAGACTTTTTATAAACTGTGACCGACTTAAGCTGTCATCGTGTGGGTTGCATGGACCACCCAGGAAGGATATAAACATTCACCCAATGTTGAACATAATATGAGTCAATTAATTCACTTCAAAAAATGAATGAAGATTGGAAAAAAATCTGAATTGTACAGTCGGAGTTAACCTCTCTGTGCGTCCTGTCACAATAGCAAAATCCCTGAAGTCACATCTTGGAAATGACAGTAAGAGTCAGACTTTTTATAAACTGTGACCGACTTAAGCTGTCGTCGTGTGGGTTGCATGGACCACCCAGTAAGGACATCTCTCTTGAACAGGTTTGACTCTATTATTTCTCAAATAAAGCTTCTCTTTCAGCTCCTTCTCTCCTGCTCGCTCCTCGCTCTCCTTCAGTCGGCCGCGTCGTCGTCGTGCGCTCTTTTGCTTCCACTCCTCGATCTCTGCTGCAGTCTCTCCAACTCCTTCCTCGATCTCTCCTCCTTCTCCCTTTTTATACAGCAGGAGGGGATGAATTAATTGTGTGCCGGTGTGTGTGCCACGCACATGAGTTAGATTGTGGCGGCGCCGCTCCCAGCAAGCCCCGCCTCTACGCTCCGCCGCATCCTCCGCCTCCTTGCCGCCATCTTGGGCAAGGCTGCAGCGTGCCATGCCTTGCCGTCGGCTCCTGGCTCCGCCTCTCGTCATAAACTTTTTCTTTTTTCACTTTCGATTTTTCCCCGTCAGGATTCGCCACAGCGAGTCAATCACAAAAAATGTTTTGGCTTTGTTTTTACGCCAGATGCCCTTCCTGACAAAAACTCTGAATCCATGCCCTCTGCCATGAAAGACAGAAGCCATTATAGCAGCAGGGATTTTATTATGAAAATCACATCAAATATGAATGTACGCAATGATCTGATCATCACGAGGCGTGTCTTTTGTGCAAAAATTATTATTTGATGAAAATCTGAGTCAATACATGTTTCTATCTGCACAACTTTGTCTATAGGGAAGATAGAAATACAACAATATAAATTCATATACTAACAATAAAGGCAAAACAAGGACAATCAGCATCCTGTGTTGGAGGGAACCAAGTGCAAAACCAGCATTGAGATATACACTATATTGCTGAAAGTATTTGGCCACCTGCCTTGACTCACATATGAACTGGAAAGTGCCATCCATTCCTAACCCATAGGGTTCAATATGACCTTTTGCAGCTATTACAGCTTCAACTCTTCTGGGAAGGCTGTCCACAAGGTTGCGGAGTGTGTTTATAGGAATTTTTCTTCCAAAAGCGCATTGGTGAGGTCACACACTGATGTTGGTCAAGAATTCCGCAATAATTCATCCCAAAAGGTGTTCTTTTCAGGTTCAGGTCAGGACTCCGTGCAGGCCAGTCAAGTTCATCCACATCAGACTCCGTCATAGATGTCTTTATGGTCCTTGCTGTGTGGACTTGTGCACAGTCATGTTGGAAGAGGAAGGGGCCCGCTCCAAACTGTTTCCACAAGGTTTGAACTTTGAAGTGCCATCCCATTCCTAACCCATAGGGTTCAATACGATGTCGGTCCACCTTTTGCAGCTATTACAGCCTCAACTCTTCTGGGAAGGCTGTCCACAAGGTTGCGGAGTGTGTTTATAGGAATTTTAGACCATTCTTCCAAAAACGCATTGGTGAGGTCACACAAAGATGTTGTTCGAGAAGGCCTGGCTCTCAGTCTCCGTTCTAATTCATCCCAAAGGTGTTCTATTGGGTTCAGGTCAGGACTCTGTACAGGCCAGTCAAGTTCATCCACACCAGACTCTATCACCCAGTCATGTTGGAAGAGGAAACGGCCCGCTCCAAACTGTTCCCACAAGTTTGGGAGCATGGAATTGTCCAAAATGTTTTGGTATCCTGGAGCATTCAAAGTTTCATTTCACTGGAACTAAGGAGCCAAAACCAACTCCTGAAAAAAAACCCTACACCACAATTCCTCTTCCACTAAATTTCACACTCGGCACAATCAATCAATCAATCAATCAATCAATGTTTATTTATATAGCCCCAAATCACAAATGTCTCAAAGGACTGCACAAATCATTACGACTACAACATCCTCGGAAGAACCCACAAAAGGGCAAGGAAAACTCACACCCAGTGGGCAGGGAGAATTCACATCCAGTGGGACGCCAGTGACAATGCTGACTATGAGAAACCTTGGAGAGGACCTCAGATGTGGGCAACCCCCCGCCCCCTCTAGGGGACCGAAAGCAATGGATGTCGAGCGGGTCTAACATGATACTGTGAAAGTTCAATCCATAGTGGCTCCAACACAGCCGCGAGAGTTCAGTTCAAGCGGATCCAAGACAGCAGCAAGAGTCCCGTCCACAGGAAACCATCTCAAGCGGAGGCGGATCAGCAGCGTAGAGATGTCCCCAACCGATACACAGGCGAGCGGTCCATCCTGGGTCCAGACGAGCGGTCCATCCTGGGTCTCGACTCTGGACAGCTAGTACTTCATCCATGGTCATCGGACTGGACCCCCTCCATAAGGGAAGGGGGGGACATAGGAGAAAAAAGAAAAGAAGCGGCAGATCAACTGGTCTAAAAAGGGAGTCTATTTAAAGGCTAGAGTATACAGATGAGTTTTAAGGTGAGACTTAAATGCTTCTACTGAGGTAGCATCTCGAACTGTTACCGGGAGGGCATTCCAGAGTACTGGAGCCCGAACGGAAAACGCTCTATAGCCCGCAGACTTTTTTTGGGCTTTGGGAATCACTAATAAGCCGGAGTCTTTTGAACACAGATTTCTTGCCGGGACATATGGTACAATACAATCGGCAAGATAGGATGGAGCTAGACCGTGTAGTATTTTATACGTAAGTAGTAAAACCTTCAAGTCACATCTTAAGTGCACAGGAAGCCAGTGCAGGTGAGCCAGTACAGGTGTAATGTGATCAAACTTTCTTGTTCTTGTCAAAAGTCTAGCAGCCGCATTTTGTACCAACTGTAATCTTTTAATGCTAGACATGGGGAGACCCGAAAATAATACGTTACAGTAATCGAGACGAGGCGTAACAAACGCATGGATAATGATCCCGGCGTCTTTAGTGGACAGAATGGAGCGAATTTTAGCGATATTACGGAGATGAAAGAAGGCCGTTTTAGTAACGCTTTTAATGCAAAAATACTTCTCTCTACAGACCAGCAAATACAATCTAAGAGATGAATCTGAGTTTATTTTACCAAAAGCAAGACTAGTTGTTAAACGTAGATGTTTATCTGTTCTCGGTGTTAATTTGTGGAATTCTGTTGGTAAAGAAATAACAATGAGTGACTCAGTATTTAAATTAAAAAGAACATGTCACAATGTATTTTAAAAAGTTATGTGAACTGGAAATTTGGTATGTATGTTTGTCTATTTACAAAAAAAGTGCATGTGTGTACGTATATATTTTTGTATTATTTGTTAAAGGGCAACTTAAATGTAAATGCAGAATGACTATATTTCTTTTTGTATTACAAAATTATTAGAAAAGGTAACTTAATTGAATGTAAAAAATTTTTATGTTGGGCATATAAGCTTTTTTGCTTCTGCCTGTTTCAGTCGTGTTATTCATTTTTGAATCGTGATCTATGTTTCAATATGTTTTTGTTGGACTGAAAATCAATCAATCAATCAATCAATCAATGTTTAGCCCCAAATCACAAATGTCTCAAAGGACTGCACAAATCATTACGACTACAACATCCTCGGAAGAACCCACAAAAGGGCAAGGAAAACTCACACCCAGTGGGCAGGGAGAATTCACATTCAGTGGGACGCCAGTGACAATGCTGACTATGAGAAACCTTGGAGAGGACCTCAGATGTGGGCAACCCCCCCCCCTCTAGGGGATCGAAAGCAATGGATGTCGAGCGGGTCTAACATGATATTGTGAAAGTTCAATCCATAGTGGCTCCAAGACAGCAGTGAGAGTCCCGTCCACAGGAAACCATCTCAAGCGGATCAGCAGCGTAGAGATGTCCCCAACCGGTACAGGCGAGCGGTCCATCCTGGGTCCCGACGAGCGGTCCATCCTGGGTCTCGACTCTGGACAGTCAGTACTTCATCCATGGTCATCGGACCGGACCCCCTCCACAAGGGAGGGGGGGACATAGGAGAAAGAAAAGAAGCGGCAGATCAACTGGTCTAAAAAGGAGGTCTATTTAAAGGCTAGAGTATACAAAATAAACTGAAACTGACCCCAACCTCTGTCAGTTTAAGCCCACCACTTGGTGGCTGACTTGATGTTGTTCCTTAACTCTTCCAGTTTCTTATAATAAAGCCGACAGCTGACTTTGGAATATTTAGGAGTGAGGACATTTCACGACTGGATTCGTGGCACAGGTGGCATCCTATGAGAGTTCCATGCTGGAAATCACCGAGCTCCTGAGAGCAACCCATTCTTTTTACAAAGGTTTGTCGAAACAGTGAATGCTCCTCCTTCACATGCATCTTCTTATTGTGTTTCCACTGACAGGAAGAGTTGTCCTCAAAGTAGAGCTAAATGCTTCTGAGGGAGAATGGCAATGCAGCCTCGTCTGGTCAATAACTCATTTGAAAAGGGGTTATGAATCCAAATGATCTTGCTGAACGGTGCCGGAAAAAATAAAAAAACAAATAAAATCAATGGCAGAGACAAGACAACACTCAGTTGGTGGAATATTTGCTGCCATGCCATATATTAAGAAATGCCATTTCTATATTGAAGTCTATTAAGACGTAGGTTTATTGATGATAGCTTCCACTCAGGGGATGGGATTATAAGGCAATAAGGCCAGGGAAGGTATTTCATTAGCTTGTATTTAGATTGAAGTGTCGTCTATATTGGGAGAGCCAGCCACGTCTTAAAATTGTGTGTGTGTGTGTGTGTGTGTGTTTGATCATATTACGCCTGTACTGGCTCACCTGCACTGGCTTCCTGTGCACTTAAGATGTGACTTTAAGGTTTTACTACTTACGTATAAAATACTACACGGTCTAGCTCCATCCTATCTTGCCCATTGTATTGTACCATATGTCCCGGCAAGAAATCTGCCTTCAAAAGACTCCGGCTTATTAGTGATTCCTAGAGCTCAAAAAAAGTCTGCGGGCTATAGAGCGTTTTCTGTTCGGGCTCCAGTACTCTGGAATGCCCTCCCGGTAACAGTTCGAGATGCTACCTCAGTAGAAGCATTTAAGTCTCACCTTAAAACTCATCTGTATACTCTAGCCTTTAAATAGACCTCCTTTTTAGACCAGTTGATCTGCCGCTTCTTTTCTTTCTCCTATGTCCCCCCCTCCCTTGTGGAGGGGGTCCGGTCCGATGACCATGGATGAAGTACTGGCTGTCCAGAGTCGGGACCCAGGATGGACCGCTCGCCTGTATCGGTTGGGGACATCTCTACGCTGCTGATCCGCTTGAGATGGTTTCCTGTGGACGGGACTCTCGCTGCTGTCTTGGAGCCACTATGGATTGAACTTTCACAGTATCATGTTAGACCCGCTCGACATCCATTGCTTTCGGTCCCCTAGAGGGGGGGGGGGGTTGCCCACATCTGAGGTCCTCTCCAAGGTTTCTCATAGTCAGCATTGTCACTGGCGTCCCACTGGATGTGAATTCTCCCTGCCCACTGGGTGTGAGTTTTCCTTGCCCTTTTGTGGGTTCTTCCGAGGATGTTGTAGTCGTAATGATTTGTGCAGTCCTTTGAGACATTTGTGATTTGGGGCTATATAAATAAACATTGATTGATTGATTGATTGTTTGTTGAGGCTCTGAATCTGAGCAGGACCGTCAGTAGACAGTAAATTGTCTTTGCACGTGCTGTCCATAAATATTTTTGCACTGGTAGAAGGTAAGGAAATACAAAACTGGTTATTTTCCATCGTAAATTAAGAAGGCCTTTCGAAATACGAGAATTTGAAGGCTGCAACTAATGGTTATTTTGATAGTCATCGACCACAGTAAGTAAGGCTGTATTTGTTTCTCCAATCTTACGTGGGACTGAAGCATTTAGGCCTATGTTTCAAAGTCAAGGCCCCGAGTGAATGATCTGTGGCCCCTGGGGACATACTTGCCAACTTTGAGACCTCCGCGTGGTCGCGGGTGGGGAGGAGGCGTGGTTTGGGCGGGGGGCGTGGTTAAGAGGGGACGAGTATAATTCACCAACTCGAGTATTTCATATATATATATATATATATATATATGTACTTGACTTTCAATGAATTCTAGCTATATATATTTATTTTATTATATATATATAAATAAAATTGTTGAATTTCAGACGGCACCTTACTCCACAGTAATAAAAACACAGTTTTACTAACTGTACTGTGCTTGCTGGTTACTAAAAAAAACAACAACAGTCCAATCCAATCCAATCCACTTTATTTATATAGCACATTTAAACAACAATAACGTTTCCAAAGTGCTGCACAGCCATGTTAAAAACAACATTATGCTCCACCAATGACTGAATAAAACAAAAAATGAATAAAAATAAAACCAATAAAAACAATATAAAAACAAATATGATTAAAAACTATTTTAAAGGGTGAAATCAATTAAAACAGTAAAATAAAAATAAAAGTGTATAAAAAAACACAGAGGACCACAGAGGACAGAGGACCACACAACTCACGTAGTGTTAAAAGCCAAAGAATAAAAGTGGGTCTTAAGACGAGACTCAAAACACTCCACTGTGGAAGCAGTTTGAACTATTTGAGGAACCTTTGTTCTGCCATTTGCGTAATGGCGAGAGTAACTTGCCGCCAGGTGCACAACACCACGTAAATCGTTGGCCAATCAAAAAGCAACCCCATAACGCTTTACCAATATTCACCAGGAGATGGCAACAGACAACATAGAATCACTCGATTACAGACGGCGTCGCCATGGCTATAACTTCCTCGTTCTTCTGCTTCGTCTCCTTGTGTGTGCAGTTTTTTTATTAAAAATCCGTGGATGTTGTAACGTGATTGGGCAGGCAAGCTGTTTATATAAGAGGAAAGCGGACGTGAAAACAGGCGGTCCCCACTCAAGTCCGCATGGAGCTGGAGGGGGCGTGAATTTCGGGAGATTTCCGGGAGAAAATTTATTCCGGGAAGTTTTCGGGAGAGGCGCTGAATTTTGAGAGTCTCCCGGAAAATATGTTTCCATTTTTACACCCCTCAGGGGAGCCACTAGGGCGGCGCTGGAGAGCCGCATGCCGGTTGCTGCCCCCCGGTTTAGGTTGTCACCAATGCCACTTCAATTGTAATATAAACACATATCCACACAATATATATATATATATATATATATATATATATATTCAGCGGGGCAAAAAAGTATTTAGTCAGCCAACGATTGTGCAAGTTCTCCCACTTAAAATAATGACAGAGGTCTGTAATTTTCATCGAAGGTACACTTCAACTGTGAAAGATAGAATGAGAAAAAAAAATCCAGGAATTCACATTGTAGGAATTTTAAAGAATTTATTTGTAAATTATGGAGGAGGTTATGGCTCAAAATCTCACGATACATGGCCCCATTCATTTTTTTTCCCTTAACACGAATCAATTGTCCTGTCCCCTTAGCAGAAAAACAGCCCCAAAGCATGATGTTTCCACCCCCATGCTTCACAGTAGGTATGGTGTTCTTGGGATGCAACTCAGTATTCTTCTTCCTCCAAAAGTTATATTTTGGTTTCATCTGACCACATGACATTCTCCCAATCCTCTGCTGTATCATCCATGTATCCATTTTGGTATAAACTCAACTCGTCGTGTTTGGAGGAAGAAGAATACTGACTTTCATCCCAAGAACACCATACCTACTGTGAAGCATGGGGGTGGAAACATCCTGCTTTGGGGCTGTTTTTCTGCTAAGGGGACAGGACGATTGATCCGTGTTAAGGAAAGAATGAATGGGGCCATGTATCGTGAGATTTTGAGCCGAAACCTCCTTCCATCAGTGAGAGCTTTGAATGGTTGACCAAATACTTATTTTCCAGCATAATTCACAAATAAATTCTTTAAAATTCCTACAATGTGAATTCCTGGATTTTGTTTTCACATTCTGTTTCTCACAGTTGAAGTGTACCTATGATGAAAATGACAGACCTCTGTCATCGTTTTAAGTGGGAGAACTTGCACAATCGGTGGCTGACTAAATACTTTTTTGCCCCACTGTGTAAATATATATATATATAGAATTTTTTTTCGCCATTTGACATATTTATATCCATATTTCATGTCTACACAAAAACATTCAATTAGTCAGGATGTTGTGAAATAAGGGTCATTTCCTTAAGAAAAATAATTGACGGCTTCAATCTTCCAATGAATCAGTGTCTACGATTGAAAGTAGAAAGACAAATAAAGAGATTCCTTCTCATCCCAACAGGCCAGTGTGTTGTATATGTGACTCTTGTGTGTTGACAAGCAATTTCTATGAGTGCGAGCTCCCTATTTCCACCACCGTTTACAGTCATGTTTAATTCAAAGGTCGCATTCGTTATTTACCCGCAGCCTTCTCTCTAACGCGTCTTCATATTTTGTCAGCAATCGTTCCCCAACTGACCTTCATCCCATCTTCTCCCCGCCTCGAACACATGCTAGAATGCACACACTTTCCCCCGCCGCTGTCCCTGCGCCCGCCGTCCCCCACTTCTTCCACTAGTTTGCTGTCTAAAAGCAATGAGGCTTGACTGAGACGCTTGGGAAATCAAAATGACTCCCCTCACTGTTCCGGCATCAGACTGCATGAGAACACAGCAGCAAACACACACATGGCAGACGCCCTGCAGGCGGGAAGGAGTCACTGTTTACTGCTGGGGTCTTTTGAGATGCACCAGACTCCCCCTCAGTTTTACCACGGCTGGTTTGAGGACCAAACAACAGAAAAATCTACAAAGTTCGAGTAAACGAAGACAACAGAAAAAGGGCACACAAGCAAAACAAAAAAATGGTAGCTGCTCCGGGCACAGACTAAGACACTTTCCCCAGAGCCTGGGTTAGGTTGGTTGCAACGTGCTTGGATTTTTTTTTATCCACGCAGACGTTTGTGAGACACAACATTTCTAGGTCTTTGAATGCATCAATCAATGACTGCAATGGTACTGCACTTTATTTTGCACCATAATGGTTCAATCAGTCAATCAATCAATGTTTATTTATATAGCCCCAAATCACAAATGTCTCAAAGGACTGCACAAATCATTACGACTACAACATCCTCGGAAGAACCCACAAAAGGGCAAGGAAAACTCACACCCAGTGGGCAGGGAGAATTCACATCCAGTGGGACGCCAGTGACAATGCTGACTATGAGAAACCTTGGAGAGGACCTCAGATGTGGGCAACCCCCCCTCTCTAGGGGACCGAAAGCAATGGATGTCGAGCGGGTCTAACATGATACTGTGAAAGTTCAATCCATAGTGGCTCCAACACAGCCGCGAGAGTTCAGTTCAAAGCCGATCCAAGACAGCAGCGAGAGTCCCGTCCACAGGAAACCATCCCAAGCGGAGGCTGATCAGCAGCGTAGAGATGTCCCCAGGACGAGCGGTCCATCCTGGGTCTCGACTCTGGACAGCCAGTACTTCATCCATGGTTATCGGACCGGACCCCCTCCACAAGGGAGGGGGGGGGGACATAGGGGAAAAAGAAAAGAAGCGGCAGATCAACTGGTCTAAAAAGGGAGTCTATTTAAAGGCTAGAGTATACAGATGAGTTTTAAGGTGAGACTTAAATGCTTCTATTGAGGTAGCATCTCGAACTGTTACCGGGAGGGCATTCCAGAGTACAGAAAAAGCTCTATAGCCCGCAGACTTTTTTTGGGCTCTAGGAATCACTAATAAGCCGGAGTCCTTTGAACGCAGATTTCTTGCCGGGACATATGGTACAATACAATCGTCAAGATAGGATGGAGCTAGACCGTGTAGTATTTTATACGTAAGTAGTAAAACCTTAAAGTCACATCTTAAGTGCACAGGAAGCCAGTGCAGGTGAGCCAGTACAGGTGTAATGTGATCAAACTTTCTTGTTCTTGTCAAAAGTCTAGCAGCCGCATGGTTCTATGTAGTTAGGGTTGTACCAGGGGTAGGGAACCTATGGCTCGCGAGCCAGATGTGGCTCTTTTGATAACTGCATCTGGCTCTCGGATAAATCTGAGCTGAGACTGTTAAAAATAATGTTCAAAATATAAAACATGCTCATGCATTTGAATCCATCCATCCTTCAAGAAGTTGCATTAAGGGTAAGAAGTGATTTATTTATTATCGGTTAGTTTAGGTCTTGCCCTCCTGGGGGTTCTTCAGACCACCAAGCACCGACATGAGAGCCCGTTTCAGGGTTACAATATTTTTTTATTTTTCAATAAGTCTCTCAGTTGCTCTCCAGCAATTGTCTTTTTCTTCTTTTGTTCTCGCTCGCACTCTGGCTCCAGCCCTAACCCCGTGTCTCCTCCTGGCTGCTGCTTATAAATGAGATAAAAAGGCCCAGGTGGGCCTTCTATGCACCTGTCGCTGATTTCGAGGCTGGTCCCGGCAACACCCCGCTTCACTGGAGGCCACGCCCCCTCCACAGTTAGCTTGAGAATAACAATGTTATTACAAAGAATAAGAGACCTATTATAATCTAGAAATGTTGGTCTTACTTAAAAATGCACGTGTTTAGTTGTGTTCAGCGTTGAAAAAAATATTACACGGCTCTTGCAGAAATACATTTTAAAATATTTGGATTCTTGGCTCTGTGAGCCAAAAAGGTTCCCGACCGGTATTAGTATACCGTATTTCCTTGAATTACCCCCGGGTCAAACTCGTGACGTCACGACTGACACTTCCTTTGTCATCATTTTCAAAATAAAAGAGGCTGATTTCAATACTGGTAAATTGAAATGGCATAAAGGGAAGAAGATTAAGAGCTATTCAGTAGGATTTAAAGGTCCAGGTATGCTAAAAAGAACAGTAGGCAGCTATGGGCGGTATAACTCGGTTGGTAGAGCGGCCGTGCCAGCAACTTGAAGGTTGCAGGTTCGATCCCCGCTTTGGTGACAACCTAAACCGGGGGTCAGCAACCGGCATGCGGCTCTTCAGCGCCGCCCTAGTGGCTCCCCTGGACATCATTCAGAGGGGTGTAAAAATGGAAAAATATTTTTAGTTTTAATATATTGTCTGTCGGAGAACATTCATGACACAAACCTTCCTAATTGCTAGAATTGTAATATTTTCTAACAAAGTGCAGATTGTATTTTAACCTATTTAAAACATGTCATCAACATTTTAAAATTAATCTTAATCAGGAAAAATTACTAATGATGTTCCATAAATTATTAATTTTTTTTTTTTCAAAAAGATTCAAATTAGCCAGTTTTTCTATTAATTTTTTTCAGTTGAATTTTGCATTTTAAAGAGTTGAAATTGAAGATAAACTATGTTTCAAAGTTTTATTTTCATTTTTTTCGCGTTTTCTCCTCTTTTAAACCGTTCATCCATCCATCCATTTCTACCGCTTATTCCCTTTTGGGGTCACGGGGGGCGCTGGCGCCGATCTCAGTTACAATCGGGCGGAAGGCGGGGTACACCCTGGACAAGTCGCCACCTCATCGCAGGGCCAACACAGATAGACAGACAACATACATTTTCATTTAATTCTTCATTTTACCTTCTTCAAACTTCTTATGATTAAAATTAAAAAAAAATATTCTGGCAAATCTAAAAAATTTTCTGTAGAATCCAATTTAAATCTTATTTCAAAGTGTTTTGAATTTCTTTTAAAATTTTTGATCTGGAAAATCTAGACGAAATTAGGATTTGTCTTTGTTATAAATATAGCTTGGTCCAATTTGTTATATTTTCTAACAAAGTCCAGAATGGATTTCAACCTATTTAAAACATGTCATCAAAATTCTAAAATTAATCTTAATCAGGAAAAATTACTAATGATGTTCCATAAATTATTTTTCAAAAAGATTAGAATTAGCCAGTTTTTTCTATTCATTTTTTTCGGTTGAATTTTGCATTTTAAAGAGTCGAAACTGAAGATAAACTATGTTTCAAAATTTTATTTTCATTTTTTTCGTGTTTTCTCCTATTTTAAACAATTAAGTGTTTTTTTCATCATTTATTCTCTACAAAAAACCTTCCGTAAAAGGAAAAAAAATATATGATGGAATGACAGACAGAAATACCCATCCATCCATCCATTTTCTACCGCTTATTCCCTTTTGGGGTCACGGAGAGCGCTGGCGCCTATCTCAGTTACAATCGGGCGGAAGGCGGGGTACACCCTGGACAAGTCGCTACCTCATCGCAGGGCCAACACAGATAGACAGACAACATACATTTTAATTTAATTCTTCATTTTACCTTCTTCAAACTTCTTATGATTAAAATTTAAAAAAAATATTCTGGCAAATCTAAAAATTTTTCTGTAGAATCAAATTTAAATCTTATTTCAAAGTCTTTTGAATTTCTTTTAAGATTTTTGTTCTGGAAAATCTAGACGAAATCATGATTTGTCTTTGTTAGAAATATAGCTTGGTCCAATTTGTTATATTTTCTAACAAAATGCAGACTGGATTTTAACCTATTTAAAACATGTCATCAAAATTCTAAAATTAATCTTAATCAGGAAAAATTACTAATGATGTTCTATAAATTATTTTTCAAAAAGATTCGAATTAGCCAGTTTTCTATTCATTTTTTTCGGTTGAATTTTGCATTTTAAAAAGTCAAAACTGAAGATAAACTATGTTTCAAAATTTTATTTTCATTTTTTTCGTGCTTTCTCCTCTTTTAAACCGTTCAATTAAGTGTTTTTTTCTTCATTTATTCTCTACAAAAAACCTTCCATAAAAGGAAAAAAAATGTATGATGGAATGACAGACAGAAATACCCATCCATCCATCCATTTTCTACCGCTTATTCCCTTTTGGGGTCACGGAGAGCGCTGGCGCCTATCTCAGTTACAATCGGGCGGAAGGCGGGGTACACCCTGGACAAGTCGCCACCTCATCGCAGGGCCAACACAGATAGACAGACAACATACATTTTCATTTAATTCTTCATTTTACCTTCTTATGATTAAAATTCCCAAAAAATATTCTGGCAAATGTAGAAAATCTGTAGAATCAAATTTAAATCTTATTTCAAAGTCTTTTGAATTTCTTTTAAAATTTTTGTTCTGGAAAATCTAGACGAAATTATGATTCGTCTTTGTTAGAAATATAGCTTGGTCCAATTTGTTATATTTTCTAACAAAGTGCAGATTGGATTTTAACCTATTTAAAACATGTCATCAAAATTCTAAAATTAATCTTAACCAGGAAAAATTACTAATGATGTTCTATAAATTATTTTTTTAATTTTTTTCAAAAAGATTCAAATTAGCCGGTTTTTCTATTCATTTTTTCCGGTTGAATTTTGCATTTTAAAGAGTCGAAAGTGAAGATAAACTATGTTTCAAAGTTTTATTTTCATTTTTTTCGCGTTTTCTCCTCTTTTAAACCGTTCATCCATCCATCCATTTCTACCGCTTATTCCCTTTTGGGATAGCGGGGGGCGCTGGCGCCGATCTCAGTTACAATCGGGCGGAAGGCGGGGTACACACTGGACAAGTCGCAGACAGACAACATACATTTTAATTTAATTCTTCATTTTACCTTCTTCAAACTTCTTATGATTAAAATAAAAAAAAATCTAGAAAATCTGTAGAATCAAATTTAAATCTTATTTCAAAGTGTTTTGAATTTCTTTTAAAATTTTTGTTCTGGAAAATCTAGAAGAAATTAGGATTTGTCTTTGTTAGAAATATAGCTTGGTCCAATTTGTTATATTTTCTAACAAAGTCCAGAATGTATTTTAACCTATTTAAAACATGTCATCAAAATTCTAAAATTAATCTTAATCAGGAAAAATTACTAATGATGTTCCATAAATTATTTTTCAAAAATATTAGAATTAGCCAGTTTTTCTATTCATTTTTTTCCGGTTGAATTTTGCATTTTAAAGAGTCGAAACTGAAGATAAACTTTTTCAAAATAAAATGTTCATTTTTTTCGTGTTTTCTCCTATTTTAAACCGTTCAATTAAGTGGTTTTTTTCATCATTTATTCTCTACAAAAAACCTTCCGTAAAAGGAAAAAAAATACGACGGAATGACAGACAAAAATACCCATTTTTTTATATATATATAGATTTATTTATTAAAGGTAAATTGAGCAAATCGGCTATTTCTGGCAATGTATTGAAGTGTGTATCAAACTGGTAGCCCTTGGCATTAATCAGCACCCAAGAAGTAGTTCTTGCTTTCAAAAAGGTTGGCGACTCCTGCTGTATTACGACTTTTTGAACTCAACTTCGGCCGCACTATCCTCACGTCCCCAGTGCACGGACCTCTGTCCCCCCGTCATGTCTTCCAATAAATCAGACGGTGCAGTTAAGCAAAGGTGACATGGCATGGGAGCGTACTTAATACGGGACATGAGTGACAATACCACAGTCAAATGATTCATTCAAACTTAGCAAGTAAGACAATTTGTGTACCTTTCTCCTCTGCCAATCGTGACATCCTGTCGAGAACAAGCTATTAAGGCCGCTGACTGCTGATACGTGCGGCGGGGGTTGCTATGGTTACAGTCTGAAAGCAGCTTTCAGGACACTGCGGGTGAAGCGTGCATTGCGGGCTCTCTCATTCTTGGGTGAAAAGTGACAAAAAAAAGGTCCTTGTGGGGAAACGAAAGTGTCGGCAGGTGTCTCCGACTGAGGTGTGCGAGACAACCACATGCTGCACTGCAAAGTGAACGGACTTACAGACAGCAAGCGGGACGGATATAAGCCGAGCCGCTGGGGACTAAAGTGTGACAAAGTGATCAAAAAGGCAGGTGGGGTACTCGCTAACATTGTAAGAAAAGACTGGATACGTTTGTAAATATAAACCGACGGCTTCTCTGGGCTTGAGATCATCTAAGATGGACTGACGCAAAGTGGAAAAGTGTTCTGTGGTCTGACGAGTCCACATTTCAAATTGTTTTTGGATACATTCCACATCAAAGGGGAAGCGAACCATCCGGACTGGTATCAAAAGCCAGCATCTGTGATGGTATGGGGGTGTATTAGTGCCCAAGACATGGGTAACTTACACATCTGTGAAGGCACCATTAATGCTGAAAGGTACATACAGGTTTTGGACGCCCCTGCTTATTTCAGCAAGACAATGCCAAGCCACATTCAGTACGTGTTACAACAGTTTGGCTTTGTAAAACAAGAGTGCGGGTATTTTGCTGGCCCGCCGGCAGTCCAGACTTGTCTCCCATCGAAAATATGTGGCGTATTATGAAGCGAAAGATCTACATAAAACAAGAATGGGAAAGAATTCCACTTTCAAAGCTTCAACGATTAGTTTCCTCAGTTCCCAAACGTTTATTGAGTGTTGTTAAAAGAAAAGGTGATGTAACACAGTGGTGAACATGCCCTTTCCCAACTACTTTGGCACGTGCTGCAGCCATGAAATTCTAAGTTAATTATCAATCAATCAATCAAGTGTTCTGTGGTCTGACGAGTCCACATTTCAAATTGTTTTTGGATACATTCCACATCAAAGGGGAAGCGAACCATCCGGACTGGTATCAAAAGCCAGCATCTGTGATGGTATGGGGGTGCATTAGTGCCCCAAGACATGGGTAACTTACACATCTGTGAAGGCCCCATTAATGCTGGAAGGTCCATACAGGTTTTGGACGCCCCTGCTTATTTCAGCAAGACAATGCCAACGATTAATGCTCCGACAACCCATCAAGCAGTGCAGCTTCACAACTTTTACCAAAGTCGTACTAAAACATTTTGATAGATTTTTTTAGCGCCGTGTGTAATGTTCTACATTTTCTGTGGAACCTAAAAAATGTTTACTTGAGTCATATTGCCGTCATAGTGCAGCCTACACGTATCTCTTATGTTTGACTGCCATCTACTGGTCACAATTATCATTACTCCATGTACCAAATAAAATTGATAAGTAAAACCAGAATTATTCCGTACATTAGGCACTCTGTCGAGTTTTGAGGAAAAAAAAGGATTGTAGTCCAGAAAATACAGTAAGTTACATTTTTTTGTATTGCTTATTACCCCAAATCATGTTCAAAATGACCCTCATTGCTGTATTACAGGGGTCACCAACGCGGTGTCCGCGGGCACCAGGTAGCCCGTAAGGACCAAAGGAGTCGCCCGCTGGCCTTTTCTAAAAATAGCTCAAATAGCAGCACTTACCAGTGAGCTGCTACTATTTTTTAAATTGTATTTATTTACTAGCAAGCTGGTCTCGCTTTGCTCGACATTTTTAATTCTATGAGAGACAAAACTCAAATTGAATTTGAAAATCCAAGAAAATATTTTAAAGACTTGGTCTTCACTTGTTTAAATAAATTCATTTATTTATGTCCTGCTTATTTCAGCAAGACAATGCCAAGCCACATTCAGTACGTGTTACAACAGCGTGGCTTCATAAAACAAGAGTGCGGGTACTTTCCTGGCCCGCCGGCAGTCCAGACTTGTCTCCCATCGAAAATATGTGGCGCATTATGAAGCGAAAGATCTACATAAAACAAGAATGGGAAAGAATTCCACTTTCAAAGCTTCAACAATTAGTTTCCTCAGTTCCCAAACGTTTATTGAGTGATGTTAAAAGAGAAGGTGATGTAACACAGTGGTGAACATGCCCTTTCCCAACTACTTTGGCACATGTGGCAGCCATGAAATTCTAAGTTAATTATCAATCAATCAATCAAGTGTTCTGTGGTCTGACGAGTCCATATTTCAAATTGTTTTTGGATACATTCCACATCAAAGGGGAAGCGAACCATCCAGACTGGTATCGACGCAAAGTTCAAAAGCCAACATCTGTGATGGTATGGGGGTGTATTAGTGCCCCAAGGCATGGGTAACTTACACATCTGTGAAGGCACCATTAATGCTGAAAGGTACATACAGGTTTTGGACGCCCCTGCTTATTTCAGCAAAACAATGCTAAGCCACATTCAGTACGTGTTACAACAGCGTGGCTTTGTAAAACAAGAGTGCGGGTATTTTCCTGGCCCGCCGGCAGTCCAGACTTGTCTCCCATCGAAAATATGTGGCGCATTATGAAGCGAAAGATCTACATAAAACAAGAATGGGAAAGAGTTCCACTTTCAAAGCTTCAACAATTAGTTTCCTCAGTTCCCAAACGTTTATTTAGTGTTGTTAAAAGAAAAGGTGATGTAACACAGTGGTGAACATGCCCTTTCCCAACTACTTTGGCACGTGCTGCAGCCATGAAATTCTAAGTTAATTATCAATCAATCAATCAAGTGTTCTGTGGTCTGACGAGTCCACATTTCACATTGTTTTTGGATACATTCGACATCGTGTCATCCGGACCAAAGGGGAAGCGAACCATCCAGACTGGTATCGACGCAAAGTTCAAAAGCCAGCATCTGTGAAGGTATGGGGGTGTATTAGTGCCCAAGGCATGGGTAACTTACACATCTGTGAAGGCACCATTAATGCTGAAAGGTACATACAGGTTTTGGACGCCCCTGCTTATTTCAGCAAAACAATGCCAAGCCACATTCAGTACGTGTTACAACAGCTTGGCTTTGTAAAACAAGAGTGCGGGTACTTTCCTGGCCCGCCGGCAGTCCAGACTTGTCTCCCATCGAAAATATGTGGCGTATTATGAAGCGAAAGATCTACATAAAACAAGAATGGGAAAGAATTCCACTTTCAAAGCTTCAACAATTAGTTTCCTCAGTTCCCAAACGTTTATTGAGTGTTGTTAAAAGAAAAGGTGATGTAACACAGTGGTGAACATGCCCTTTCCCAACTACTTTGGCACGTGCTGCAGCCATGAAATTCTAAGTTAATTATCAATCAATCAATCAAGTGTTCTGTGGTCTGACGAGTCCACATTTCAAAATTGTTTTTGGATATATTCCACATCAAAGGGGAAGCGAACCATCCAGACTGGTATCAACACAAAGTTCAAAAGCCAGCATCTGTGATGGTATGGGGGTGTATTAGTGCCCCAAGACATGGGTAACTTACACATCTGTGAAGGCACCATTAATGCTGAAAGGTACATACAGGTTTTGGACGCCCCTGCTTATTTCAGCAAGACAATGCCAACGATTAATGCTCCGACAACCCATCAAGCAGTGCAGCTTCACAACTTTTACCAAAGTCGTACTAAAACATTTTGATAGATTTTTTTAGCGCCGTGTGTAATGTTCTACATTTTCTGTGGAACCTAAAAAATGTTTACTTGAGTCATATTGCCGTCATAGTGCAGCCTACACGTATCTCTTATGTTTGACTGCCATCTACTGGTCACAATTATCATTACTCCATGTACCAAATAAAATTGATAAGTAAAACCAGAATTATTCCGTACATTAGGCACTCTGTCGAGTTTTGAGGAAAAAAAAGGATTGTAGTCCAGAAAATACAGTAAGTTACATTTTTTTGTATTGCTTATTACCCCAAATCATGTTCAAAATGACCCTCATTGCTGTATTACAGGGGTCATCAACGCGGTGTCCGCGGGCACCAGGTAGCCCGTAAGGACCAAAGGAGTCGCCCGCTGGCCTGTTCTAAAAATAGCTCAAATAGCAGCACTTACCAGTGAGCTGCTACTATTTTTTAAATTGTATTTATTTACTAGCAAGCTGGTCTCGCTTTGCTCGACATTTTTAATTCGATGAGAGACAAAACTCAAATTGAATTTGAAAATCCAAGAAAATATTTTAAAGACTTGGTCTTCACTTGTTTAAATAAATTAATTTATTTATGTCCTGCTTATTTCAGCAAGACAATGCCAAGCCACATTCAGCACGTGTTACAACAGCGTGGCTTTGTAAAACAAGAGTGCGGGTATTTTGCTGGCCCGCCGGCAGTCCAGACTTGTCTCCCATCGAAAATATGTGGCGTATTATGAAGCGAAAGATCTACATAAAACAAGAATGGGAAAGAATTCCACTTTCAAAGCTTCAACAATTAGTTTCCTCAGTTCCCAAATGTTTATTGAGTGTTGTTAAAAGAAAAGGTGATGTAACACAGTGGTGAACATGCCCTTTCCCAACTACTTTGGCACGTGCTGCAGCCATGACATTCTAAGTTAATTATCAATCAATCAATCAAGTGTTCTGTGGTCTGACGAGTCCACATTTCAAATTGTTTTTGGATATATTCCACATCAAAGGGGAAGCGAACCATCCAGACTGGTATCGACGCAAAGTTCAAAAGCCAGCATCTGTGATGGTATGGGGGTGTATTAGTGCCCAAGGCATGGGTAACTTACACATCTGTGAAGGCACCATTAATGCTGAAAAGGTACATACAGGTTTTGGACGCCCCTGCTTATTTCAGCAAGACAATGCCAAGCCACATTCAGTACGTGTTACAACAGCTTGGCTTTGTAAAACAAGAGGGTGGGTATTTTGCTGGCCCGCCGGCAGTCCAGACTTGTCTCCCATCGAAAATATGTGGCGCATTATGAAGCGAAAGATCTACATAAAACAAGAATGGGAAAGAATTCCACTTTCAAAGCTTCAACAATTAGTTTCCTCAGTTCCCAAACGTTTATTGAGTGTTGTTAAAAGAAAAGGTGATGTAACACAGTGGTGAACATGCCCTTTCCCAACTACTTTGGCACGTGTTGCAGCCATGAAATTCTAAGTTAATTATCAATCAATCAATCAATCAATCAAGTGTTCTGTGGTCTGATGAGTCCACATTTAAAATTGTTTTTGGATATATTCCACATCGTGTCATCCGGACCAAAGGGGAAGCGAACCATCCAGACTGGTATCGACGCAAAGTTCAAAAGCCAGCATCTGTGATGGTATGGGGGTATATTAGTCCCCCAAGACATGGGTAACTTACACATCTGTGAAGGCACCATTAATGCTGAATGGTCCATACAGGTTTTGGACTAACATATGTTGTCATCCAAGCAACGTTATCATGGACGCCCCTGCTTATTTCAGCAAGACAATGCCAAGCCACATTCAGCACGTGTTACAACAGCTTGGCTTTGTAAAACAAGAGTGCGGGTATTTTGCTGGCCCGCCGGCAGTCCAGACCTGTCTCCCATCGAAAATATGTGGCGCATTATGAAGCGAAAAATACGACAACTGAAGTTTTACATAAAACAAGAATGGGAAAGAATTCCACTTTCAAAGCTTCAACAATTAGTTTCCTCGGTTCCCAAACGTTTATTTAGTGTTGTTAAAAGAAAAGGTGATGTAACACAGTGGTGAACATGCCCTTTCCCAACTACTTTGGCACGTGCTGCAGCCATGAAATTCTAAGTTAATTATCAATCAATCAATCAAGTGTTCTGTGGTCTGACGAGTCCACATTTCAAATTGTTTTTGGATACACTTCACCCTTGCTCCTGATGGTCCTGGTTAGCGCCTTGCATGGCAGTGTGTGAATGGGTGAATGTGGAAATAGTGTCAAAGCGCTTCGAGTTCCTTAAAAAAGGTAGAAAAGCGTTATACAAATATAACCCACAAGTTCCAGGTTCAATTCCCGCTTCCGCCATCCTAGTCACTGCTGTTGTGTCCTTGGGCAAGGCACTTTACCCACCTGCTCCCAGTGCCACCCACACTGGTTTAAATCTTACTTCGATATTGGGTTTCACTATGTAAAAGCGCTTTGAGTCACTAGAGAAAAGCGCTATATAAATATAATTCACTTCACTTCTACAAGCCTATACCTACCTATGTAACATAGTGGATATCGTCATAGCAACGTATTAGCCTTGCAGACATGCCATCAATGATTGTCAGTGTGAATATACATTAAAATTGGGAAGTCAGTATACTGTGAGGACGGGCCCAGTGTGCCCTATGGTCCGGAAAATATGGTTCACTATTTTGCAATTGTTAGTTTAAACCAGGGCTGGGCGATATGGCCTTTTTTAAATATCTCGATATTTTAGGCCATATCCTAACCCTAACCCTTTTTTTTTTTTTTTTTTTTTTTTTTTCCCTTTGTCATGAAAAAGGGAGGCTTTTGTGGCTGGTGCACTAATTGTAAGTGTATATTGTGTTTTTTTATGTTGATTCAATAAATGTTTTAAACAAATTTTTCATTTTTTTTACATTAAAAATTAATAAACAATTATTAACGCACACGTCATCATACCACAACGTTTTCAACAGGCCACTTCGCGGGAAATCTAAAATTGCAATTTAGTAAACTAAAAAGGCCGTATTGGCATGTGTTGCAATGTTAATATTTCAGGTTAGTGCGTCTGCCTCACAATACGAAATCCTGCAGTCCTGGGTTCAAATCCAGGCTCGGGATCTTTCTGTGTGGAGTTTGCATGTTCTCCCCGTGAATGCGTGGGTTCCCTCCGGGTACTCCGGCTTCCTCCCACTTCCAAAGACATGCACCTGGGGATAGGTTGATTGGCAACACTAAATTGGCCCTAGTGTGTGAATGTTGTCTGTCTATCTGTGTTGGCCCTGCGATGAGGTGGCGACTTGTCCAGGGTGTACCCCGCCTTCTGCCCGATTGTAGCTGACATAGGCTCCAGCGCCCCCCGCGACCCCGAAAGGGAATAAGCGGTAGAAAATGGATGGATGGATGGATGTATAAACTATCAGACTGCGTGGTCGCTAGTAGTGGCTTTCAGTAGGCTTTTAAGTCGGGGTCCTCGTTAATCAATTCATGGTAATTAGTAACCAGAATGAGGGTCTCAGTCACTGGACTACTTGAAGAGACGTACGATGCTAAACCACAGATGAAGGTGTGCAAATGTTTGCAGTCCACGCCACAACAACAACAATGACAGAGCACAAGTACTTGGTCCTGGCAGAGGTCTGATGCTGTGTTCCTAAAGATGCAATAACTGCAATGGCCCAAGTAACCAAATGAAAGTTAATTTTCGTAATTCTCAGTTTCCCCTCACTTCCCTTCGCTTTTTTTTTTGCTCCGTAAGCCAAACCTCAGGAGTGCGAGGGTCTAAAAAAAGCCGCAGACGGCTTAGCCCTGGGCTCTTTTCTCTTTTATTAGGGCTGGTATTCCAGGAGGAGCAGGCAGCAGTTCACCTTGATCGCCACCTTGTTCGCATATCAGCGCCAGACTCGGTTCTCACGCTCAGCCTTCTTCGCTTGCAGCTGCTTTGCCATAAAAAGGGGGGGATTTGGGAAGTTGAAAGTGAGGGAAAAGGATAAAAAAATCAGTATAGGCCAGAGATGGAAGGAGTCAGTGAACTATTTTGATTTGATTTTGAATCTTTACATGTGGGGTCTTTTTGTGGTTTTCTGTAGTGTGGCTGTTTAAAGACCTACTGAAAGCCACTACTAGCGACCACGCAGTCTGATAGTTTATATATCAATGATGAAATATTAACATTGCAACACATGCCAATACGGCCTTTTTAGTTTTTTAAATTGCAATTTTAAATGTCGCGCGAAGTATTCTGTTAAAAATGTCGCGTTTCGTCACCGATTGTAGCGGACATTTTGTTCCAGCCCGATCCCAGCTATAAGTCGTCTGCTTTAATCGTTTAATTACACAGTATTCTGGACATCTGTGTTGCTGAATCTTTTGCAATTTGTTCAATTAATAATGGAGACGTCAAAGAAGAAAGATGTAGGTGGGAAGCGGTGTATTGCGGCTGCCTTCAGAAACACAAACACAGCCGGTGCTTCCTTGTTTACATTCCCGAAGGTGAAGCTTTACTATGGAACAGAGCGGTCAAGCGAACATGGTTCTCTACCACATGTCAACCGGCAGGTTTCGGTGAGAAAACTGTGGTAATAAGTCGGCTTTTACCGTAGACATGAGCGTAGCTTACGTCGTTCCTCGCGCACCTGTCAAAGAGGCAGCTGCGGACTCTCTTGCCTACTCCGACCGGCCGCCCCTGAACCTGGATGCTTCCACCGTGGAGGAGGGGAGAAAAAAAAGCTCAGCCCGGCCTTGTCGAGAAACGTGGCTTCCCTCAGAGACACTGGCAGTCACCACACCTGTGGCCACACCCCTCCGACTTTCAGGTACGACTATATAATCTCACTAAAACACTAGTAACACAATAAGCAGATAAGGGATTTTCCAGAATTATCCTAGTAAATGTGTCTAATAACATCTGAATTGCTCCCACTGCCCTGTCTTTTTTTTTTCTTCTAGTCCTTCATTCTCATTATCCTCATCCACAAATCTTTCATCCTTGCTCAAATTAATGGGGAAATTGTCGCTTTCTTGGTCCGAAACGCTCTCGCTGCTGGTGGCCATGATTATAAACAATGTTCAGATGTGAGGAGCCCTACAACCCGTGACGTCACGCACACATCGTCTGCTACTTCCGGTACAGGCAAGGCTTTTTTATTAGCGACCAAAAGTTACGAACTTTATCGTGGATGTTCTCTACTAAATCCTTTCAGCAAAAATATGGCAAAATCGCGAAATAATCGAGTATGACACATAGAATGGACCTGCTATCCCCGTTTGAATAAGAAAATCTCATTTCAGTAGGCCTTTGATTCATCCATCCATCCCTCATCTTCCGCTTATCCGAGGTCGGGTCGCGGGGGCAACAACCTAAGCAGGGAAACCTAGACTTCCCTCTCCCCAGCCACTTCGTCTAGCTCTTCCCGGGGGATGCCGAGGCGTTCCCAGGCCAGCCGGGAGACATAGTCTTCCCAAAATGTCCTGGGTCTTCCCCGTGGCCTCCTACCGGTTGGACGTGCCCTAAACACCTCCCTAGGGAGGCGTTCGGGTGGCATCCTGACCAGATGCCCGAACCACCTCATCTTGCTCCTCTCCATGTGGAGGAGCAGCGGCTTTACTTTGAGTTCCTCCCGGATGGCAGAGCTTCTCACCCTATCTCTAAGGGAGAGGAAACTCATTTCGGCCGCTTGTACCCGTGATCTTATCCTTTCGATCATGACCCAAAGCTCATGACCATAGGTGAGGATGGGAACGTAGATCGACCGGTAAATTGAGAGCTTTGCCTTCCGGCTCAGCTCCTTCTTCACCACAACGGATCGGTACAACGTCCGCATTACTGAAGACGCCGCACCGATCCGCCTGTCGATCTCTACTTGAACTCCTCCACTTGGGGCAGGGTCTCCTCACCAACCCGGAGATGGCACTCCACCCTTTTCCGGGCGAGAACCATGGACTCGGACTTGGAGGTGCTGATTCTCATTCCGGTCGCTTCACACTCGGCTGCGAACCGATCCAGTGAGAGCTGAAGATCCCGGTCAGATGAAGCCATCAGGACCACATCATCCGCAAAAAGCAGAGACCTAATCCCGTGGCCGCCACGCCGGAACCCCTCAACGCCTTGACTGCGCCTAGAAATTCTGTCCATAAAAGTTATGAACAGAATCGGTGACAAAGGACAGCCTTGGCGGAGTCCAACCCTCACTGGAAATGTGTTCGACTTACTGCCAGCAATGCGGACCAAGCTCTGGCACTGATCATACAGGGATCGGACCGCCACAATAAGACAGTCCGATACCCCATACTCTCTGAGCACTCCCCACAGGACTTCCCGAGGGACACGGTCCAATGCCTTCTCCAAGTCCACAAAGCACATGTAGACTTGCAATGAGGATAGAAAAAAAAACTATATAGAAATTAAGGATTTTGTGACTCCAGGCCTGACTTTGATCTGCATCCTCATGTGCTTGGTCTTCACCCGGCAAAGGTTCGCCTCACCAAAACTCAGCAGTATCCCGTAAAGCAGACCTGGGCCAATTAAAACCCGGGGATCGCGAGCTCATAGTACTCATAATACTCATAATAAATATGAGTACTGTCAAAGTTAGCCCGATAATGACACATTAACTACAGTTTCTGTAATGGCACTCATTTTTTCAATGCGCGATTAACGTGCACGTGTTTTGACACATTTTTGACGTGGTCTAGTGGTTAGAGTGTCCGCCCTAAGATCGGTAGGTTGGGAGTTCAAACCCCGGCGGAGTCATACCATCCATCCATCCATTTTCTACCGCTTATTCCCTTTTGGGGTCGCGGGGGGTGCTGGCGCCTATCTCAGCTACAATCGGGCGGAAGGCGGGGTACACCCTGGACAAGTCGCCACCTCATCGCAGGGCCAACACAGATAGACAGACAACATTCACACACTAGGGCCAATTTAGTGTTGCCAATCAACCTATCCCCAGGTGCATGTCTTTGGAAGTGGGAGGAAGCCGGAGTACCCGGAGGGAACCCACGCAGTCACGGGGAGAACATGCAAACTCCACACAGAAAGATCCTGAGGCTGGGATTGAACCCAGGACTGCAGGACCTTTGTATTGTGAGGCAGACCCACTAACCCCTCTGCCACCGTACCATACCAAAGACTATAAAAAAAATGAGACCCATTGACTCCCTGCTTGGCACTCAGCATAAAGGGTTGGAATTGGGGGTTAAATCACCATAAATGAATCCCGGGCGTGGCACTGCTGCTGCTCACTGCTCCCCTCACTTCCCAGGGGGTGATCAAGGGAATGGGTCCAATACAGAAGATTGCAGCACACCTAGTGTGTGTGTGTGTGTGTGTGTGTGACAATCGTTGGTACTTTAACTTTAACTTTAACAACAATACAGAGTGAACCTTTGTCCTGATTTTTGAAGCAGAATAAGAGAAGAACAACAAAATGTGACCCAATATTTTATGTGTGCAACACTTTCATTTGCCTCCTGGATAGAAAACATATTAGGCAAGCATCTAAGGGTTTTTTTTTTTTTACGAGAAACTCGGCTATGACTTCTACAAAAGGTTATGAGCGGCTTAAATCTTTCAGTGTCTGTTATAAAGCCGGCAATATCCAGTGACTGGAAAGCCCAAGGAAACCTGAAGAAAGGAGGCCAAAGGTCAGAAAGTCTGGTTTGTGACTGTCTGTTAAAGTTGTCATGCAAAATTTCTTTAATTTGTACGAGAAAATGTCAGGAAGTCACAACTGACTGGCATTAAATTGATACAAATGGAATTGAACAGGTTCTTGAGGGTGCATGGGAGTTTGCCCAACCAGTCTACATGTGCTTTGTGGACTTGGAGAAGGCCTTGGACCGTGTCCCTCGGGAAGTCCTGTGGGGAGTGCTCAGAGAGTATGGGGTATCTGACTGTCTTATTGTGGCGGTCCGATCCCTGTATGATCAGTGTCAGAACTTGGTCCGCATTGCCGGCAGTAAGTCGGACACATTTCCAGTGAGGGTTGGACTCCGCCAAGGCTGTCCTTTGTCACCGATTCTGTTCAGAACTTTTATGGACAGAATTTCTAGGCGCAGTCAAGGCGTTGAGGGGTTCCGGTTTGGTGGCCGCAGGATTAGGTCTCTGCTTTTTGCAGATGATGTGGTCCTGATGGCTTCATCTGACCGGGATCTTCAGCTCTCAATGGATCGGTTCGCAGCCGAGTGTGAAGCGACCGGAATGAGAATCAGCACCTCCAAGTCCGAGTCCATGGTTCTCGCCCGGAAAAGGGTGGAGTGCCATCTCCGGGTTGGGGAGGAGACCCTGCCCCAAGTGGAGGAGTTCAAGTACCTAGGAGTCTTGTTCACGAGTGAGGGAAGAGTGGATCGTGAGATCGACAGGCGGATCGGTGCGGCGTCTTCAGTAATGCAAACGTTGTACCGATCCGTTGTGGTGAAGAAGGAGCTGAGCCGGAAGGCAAAGCTCTCAATTTACCGGTCGATCTACGTTCCCATCCTCACCTATGGTCATGAGCTTTGGGTCATGACCGAAAGGATAAGATCACGGGTACAAGCGGCCCAAATGAGTTTGGGTCTCTCCCTTAGAGATAGGGTGAGAAGCTCTGCCATCCGGGAGGAACTCAAAGTAAAGCCGCTGCTCCTCCACATCGAGAGGAGCCAGATGAGGTGGTTCGGGCATCTGGTCAGGATGCCCCCCGAACGCCTCCCTAGGGAGGTGTTTAGGGCACGTCCAACCGGTTGGAGGCCACGGGGAAGACCCAGGATACTTTGGGAAGACTATGTCTCCCGGCTGGCCTGGGAACGCCTCGGGATCCCCCGGAAAGAGCTGGACGAAGTGGCTGGGGAGAGGGAAGTCTGGGTTTCCCTGCTTAGGTTGTTGCCCCCGCGACCCGACCTCGGATAAGCGGAAGAAGATGGATGGATGGAATTGAACACAGTGGTACTTCAGCTTTCAGGTTTGACTGATTCTGTGAGACAGCTCGTAGCACAAAATACGCGTATGTCAAATCAATATTTCTTTGATATGAATTGAAATCTGGGACCCCCAAAAACACCACCATTTGAACGTGTAACCTGCTTTTTGAAGGGAAAAACAAACTTCCAGATAACAAATGAAACCACCAGGTTTATGAAGTAATGTATTAATGATAAATGGCGGCAGAGGGGTTAGTTACAAGCCTTTATTTATAAATTTCAACATTTACAAACAGTTGAAAATAATAATCAAAGTAAGTACAAAAACAGTACAAAACAGTATAAAAACCGTACAAAACAGCGCCAGGGGGTTGTAAATTCAAAGTAACTAAAATAGATTGCAAAAAAAAATGTATATATAAAATAAACAAAGTGCAAATCTCAATCTCAGTAAATAACTTAAATTTGGAACACAGCATCATCGTTTTCACAGCTTTTTGGTTGTTAGAGGTAGAGTGTTTGAATGTTAAGTCTTTTTTAAAGGCACAAAAAACAGGTCGGGTATTGAGAAACTTACATTTATGAATGTAAAACATAGCCAATAGTATAACGAGGTTATAAGGTAAAATTTAAATGATAAAATAAATGGGTTGTACTTGTATAGCGCTTTTCTACCTTCAAGGTACTCAAAGCGCTTTGACACTACTTCCACATTTACCCATTCACACACACATTCACACACTGATGGAGGGAGCTGCCATGCAAGGCGCCACCCATCAGGAGCAAGGGTGAAGTGTCTTGCTCAGGACACAACGGACGTGACGAAGTTGGTACTAGGTGGGATTTGAACCAGGGACCCTCGGGTTGCGCACGGCCACTCTCCCACTGCGCCACGCCGTCCCCATTTTCCACATTTTTTTCCAATACAGTGTAAAACCATATATATATTATTTAATATATATTATTATTTTTTAGTTGCTTAAGAGATATCCCTGGCTCTGAATTTGTTCTTTGCTATTTTATGTTTTTGTGCATTACTTGTTGCCTTCATTAAACGAACAGGTTACTCATCATTTACTCAGTACTTGAGTAGTTTTTTCACAACATACTTTTTACTTTTCCTGAAGTAAATATTTGGGTGACTACTCCTTACTTTTATTTGAGTAATAAATCTCTAAAGTAACTGTACTCTTACTTGAGTACAATTTCTGGCTACTTTACCCACCTCTGCACATGAAAACCTTAAGAGAAGGAAACGTGCCATTCCAGCTATTTAGGATACACCACATCTCAGACGGCAAGAGAACTTTCGAATGTCCAGGTCAGCTGTGACTCTACTTCCCGCAAAACTTCGTCCTTTTGTCGAAGGAGACACAACGAGAATGCGGGCTCCTGTTGATGTGATAAAAAATGGTCGCCTGTGCTTTGTATTACCTGGCCCACGAGGGAAGACTACGGAAAACATTGAATGCATTTGGACTGGCAAAGCAAACTGTATCAGTTATTGTCCGCCATGTATGTCGCGGACTCAACGTCTAGGTCCAGAGTATATAAAGTCACCAAAAGCGAATGGACAATGAAGGTGAAGGCAAAAGAGTGAGGAGTGTCCTGACCAGATATCTAGATCACCAGATTAATTAATTTAATCACAATGTTTACTTTCACTTGTCCATTAAAAATGTGATTAATGTAAGATGGCTCAGGTGCGATTCACTACAATAGGGTCCCACCGCACACTGGATTCCATCCATCCATCCATCCATCATCTTCCGCTTATCCGAGGTCGGGTCGCGGGGGCAACAGCCTAAGCAGGGAAACCCAGACTTCCCTCTCCCCAGCCACTTCGTCTAGCTCTTCCCGGGGGATCCCGAGGCGTTCCCAGGCCAGCCGGGAGACATAGTCTTCCCAACGTGTCCTGGGTTTTCCCCGTGGCCTCCTACCGGTTGGACGTGCCCTAAACACCTCCCTAGGGAGGCGTTCGGGTGGCATCCTGACCAGATGCCCGAACCACCTCATCTGGCTCCTCTCGATGTGAAGGAGCAGCGGCTTTACTTTGAGTTCCTCCCGGATGGCAGAGCTTCTCACCCTATCTCTAAGGGAGAGGAAACTCATTTGGGCCGCTTGTACCCGTGATCTTATCCTTTCGGTCATGACCCAAAGCTCATGACCATTGGTGAGGACAGGAACGTAGATCGACCGGTAAATTGAGAGCTTTGCCTTCCGGCTCAGCTCCTTCTTCACCACAACGGATCGGTACAACGTCCGCATTACTGAAGACGCCGCACCGATCCGCCTGTCGATCTCACGATCCACTCTTCCCCCACTCGTGAACAAGACTCCTAGGTACTTGAACTCCTCCACTTGGGGCAGGGTCTCCTCCCCAACCCGGAGATGGCACTCCACCCTTTTCCGGGCGAGAACCATGGACTCGGACTTGGAGGTGCTGATTCTCATTCCGGTCGCTTCACACTCGGCTGCGTACCGATCCAGCGAGAGCTGAAGATCCCGGTCAGATGAAGCCATCAGGACCACATCATCACCACACTGGATTCCAGTCAATTGAAAAACCACAACCTTGGATATGGTTCAGATAAGTTCAATTTGATTTAAGAACTTGCACACAAAGCAACACTGGAGGTGACTATGACATGTGCATTTTCCGGTGGACGGAGGGGTGAAAGAGGTCTTAAAGACGGCATTGTGTGTGTGTGTGGACAATCAATCAATCAATCAATGTTTATTTATATAGCCCTAAACCACAAATGTCTCAAAGGACTCTACAAACCACTACGACCCCGACATCTTCGGAAGAACCAACACAAGGATAAGGTTAGGTGGCATACCCAAAATTGGCCCTAGTGTTTTCCGTTCGGGCTCCAGTACTCTGGAATGCCCTCCCGGTAACAGTTCGAGATGCCACCTCAGTAGAAGCATTTAAGTCTCACCTTAAAACTCATCTGTATACTCTAGCCTTTAAATAGACCTCCTTTTTAGACCAGTTGATCTGCCGCTTCTTTTCTTTCTCCTATGTCCCCCCCTCCCTTGTGGAGGGGGTCCGGTCCGATGACCATGGATGAAGTACTGGCTGTCCAGAGTCGAGACCCAGGATGGACTGCTCGTCGGGACCAAGGATGGACCGCTCGCCTGTATCGGTTGGGGACATCTCTACGCTGCTGATCCGCTTGAGATGGTTTCCTGTGGACGGGACTCTCGCTGCTGTCTTGGATCCGCTTGAACTGAACTCTCGCTGCTGTGTTGGAGCCACTATGGATTGAACTTTCACAGTATCATGTTAGACCCGCTCGACATCCATTGCTTTCGGTCCCCTAGAGGGGGGGGGGGGGGGGGGGTTGCCCACATCTGAGGTCCTCTCCAAGGTTTCTCATAGTCAGCATTGTCACTGGCGTCCCACTGGATGTGAATTCTCCCTGCCCACTGGGTGTGAGTTTTCCTTGCCCTTTTGTGGGTTCTTCCGAGGATGTTGTTGTCGTAATGATTTGTGCAGTCCTTTGAGACATTTGTGATTTGGGGCTATATAAATAAACATTGATTGATTGATTGATTGATACACCCTGTATAACCTCAGCAGCCTGACAGACTTTACTTTTACGGTATCTGAGCTGCTTCTCCGTCACACACACCATCATTAACTTTCCCGGCAGACGCAAGACATTCACGGTGGCAGAGGGGTTAGTGCGTCTGCCTCACAATACGAAGGTCCTGCAGTCCTTGGTTCAATCCCAGGCTCGGGATCTTTCTGTGTGGAGTTTGCATGTTCTCCCCGTGAATGCGTGGGTTCCCTCCGGGTAGACATGCACCTGGGGATAGGTTGATTGGCAACACTAAAATTGGCCCTAGTGTGTGAATGTGAGTGTAAATGTTGTCTGTGATGAGGTGGCGACTTGTCCAGGGTGTACACCGCCTTCCGCCCGATTGTAGCTGAGATAGGCGCCAGCGCCCCCCGCCACCCCGAAAGGGAATAAGCGGTAGAAAATGGATTGATTGATGAGAACTTGTTGAATTAGGTCCTGACGTTGAGCGACTCGAACTTTACGTCGGAAAAACATGCTTTTTGAGGACGTTTAATCAATGTCGGGTTCTGACGTTGATTCGACCATCGACTCGAGGTCATTTTCCAACCAATATTCTACAACACAAATACAACGTTGATTCATCTTGTCATTTATTCAATGTCAGGCCGTGACATTGATTTGACCTTTGAAATGTCATACCCCAACCGACAACGGGGATTCAACGTTGGACATAAACGTTGTCTCAATTTTACTATTACAACTATTTTGCAACGTTGTTTCAAAGTCAGTTTTAAAAGACATGTGTGTATAATCAACGTTGTATCAAGACCTTGTGCTTTCCGGGTTACCATATTTGATTGAATGAATGTCTGCTCTTTAGAAAATGTTGTAACTTCCTTAGCTAGCAGTATTGACTCATTCAGCGTTAGTATGAGGCACATAATGCAGTTCTTCGAGGATTTTGTGTCAATTCGCGACAGTTTTTTTAGAAAGTTGCGGCAAAGTAACAATTTTTTTAGCCCTTTTTTCTTCATTAACACTGAATCAACTTGTGATTTTTTGAAATTGATATCCATGCTTTCAGTCTTCCTGACAAAAACTGCATTACCCAGAAGGCTGAGCACTGTAGACATAACAGGAAGTGTAGGTGTGAGCTACCCCGGACGACAACGATTGGACTGTTTGAGCTTTAAAGAGTTGATATATTGTTGGATGTTGCTGTTCCTGCTTTGTCTACGCGAGAAACAAACATGTTTTCATTAGAAAGTTTCGAGCGCCGCCCAGAGCCAAAATCGATTGGTGAAAATGACGCTGTTTGGACAAAATGTGTGAAAAAGTTGCAAACTTTGGACTAAGTTGGGGACTTTGGACAAAGTTGGGGACTTTGGACAAAGTTGGGGACTTTGGACAAAGTTGGGGACTTTGGACAAAGTTGGGGACTTTGGACAAAGTTGGGGACTTTGGACAAAGTTGGGGACTTTGGACAAAGTTGGGGACTTTGGACAAAGTTGGGGACTTTGGAGAAAGTTGGGGACTTTGGAGAAAGTTGGGGACTTTGGACAAAGTTGGGGACTTTGGACAAAGTTGGGGACTTTGGACAAAGTTGGGGACTTTGGACAAAGTTGGGGACTTTGGACAAAGTTGGGGACTTTGGACAAAGTTGGGGACTTTGGACAAAGTTGGGGACTTTGGACAAAGTTGGGGACTTTGGACAAAGTTGGGGACTTTGGACAAAGTTGGGGACTTTGGACAAAGTTGGGGACTTTGGACAAAGTTGGGGACTTTGGACAAAGTTGGGGACTTTGGACAAAGTTGGGGACTTTGGACAAAGTTGGGGACTTTGGACAAAGTTGGGGACTTTGGACAAAGTTGGGGACTTTGGACAAAGTTGGGGACTTTGGACAAAGTTGGGGACTTTGGACAAAGTTGGGGACTTTGGACAAAGTTGGGGACTTTGGACAAAGTTGGGGATCTTGGACAAAGTTGGGGACTTTGGACAAAGTTGGGGACTTTGGACAAAGTTGGGGACTTTGGACAAAGTTGGGGACTTTGGACAAAGTTGGGGACTTTGGACAAAGTTGGGGACTTTGGACAAAGTTGGGGACTTTGGACAAAGTTGGGGACTTTGGACAAAGTTGGGGACTTTGGACAAAGTTGGGGACTTTGGACAAAGTTGGGGACTTTGGACAAAGTTGGGGACTTTGGACAAAGTTGGGGACTTTGGACAAAGTTGGGGACTTTGGACAAAGTTGGGGACTTTGGACAAAGTTGGGGACTTTGGACAAAGTTGGGGACTTTGGACAAAGTTGGGGACTTTGGACAAAGTTGGGGACTTTGGACAAAGTTGGGGACTTTGGACAAAGTTGGGGACTTTGGACAAAGTTGGGGACTTTGGACAAAGTTGGGGACTTTGGACAAAGTTGGGGACTTTGGACGAAGTTGGGGACTTTGGACGAAGTTGGGGACTTTGGAGAAAGTTGGGGACTTTGGAGAAAGTTGGGGACTTTGGAGAAAGTTGGGGACTTTGGAGAAAGTTGGGGACTTTGGAGAAAGTTGGGGACTTTGGAGAAAGTTGGGGACTTTGGACAAAGTTGGGGACTTTGGACAAAGTTGGGGACTTTGGACAAAGTTGGGGACTTTGGACAAAGTTGGGGACTTTGGACAAAGTTGGGGACTTTGGACAAAGTTGGGGACTTTGGACAAAGTTGGGGACTTTGGACAAAGTTGGGGACTTTGGACAAAGTTGGGGACTTTGGACAAAGTTGGGGACTTTGGACAAAGTTGGGGACTTTGGACAAAGTTGGGGACTTTGGACAAAGTTGGGGACTTTGGACAGAGTTGGGGACTTTGGACAGAGTTGGGGACTTTGGACAGAGTTAGGGACCTTGGGCAGAGTTGGGGACTTTGGACAGAGTTGGGGACTTTGGACAGAGTTGGGGACTTTGGACAGAGTTGGGGACTTTGGACAGAGTTGGGGACTTTGGACAGAGTTGGGGACTTTGGACAGAGTTGGGGACTTTGGACAGAGTTGGGGACTTTGGACAGAGTTGGGGACTTTGGACAGAGTTGGGGACTTTGAACAGAGTTGGGGACTTTGGACAGAGTTGGGGACTTTGGACAGAGTTGGGGACTTTGGACAGAGTTGGGGACTTTGGACAGAGTTGGGGACTTCGGACAGAGTTGGGGACTTCGGACAGAGTTGGGGACTTCGGACAAAGTTGGGGACTTTGGACAAAGTTGGGGACTTTGGACAAAGTTGGGGACTTTGGACAAAGTTGGGGACTTTGGACAAAGTTGGGGACTTTGGACAAAGTTGGGGACTTTGGACAAAGTTGGGGACTTTGGACAAAGTTGGGGACTTTGGACAAAGTTGGGGACTTTGGACAAAGTTGGGGACTTTGGACAAAGTTGGGGACTTTGGACAAAGTTGGGGATCTTGGACAAAGTTGGGGATCTTGGACAAAGTTGGGGACTTTGGACAAAGTTGGGGACTTTGGACAAAGTTGGGGACTTTGGACAAAGTTGGGGACTTTGGACAAAGTTGGGGACTTTGGACAAAGTTGGGGACTTTGGACAAAGTTGGGGACTTTGGACAAAGTTGGGGACTTTGGACAAAGTTGGGGACTTTGGACAAAGTTGGGGACTTTGGACGAAGTTGGGGACTTTGGAGAAAGTTGGGGACTTTGGAGAAAGTTGGGGACTTTGGAGAAAGTTGGGGACTTTGGAGAAAGTTGGGGACTTTGGAGAAAGTTGGGGACTTTGGACAAAGTTGGGGACTTTGGACAAAGTTGGGGACTTTGGACAAAGTTGGGGACTTTGGACAAAGTTGGGGACTTTGGACAAAGTTGGGGACTTTGGACAAAGTTGGGGACTTTGGACAAAGTTGGGGACTTTGGACAAAGTTGGGGACTTTGGACAAAGTTGGGGACTTTGGACAAAGTTGGGGACTTTGGACAAAGTTGGGGACTTTGGACAAAGTTGGGGACTTTGGACAGAGTTGGGGACTTTGGACAGAGTTGGGGACTTTGGACAGAGTTAGGGACCTTGGGCAGAGTTGGGGACTTTGGACAGAGTTGGGGACTTTGGACAGAGTTGGGGACTTTGGACAGAGTTGGGGACTTTGGACAGAGTTGGGGACTTTGGACAGAGTTGGGGACTTTGGACAGAGTTGGGGACTTTGGACAGAGTTGGGGACTTTGGACAGAGTTGGGGACTTTGAACAGAGTTGGGGACTTTGGACAGAGTTGGGGACTTTGGACAGAGTTGGGGACTTTGGACAGAGTTGGGGACTTTGGACAGAGTTGGGGACTTCGGACAGAGTTGGGGACTTCGGACAGAGTTGGGGACTTCGGACAAAGTTGGGGACTTTGGACAAAGTTGGGGACTTTGGACAAAGTTGGGGACTTTGGACAAAGTTGGGGACTTTGGACAAAGTTGGGGACCTTGGACCAAGTTGGGGACCTTGGACAGAGTTAGGGACCTTGGGCAGAGTTGGGGACCTTGGGCAGAGTTGGGGACTTTGGGCAGAGTTGGGGACTTTGGACAGAGTTGGGGACTTTGGGCAGAGTTGGGGACTTTGGGCAGAGTTGGGGACTTTGGACAGAGTTGGGGTCTTTGGACATAGTTGGGGTCTTTGGACAGAGTTGGGGACTTTGGACAAAGTTGGGGACTTTGGACAAAGTTGGGGACTTTGGACAAAGTTGGGGACTTTGGACAAAATTGGGGACTTTGGACAAAATTGGGGACTTTGGACAAAGTTGGGGAATTTGGACAAAGTTGGGGACTTTGGACAAAGTTGGGGACTTTGGACAAAGTTGGGGACTTTAGACAAAGTTAGGGACCTTGGACCAAGTTGGGGACCTTAGACAAAGTTGGAGATCTTGGACAGAGTTAGGGACCTTGGGCAGAGTTGGGGACTTTGGACAAAGTTGGGGACTTTAGACAAAATTAGGGACCTTAGACAAAGTTGGAGACCTTGGACAGAGTTAGGGACCTTGGGCAGAGTTGGGGACTTTGGACAAAGTTGGGGACTTTGGACAAAATTAGGGACCTTGGACAAAGTTGGGGACCTTAGACAAAGTTGGAGACCTTAGACAAAGTTGGAGACCTTGGACAGAGTTAGGGACCTTGGGCAGAGTTGGGGACTTTGGACAAAGTTGGGGACTTTAGACAAAATTAGGGACCTTGGACAAAGTTGGGGACCTTAGACAAAGTTGGGGACCTTAGACAAAGTTGGAGACCTTGGACAGAGTTGGGGACTTTGGACAGAGTTGGGGTCTTTGGACAGAGTTGGGGACTTTGGACAGAGTTGCGTGGCACAGAATCTGCAAGGATTGGTTGAATTTGGGTGAATTGGCAAGATGGAAGCATCACCTAATGATATATAGTTGGATGTTGCTTATCCTGCTTTGTCTATGCAAGAAACAAACATGTTTTCATTAGAAAGTTGCCGTGCGCGTTTCGAGCGCCGCTCAGAGTAAAATTCGATTTGTGAAAATGCCGCTGTTTGGACAAAATGTGTGAAAAAGTTGCAAACTTTGGACTAAGTTGGGGACTTCGGACAAAGTTGGGGACTTTAGACAAAGTTGGGGACCTTGGACAAAGTTGGATCCTTGGACAAAGTTGGGGACTTTGGACAGAGTTAGGGACTTTGGGCAGAGTTGGGGACTTTGGACAGAGTTGCGTGGCACAGAATCTGCAAGGATTGGTTGAATTTGGGTGAATTGGCAAGATGGAAGCATCACCTAATGATATATTGTTGGATGTTGCTGTTCCTGCTTTGTCTACGCAAGAAACAAACATGTTTTCATTAGAAAGTTGCCGTGCGCGTTTCGAACGAGGCTCAGAGTAAAATTTGATTGGTGAAATTGCCGCAGTTTGGACAAAATGTGTGAAAAAGTTGCAAACTTTGGACTAAGTTGGGGACTTTGGACAAAGTTGGGGACTTTGGACAAAGTTGGGGACTTTGGACAAAGTTGGGGACTTTGGACAAAGTTGGGGACTTTGGACAAAGTTGGGGACTTTGGACAAAGTTGGGGACTTTGGACAAAGTTGGGGACTTTGGACAAAGTTGGGGACTTTGGACAAAGTTGGGGACTTTGGACAAAGTTGGGGACTTTGGACAAAGTTGGGGACTTTGGACAAAGTTGGGGACTTTGGACAAAGTTGGGGACTTTGGACAAAGTTGGGGACTTTGGACAAAGTTGGGGACTTTGGACAAAGTTGGGGACTTTGGACAAAGTTGGGGACCTTGGACAAAGTTGGGGACCTTGGACAGAGTTGGGGACTTTGGACAGAGTTGGGGACTTTGGACAAAGTTGGGGACTTTGAACAGAGTTGGGGACTTTGGACAGAGTTGGGGACTTTGGACAGAGTTGGGGACTTTGAACAGAGTTGGGGACTTTGGACAGAGTTGGGGACTTTGAACAGAGTTGGGGACTTTGGACAGAGTTGCGTGGCACAAAATTTGCAAAGATTGGTTGAATTTGGGTGAATTGGCAAGATCGAAGCATCACCTAATCCTGGATGGACTGATAATTGTAGCAGTTCTGTGCTCGTACTGCTTCGACCAAGTTGGGTACTCGCACACCTTGGTCATGTTGAATAAATATCACCTGCTTCTTCTTCCCAGCACTACCTTTCTCACTTGCTTTCTTCTATTCCATGGTTGAAAGAAAAAAAGTTATGTTTCTTTAACGACGCCTCTAATAACAAGCTATAACTTAATGCAAACCTGGGGCAATTAAGGTCTGGGGGCTTAACGCGGCCAGTTAAGCTTTTCAATCTGGCCCGCTGGACGTTCCCAAATCATTTTTTTTAGATCTTTAAGATGGAAAGTGTAGCTGCCATTATGATGTGGAGTGATGTTTTCAAATGACCATAATCCTTGAACTATACAAAGGATTTCAATGGTTGGAATCTGCGGTTTTGCATGATATACTAATTACTATGGTCATCTATTTAGTTACTATGGTCATCTAATTAGTTACGATGGTCATCTAAGTCACGTTAGCCCAGACGTGGCACCAAATAGTGGGGGTGGAGAGCGTTTCCAGAACGGCCTGCCTGAAATTTGGGTGTGAGGGACAAAAACAGAGGGATATTTTTACAACAAAGTTCTAAAGCTTAGTGATATATTAGATTGTAGGTGGGGTTTTTTTTTACCTTTCAGTGTTCATATTTCGCTGTGCTTGTTGCATTTTTGTTGCGTTTGGCTTGATTGTAAAATATGTCAATCAAAGTTCATATGTTGTCAATATTCAGTCTTTTATCGTTCATAGTTAATTATGTAAAAAACACATTATTTATTATCATGTACATTCTATGTGTCTCATTCAGTAAAAAAAAATTAATATTCTGGTCCGTTTTTTTAAGGCGGTCTGTCAAAACTGTCATAACGTTTTTAGCATTCATTGTATTAATGTTCCTAAAAATCAGATGTACCGGCCCCAAGACATGTTTTTCTCTAAATGTGGCCCCAAAATAATTGCCCAGGCCTGACTTAATGCTACTAAATGAAACACTGGATGTTTTGGTTCCTATTCACTGTTGCATTCCCCACACTAACTAGCTGTAGGGAGGCTTGGAACCCGAAATGTTGCTTGGTACCAAAGCATAACAATTAGCAGAGAGACTGTTTGTATCCCCCAAAACTTGTTATCAGAGTTCAACAAGTAACTAACCCACAGTCTACACGGCAGCAAGAGGATAGTCGGATCTGATATTCAAGATTTTCGTTGTGTCCTATGCTGTCGACAGATTTGCATTCCAAATCGCTCCGTATAGCTTTTTTTCAGCAACAGGAGACAATCACAAAAAGACTGAATCCTTGGACTCATGCAACCAAACCAAGCAGTCTAACTGATGAACCGCTAGGACATGAATCTCAAATGAGACTTCAGTTTGTTCTTGTGGTAAAAATTCACTGACCTAATGCTACTAAATGGAACACTGGATATTTTGGTAGGATCTCACAGGGTTCACTGTTGAATTCTCCACGCCAACTATGGAGGTTCGTAACCCGAAATTTCACTTGGTACTAAAGCATAAAAATTAGCAGAGAGACTGCTTGTATCCCCCAAAACTTGTTAGAGTACAACAAGTAACTAACCCACAGTCTACACGGCAGCAAGAGGATAGTCGGATCTGATATTTAAGATTTTTGTTGTGTCCTATGCTGTCGACAGATTTGCAATCCAAATGGCTCTGTAAAGTTTTTTTCAGCAACACGAGACTATCACAAGAAGACTAAATATTTGGACACATGCAACCAAACCAAGAAGTCTAACTGATGAACCGTTAGGACATGAATCTCAAATGAGACTTCAGTTTCTTCTTGTGGTAAAAATTCACTGACCTAATGCTACTAAATGGAATACTGGATGTTTTGGTAGGATCTTACAGGGTTCCCTGTTGAATTCTCCACGCCAACTATGGAGGTTCGTAACCCGAAATTTTGCTTGGTACCAAAACATAACAATTAGCAGAGAGACTGTTTGTATCCCCCAAAACTTGTTATCAGAGTTCAACAAGTAACTAACCCACAGTCTACACGGCAGCAAGAGGATAGTCGGATCTGATATTTAAGATTTTAGTTGTGTCCTATGCTGTCGACACATTTGCAATCCAAATGGCTCTGTAAAGTTTTTTTCAGCAACACGAGACAATCACAAAAAGACTAAATATTTGGACTCATGCAACCAAACCAAGAAGTCTAACTGATGAACCGTTAGGACTCGAATCTCAAATGAGACTTCAGTTTCTTCTTGTGGTAAAAATTCACTGACCTAATGCTACTAAATGGAACACTGGATGTTTTGGTAGGATCTTACAGGGTTCACTGTTGAATTCTCCACACCAACTATGGAGGTTCGTAACCCGAAATTTTGCTTGGTACCAAATCATAACAATTAGCAGAGAGACTGCTTGTATCCCCCAAAACTTGTTATCAGAGTTCAACAAGCAACTAACCCACAGTCTACACGGCAGCAAGAGGATAGTCGGATCTGATATTTAAGATTTTTGTTGTGTCCTATGCTGTCGACAGATTTGCAATCCAAATGGCTCCGTAAAGTTTTCTTTCAGCAACACGAGACAATCACAAAAAGACTAAATCTTTGGACTCATGCAACCAAACCAAGAAGTCTAACTGATGAACCGTTAGGACATGAATCTCAAATGAGACTTAAGTTTCTTCTTGTGGTAAAAAATCACTGACCTAATGCTACTAAATGGAACACTGGATGTTTTGGTAGGATCTTACAGGGTTCCCTGTTGAATTCTCCACGCCAACTATGGAGGCTCGTAACCCGAAATTTTGCTTGGTACCAAAGCAAAACAATTAGCAGAGAGACTGCTTGTATCCCCCAAAACTTGTTATCAGAGTTCAACAAGTAACTAACCCACAGTCTACACGGCAGCAAGAGGATAGTCGGATCTGATATTTAAGCTTTTTGTTGTGTCCTATGCTGTCGACACATTTGCAATCCAAATGGCTCCGTCAAGTTTTTTTCAGCAACACGAGACAATCACAAAAAGACTAAATATTTGGACACATGCAACCAAACAAGGCAGTCTAACTGATGAACCATTAGGACTCGAATCTCAAATGAGACTTCAGTTTGTTCTTGTGGTAAAAATTCACTGACCTAATGCTACTAAATGGAACACTGGATGTTTTGGTAGGATCTTACAGGGTTCACTGTTGAATTCTCCACACCAACTAGCAGTATGGAGGCTCGTAACCCGAAATTTTGCTTGGTACCAAAGCATAACAATTAGCAGAGAGACTGTTTGTATCCCCCAAAACTTGTTATCAGAGTTCAATAAGTAACTAACCCACAGTCTACACGGCAGCAAGAGGATAGTCGGATCTGATATATTAAGATTTTAGTTGTGTCCTGTGCTGTCGACACATTTGCATTCCAAATCGCTCCGTCCAGTTTTTTTCAGCAACACGAGACAATCACAAAAAGACTAAATATTTGGACTCATGCAACCAAACCAAGAAGTCTAACTGATGAACCATTAGGACTCGAATCTCAAATGAGACTTCAGTTTCTTCTTGTGGTAAAAATTCACTGACCTAATGCTACTAAATGGAACACTGGATGTTTTGGTAGGATCTTACAGGGTTCCCTGTTGAATTCTCCACACCAACTATGGAGGCTCGTAACCTGAAATTTTGCTTTGTACCAAAGCATAACAATTAGCAGAGAAACTGCTTGTATCCCCCAAAACTTGTTATCAGAGTTCAACAAGTAACTAACCCACAGTCTACACGGCAGCAAGAGGATAGTCGGATCTGATATTTAAGATTTTTGTTGTGTCCTATGCTGTCGACACATTTGCAATCCAAATGGCTCCGTAAAGTTTTCTTTCAGCAACACGAGACAATCACAAAAAGACTAAATCTTTGGAGTCATGCAACCAAACCAAGAAGTCTAACTGATGAACCATTAGGACTCGAATCTCAAATGAGACTTCAGTTTGTTCTTCTGGTAAAAATTCACTGACCTAATGCTACTAAATGGAACACTGGATGTTTTGGTAGGATCTTACAGGGTTCGCTGTTGAATTCTCCACGCAAAAAGACTGAATCCTTGGACTCATGCAACCAAACCAAACAGTCTATCTGATGAACCGTTAGGACATGAATCTCAAATGAGACTTCAGTTTCTTCTTGTGGTAAAAATTCACATTTCTCTGTCACTTCTAGAGATAAGAAAACGGTCAAAGATGGACCATTCCGTCAGAAAAAAATGCCATTATTTTTTTAGTTTGAGTCCTATTAGCCAAAGTCAGTTTTTATTTCAACGTCCCTTTAGCTACACCATCTTGCTCGACAGTGTATGCGCTCTACAATTTATGTCAGTCACTTCTTTCGTGATAACCATTACATGTTCAGTTAAAAGGCCTTCTTTCCCCCAGTCTAATTATCACCAAGCTCTTTCCCTCCTGCTTCATAATAGATGCCAGGAAGCCTTCGGAGCCGCAGTGCAGAAATTGACGCCCGACTCTTAAGACTTCAAACTGAGATAATGTCTGCACTCTTACTCTCGGAAAAAAAAAAAAAAAGAATGGATGAGCGGGCGTACGAGTGGGTGTTGGGGTTTACTGTTACCATTCTGTGATCTCCTCTTTTGCCTTTTAACCGCGGTGGAAAGGGGGAGATAACGTCTTTCTCCAAAAGCCTGGCGTCTATAATCCAGGCAGAGCGAGAGAGGCCAGATACTGAGAAGGATGCGATGAGGAGGGAAGGTAAGAAAGGAAGTGGGGATGACGGTGGCAAAAAGAAGAACACGTGCCGTCTTTGAACCAGAGAAACTTTGAATAACGTGATCCGTGTAAAATGTTGATGCTGGTAATAGCTTCACGGTGTGCGTCTGCCTCACAATACGAAGGTCCTGAGTAGTCAGGGTTCAATCCCGGGCTTGGGATCTTTCTGTGTGGAGTTTGCATGTTCTCCCCGTGACTGCGTGGGCTTCCTCCCACTTCCAAAGACATGCACCTGGGGATAGGTTGATTGGCAACACTAAAATTGGCCCTAGGACAGGGGTCGGGAACCTTTTTGGCTGAGAGAGCCACGAAAGCCAAATATTTCAAAATGTATTTCCGTGAGAGCCATATCATATTTTTTAACACTCTATACAACTAAATGCGTGCATTTTTAAGTAAGACCAACATTTCTAGGGTATAATAAGTCTCTTATTCTTTTTAATGACATTGTTATTCTGAAGCTAACCAATAATAAATAAAATGTCATGTCTGTTGATCATGTTTTTGTTTGGCCATGTGCTGTTTGTCCTTTGGACTCTTTAAGTTCCTGTTTTTTTCCACTCCCTTGTCTGGTTTCCTTGGTTACTCATTTTGTCCACCTGTCTCTGGTGGACAAAATGCCCGCTCACCTGCTTCCAAGCACTATTCAGAGGCAGTATTTAAGCTCGTCTTTGCCAGTCAATGTGATCTTTTCTCGCTCTGTGCTGACTTGTTTCATGCCTTGCCATAGTTTCGTGCTTCACGCCATGCCAAGTAAGTTTTGTTTGATTCATGTTCATAGTCTGTTTATGCGTTAGCTTTGCTCCTTAGCCCAAGTTGTGCCTCCAATGTGAGCGTTTTTTGTTTGTATCTTTTTTTAAATTTAAATGAAATCATGTTTTTACCTAAATGCCATGTCCTGAGTAGTCCGTCTGCCTTCCTGGGGGAACGACCCCGCAGCAAACTGCGACCCCCCCCCATCCATCCATCCATCCATTTTCTACCGCTTATTCCCTTTCGGGGTCGCGGGGGGCGCTGGCGCCTATCTCAGCTACAATCGGGCGGAAGGCGGGGTACACCCTGGACAAGTCGCCACCTCATCGCATCGTGACATAAAATACATAATGCGACTTCTTGAACAGGTGCGGTAGAAAACGGATGGATGGATTTAAATGCATGAAAATGTTTTATATTTCGCACGTTATTTTTAGCACTGTGATTACCAGCGAAATTATTCATAATTATCGTGTTAAGCAATGTCAGCAAAGATTTATCTGAGAGCCAGATGCAGTCATCAAAAGAGCCACAGGTTCCCTACCCCTGCCCTAGGGTGTGAATGTGAGTGTGAATGTTGTCTATCTGTGTTGGCCCTGCGATGAGGTGGCGACTTGTCCAGGGTGTACACCGCCTTCCGCCAGATTGTAGCTGAGAAATTGCACCTGGGGATAGGTTGATTGGCAACACTAAAAATTGGCCCTAGGGTGTGAATGTGAGTGTGAATGTTGTCCATCTATCTGTGTTGGCCCCGCGATGAGGTGGCGACTTGTCCAGGGTGTACCCCGCCTTCCGTCCGATTGCAGCTGAGATAGGCACCAGCAACCCCCGCGACCCCAAAGGGAATAAGCGGTAGGAAATGGATGGATGGTAATAACTTGTGAAGACTAGTATCAATTCAAATATGGCGGAGAGAAAGGAGAGGCAGTATACAGATCAACAAAAAATATAAAAAATAGTTGAAATGCCATATTTTCTGGACTATAAGGCGCACTGAAAATTTTTTTTTTCTCAAAGCTCGATAGTGCGCTTTATATCCCGGTGCGCCCAATGTTAGGAAAATACTTAGTTGAGCTTACCCACCTCAATGCTTTTGTATCACTGCGGACGATTTGAGATGATGTTAAGATGAAGATGTCAAGAAATGCTGTCGCCCTGTACGATCATAGCATATTTTCATAATCAAGTTGTTTTTCAACACCCCATAGTAAGTAAATGGAAGGGCATTCTTAGGCAACGGCCATGCATGTCACACTGAGGGTGGCCGTAAAAACAAGGCCAACATTGTCATAAATTTGCCATATTGCGAAACCAGACTAAACAACAATGAAAAACACATTTTTGGGAGAATATTTGCACTGCAACACAACATAAACAGTGAGGACGGCGTGGCGCTGGTTGAGAGAGCGGCCGTGTCAGCAACCTGAGGGTTCCTGGTTCGATCCCCCGCTTCTACCAACCTAGTCACGTCTGTTGTGTCTGCGGACCGATTAGTACCAGGCCGCACAAGAAATAAAAAAAATATTAAATCAACATAAAAACCACAATATATACATTATATATCAATATAGATCAATACAGTCCGTAAGCACACATTATTGCAGGGGTCGGGAACAATTTTGGCTGCGAGAGCCAAGAATCCAAATATTTTAAAATGTATTTCCATATGAGCCATAAAATATTTTTTTAACACTGAACACAACTAAAGTGTGCGTTTTTAAGTAAGACCAACATTTCTAGAGTATAACAGGTCTCTTATTCTTTGTAATAACATTGTTATTCTGAAGCTAACTGTGGAGGGGGCGTGGCCTGCGGGCCTGTAGCGAAGCAGGGTGTTGCCAGGACCAGCCTCGAAATCAGCTAAAGGTGCGTAGACGGCCCACCTGGGCCTTGTTATCTCATCCCCTGTCGCTCTGTTTATAAGCAGCAGCCAGGAGGAGAGACGGGGTTGGAGCTGGAGCCAGAGCGCGAGCGAGAACGACAGAAAAAAACAATTGCTGGAAACCAACTGAGAGACTTATTGAAAAACAAAAAAAAATATTGTGAAAAAATATTTTGACTTATTGGATTTTGGCAAAAAAGCCATTATCTTTACAACTCAATATACATATTAAACCAACCATAGTTGCACATAAGTCACTGCGACCGTTTAACGCCCTATGATGGCTGTCAAGTCCATCCATCCATCCATTTTCTACCGCTTATTCCCTTTTGGGGTCACGGGGGGCCATACTTACCAACCTTGAGACCTCCGATTTCGGGAGGTGGGGGCGTGGTTTTGGAGGGGAGGAGTATATTTACACCTAGAAAAGTGCAGATTGGATTTGAACTTATTTAAAACATGACATCAAAATTGTGAAAAATCATTAAGATGATCAGTGTTTCCACAAAGATAAATATGATTAATTATTAATAATAACATATGGTTAAAGGTAAATTGAGAAAATTGGCTATTTCTGGCAATTTATTTAAGTGTGTACCAAACTGGTAGCCCTTCGCATTAATCAGTACCCAAGAAGTAGCTCTTGGTTTCAAAAAGGTTGCTGACCCCTGCCGTGTACAGTAAATGGCAGTAATGTCTTATTTAAGAGTGTCACCACATTGCTGTTTACGGCAGACGAACTGCTTTCCAGTAGACGAAAACGTGACTGCTGTTGTTGTGTGTTGCTACTGCGTTGGGAGGACGTTAATGAAACTGCCTAACAATAAACCCACATAAGAAACCCAGAACTCGCCCTCGATCATTCTACAGTCATAACATCATTGGGCAGGCTCGCTGTTTATATTGTGGGTAAGCGGACGTGAAAACAGGCTGTCGACACGTCACTCAGGTCCGCATGGAGCTGGATAGGGCGTGAATTTCGGGAAAATTTTTTATTTCGGGTGGGGCGCTGAATTTTGTGTCTCCGGGAAAATCTCAGCTACAATCGGGCGGAAGGCGGAGTACACCCTGGACAAGTCGCCACCTCATCGCAGAGCTGGCTATTAAGTTTGCAATTCATATCTGTGACACATTTCATGATTGATTTCCTCGGTATTGGCTCATGAATGTTGCAAGCAGACTCTGTCATTCCCAATACTGTTCTTGCGACTGATGTTCATTTCAATTCAATCAATCAATCAATGTTTACTTATATAGCCCTAAATCACTAGTGTCTCAAAGGGCTGCACAAACCACCACGACATCCTCGGTAGGCCCACATAAGGGCAAGGAAAACTCACACCCAGTGGGACGTCGGTGACGATGATGACTATGAGAACCTTGGAGAGGAGGAAAGCAATGGATGTCGAGCGGGTCTAACATGATACTGTGAAAGTTCAATCCATAATGGATCCAACACAGTCGCGAGAGTCCAGTCCAAAGCGGATCCAACACAGCAGCGAGAGTCCCGTTCACAGCGGAGCCAGCAGGAAACCATCCCAAGCGGAGGCGGATCAGCATCGCAGAGATGTCCCCAGCCGATACACAGGCAAGCAGTACATGGCCACCGGATCGGACCGGACCCCCTCCACAAGGGAGAGTGGGACATAGAAGAAAAAGAAAAGAAACGGCAGATCAACTGGTCTAAAAAGGGAGTCTATTTAAAGGCTAGAGTATACAAATGAGTTTTAAGGTGAGACTTAAATGCTTCTACTGAGGTGGCATCTCAAACTTTTACCGGGAGGGCATTCCAGAGTACTGGAGCCCGAACGGAAAATGCTCTATAGCCCGCAGACTTTTTTTGGGCTTTGGGAATCACTAACAATTGAATATTATCATGGTCCACACACATTACCTTGACTTAAAACAAGAAAATAAATAGGCAAAAATATAGTTTGGGATAGTAGGTCAAATAAACAAAGGTTCGGGTTACAAAAGTGATTACCATATCATTATTATCTGGCTACAGGGCACAATACTGATGAGGAGTTTCTGTGTTTCCATATGTCTGAGCAGGAGACCTTGGATTCAGCAGGAAGTCTTATTAGCATAGCACTTGCTGCAGGACATTTGCCGCATGCATGTTTATAGGTAATGAAGAATCATCTGAGAGAGCTCAGGCAGAGATCATGCTGCCATCTGCTACCTGCTAACTGTTTCCACTCCAGCAATAAAGAGAAAGCTAGATTCACTCCCACAGCCTTGCATGTTTCTGTGAGCAACTAGTACTTAATGAACAAAAGGTTTGGTGTACAATATAACTTCAGTGACTCTTAACATATTACAAAACTCCAAACCAGTGAAGTTGGCACGTTGTAAAAATCATAAATAAAAACAGATTACAATGATTTGCAAATCCCATTCAACTTATATTTATTTGAATAGACTGCAAAGACAAGATACTCAACAGTAAAACTGGAAAACTTAATTATTTAGCAAATATTAGCTCATTTGGAATTGGATGCCTGCAGCGTGTTTCAAAAAAGCTGGCACAAGTGGCAAAAAAGACTGAAAAAGTTGAGGGGATGCTCATCAAACACTTATTTGGAGCATCCTTTGATTGATTGATTGATACTTTTACAAGTAGATTGCACAGTACAGTACATATTCCGTACAATTGACCACTAAATGGTAACACCCCAATAAGTTTTTCAACTTGTTTAAGTCGGGGTCCACGTTAATCAATTCACAGGTGAACGGGCTCATTGGGAACAGGTGAGTGCCATGACTGGTTATAAAAGCAACTTCCATGAAAAGAGCCACATCTGGCTCCCGAGCCATAGTACCAAAGCATAACAATTAGCAGAGAGACTGCTTGTATCCCCCAAAACTTGTTATCAGAGTTCAACAAGTAACTAACCCACAGTCTACACGGCAGCAAGAGGATAGTCCGGTCTGATATTTAAGATTTTAGTTGTGTCCTGTGCTGTTGACACATTTGCATTCCATATCGCTTCGTACAGCTTTTTTTCAGCAACAGGAGACAATCACAAAAAGACTAAATCTTTGGACTCATGCAACCAAACCAAGGAGTCTAACTGATGAACCATTAGGACTCGAATCTCAAATGAGACTTCAGTTTGTTCTTGTGGTAAAAATTCACTGACCTAATGCTACTAAATGGAACACTGGATGTTTTGGTAGGATCTTACAGGGTTCACTGTTGAATTCTCCACGCCAACTATGGAGGATCCTAACCCGAAATTTTGCTTGGTACCAAAGCATAACAATTAGCAGAGAGACTGCTTGTATCCCCCAAAACTTGTTATCAGAGTTCAACAAGTAACTAACCCACAGTCTACACGGCAGCAAGAGGATAGTTGGATCTGATATATTACGATTTTTGTTGTGTCCTATGCTGTCGACAGATTTGCATTCCAAATCGCTCCGTTAAGCTTTTTTCAGCAACAGGAGACAATCACAAAAAGACTAAATCTTTGGACTCATGTAACCAAACCAAGAAGTCTAACTGATGAACCGTTAGGACTCGAATCTCAAATGAGACTTCAGTTTGTTCTTGTGGTAAAAATTCACTGACCTAATGCTACTAAATGGAACACTGGATGTTTTGGTAGGATCTTACAGGGTTCACTGTTGAATTCTCCACACCAACTATGGAGGCTCGTAACCCGAAATTTTGCTTGGTACCAAAGCATAACAATTAGAGAGACTGCTTGTATCCCCCAAAACTTGTTATCAGAGTTCAACAAGTAACTAACCCACAGTCTACACGGCAGCAAGAGGATAGTCGGATCTGATATTTAAACGTTTTGGTGTGTCCTGTGCTGTCGACAGATTTGCAATCCAAATGGCTCCGTAAAGTTTTTTTCAGCAACAGGAGACAATCACAAAAAGACTAAATATTTGGACTCATGCAACCAAACCAAGGAGTCTAACTGATGAACCGTTAGGACATGAATCACAAATGAGACTTCAGTTTCCTTTTGTAGTAAAAATCCACTGACCTAATGCTACTAAATGGAACACTGGATGTTTTGGTAGGATCTTACAGGGTTCCCTGTTGGATTCGCCACGCCAACTATGGAGGCTTGTAACCCGAAATTTCACTTGGTACCATTATCAGAGTTCAACAAGTAACTAACCCACAGTCTATACGGAAGCAAGAGGATAGTCGGGTCTGATATTTAAGATTTTAGTTGTGTCCTGTGCTGTCATTCACAAACAAGGATGGTGCGAGGGTCACCACTTTGTGAACAAATGCGTGAGCAAACTGTCAAAAAGTTCAAGAACAATATTTCTCAACCAGCTATTGCAAGGGATTTAGGGATTTCACCATCTACGGTCTGTAATATCCGCACAATCTTCAGAGAATCTGGAGAAAAAACTGCACGGAACAATGAATGTCCGTGACTTTCGATCCCTCAAAACCGACATCTGTTGCGATCCGTGACTCGGATCTTCACATATTATTGTTTGTTTTTCCATCTTTGTTCTCATTCTCCGTTTATTTCCCGTTTAGTCCATCACCATGGTTACTTATTAGTTTCAGCTGTTACTCCCAGTTCCTGTTAATCACCTTCCCTTTATTAGCCTTCCTCTTTTCATTCTTCTGCCTGGGACTCTAGTTTGTTTTCACACAACGGTACGTCTGCTTTGCACTTTTGCTTACATTCAATTCCTGTAGTATTCTCGCGAGCTCTCATGCTGCGCAATTTTATTCATTCTTAGCTCTCATGCTAAATGTTTTGTTTTCCCCTTTGTGTGCCTATGTGCCAGTTTAGTTTACTATTTGTTTATCCTAGCTTTCATGCTAGTGTCTTTTGTTTGCCTTTTCTTAGCTCCAGTATTTTGGTTTTCTAGCACCGTTTGTTATTCAAATAAATAGTTAAACCTTACCTTTGCTGTGTTCTATTTCGACGCATCCTCGAGGAAATCGAACCACAATGCCGAACAGACGTAACATCATTGTTTAAAAGATATCGCCACATTTCAGAAAACTACAGTCGGTCGCTATATCTGCGAGTGCAAGTTAAAACTCTACTTTCCAAAGCCAAAGCCATTTATCAACAACACCCAGAAACTCTGCCAGCTTCACTGGGCCCGAGCTCATTTAAGATGGATTCATGCAAAGTGGAAAAGTGTTCTGTGGTCTGACGAGTCCACATTTCAAATTGTTTTTGGAAACTGTGGACGTCGTGTTTTTCGGACCAAAACGGAATAGAACCATCCGGACTGTTATCGGCGCAAATTTCAAAAGCTAGCATTTGTGATGGTATGCGGGTGTATTAGTGCCCAAGGCATGGGTAATTCACACATCTGTAAAGGCACCATTAATGCTGAAAGGTACATACAAGTTTTGGAGCAACATATGTTGCCATCCAAGCAACGTTATCATGGACGCCCCTGCTTATTTCAACAAGTTAATGCCAAGCCACGTTTTACAACACCGTGGCTTCATAGTAAAAGAGTGCGGGTACATTGAAAATGTGTGGCGCAACATGAAGCTTGCATTGTTGCATTTTTTTTTCCACAGTTTATGAATTTTGTTGAAGTATTATTCAGTAAATATATGAAGAGTTCATATGCAAAAGCAGATAAATCCATTTTGACCGATTCTGTATATTAACGATTTTCTGCCTGCTGGTGTTGCCGGTACATGTACAAGCGTACAATGGTTTATTTAATATCAACATAAGCAAGTCATGAAAGCCTAAACTTTTAAGAAATGCTGATGTAATGAATGGCTTTCAAATAAGAGTGTTTGATGTGGTTTTACGTCAAAAGCAGATATATCCAAATTATCATATGTTGCAAAAACAGATATCTCCAAAATCGTTTTCTTTGCGGTCGTTATTTCGCATAATATTCAAGATAAAGATAGAGAGAAAAACAGAACGTGAAATTTATCGAAAGCCACATTTCAAGGTAACAACTGTTCACATTTCTTTACTTCATTATTTAACAGTTTCGATCCCTTGGTACGTATAAATCTAGCTGTCCCTGCGAACATTGTTTTTTCGTACTTGCTAACCGGACATGCTTTTTTGGAACTGTGACCTCACATATTTACCTTGTGCTTTTCAGCACAAAATTAAAAAACAAAAAAACAGTGTTGCAATGAAGACAATGTTTTATTAATAAAACAAGCACAAATGCTCAACCTGGTTTGCCTATCAAAAACACTCCTGTGCAGATAACAGCTCACTCATCATCGCTATCGACATTAGCTCCATGCTCGACAACATCATTTAACGCAGCGGTGTAAAACTCACGGACACGCGTGCTAGCGCCAACATCAAATAACTTCAACACGTCAGTTTTTTTCGCTGGCTTAACAGTGTTCACAGGAGAAGCTTCCAAATGATTCATGCGTGGATAACAACACTGAGTGACTCCGTGCGCGCCGCCATTTTGTTTGTCACGTGATCCCGTACTGCAGCGCTGGTTGGGCAAACGGATATATCGGCTTTTGTGGTAAATGATCCATGGCGCTTATCGGCCTTTGCAATAAATCGCTGAACTAAATGACGTTAAAAGCGGCATTTGTCCGCATTTGCAAACAAATTGATTTTGGTATACCACAATAGAAGTGGCGGACTATATATTACCGAGGCTGGGCTAAACTTTATCAAAATGGCGTTTATCGGTTTTTGCGTATGAACTCTTCATATTTATAAAGGATTTTTGAATTGTTGCTATTCTTTGAATATTTAAAAAAAAAAAATCTCACGTACCCCTTGGCATACCTTCAAGGACACCCAGGGGTACGCATACACCCCATTTGAGAACCACTGACTTAGAAAAAGCCAATTTTTACAAGTTAAAATGCAAAAAATAGCAAAAAAACATTTGTATTTTTATATTATCTCTAATAAGGATTGTGAGTGATTCCCCCCCAAATAGTGCAGTTGCCCTTTGACAGGTCATAATAGTTTTGTAAGGAAAAAACATAAAAAAAATAGGTAAAACTTGTGTCTCTTCATCAATTAATGTGTTTCCGTGAGTATATTTTTTTTATACAGAGATTTATTAACCGTGTAACTTTCCGTTTTTTTGTTTTGTTTTGTTGTCGTCGTCATTTTCTGCTCCTGGACTGAAACAGCTCGAATCCGCACAAGACCGACGCTCTCAAATTGATTTCCATTTGTTCCTTAGTAACGCACAATGGACTCAGCCCGGGTTTGATTCTCAAGCTGTTTACTGAAAATGTATTCATTGCTTTTGCAATAATGCACACTCCGCCGCGACCGCGGTTGGAGAAAAGTGGAATTGTTTATTTCGGAGATAAGCATTTCTTATTGAAAATGTAATAAACATTTGCCTCAAAATTGCCCGCCGTCGTATTGAACGTCATTCGCGTTTTTACAATAGCTGAAGGAAGAAGGGGGATGGAACGACGATTCTTCTGTGACCGGCGGTTTGTTTATGTTTGAAGGGAGCATGAAAGAACATGAAAATCAATCAATGTTTATCAATCAATGTTTATTTATATAGCCCCAAATCACAAATGTCTCAAAGGACTGCACAAATCATTACGACTACAACATCCTCGGAAGAACCCACAAAAGGGCAAGGAAAACTCACACCCAGTGGGCAGGGAGAATTCACTTCCAGTGGGACGCCAGTGACGATGCTGACTATGAGAAACCTTGGAGAGGACCTCAGATGTGGGCAACCCCCCCCCTCTAGGGGACCGAAAGCAATGGATGTCGAGCGGGTCTAACAAGATACTGTGAAAGTTCAATCCATAGTGGCTCCAAGACAGCAGCGAGAGTCCCGTCCACAGGAAACCATCTCAAGCGGATCAGCAGCGTAGAGATGTCGTCAACCGATACAGGCGAGCGGTCCATCCTGGGTCTCGACTCTGGACAGCCAGTACTTCATCCATGGTCATCGGACCGGACCCCCTCCACAAGGGAAGGGGGGACATAGGAGAAAGAAAAGAAGCGGCAGATCAACTGGTCTAAAAAGGAGGTCTATTTAAAGGATAGAGTATACAGATGAGTTTTAAGGTGAGACTTAAATGCTTCTACTCAGGTAGCATCTCGAACTGTTACCGGGAGGGCATTCCAGAGTACTGGAGCCCGAACGGAAAACGCTCTATAGCCCGCAGACTTTTTTTGGGCTCTAGGAATCACTAATAAGCCGGAGTCTTTTGAAGGCAGATTTCTTGCCGGGACATACGGTACAATACAATCGGCAAGATAGGCTGGAGCTAGACCGTGTAGTATTTTATACGTAAGTAGTAAAACCTTAAAGTCACATCTTAAGTGCACAGGAAGCCAGTGCAGGTGAGCCAGTACAGGTGTAATGTGATCAAACTTTCTTTTTCTTGTCAAAAGTCTAGCAGCCGCATTTTGTACCAACTGTAATCTTTTAATGCTAGACATGGGGAGACCCGAAAATAATACGTTACAGTAATCGAGATGAGACGTAACAAACGCATGAATAATGATCTCGGCGTCTTTAGTGGACAAAATGGAGCGAATTTTAGCAATATTACGGAGACATTTTGACACAGTGATGACCACCGGTAGTAAGGGAGATCTAATTATTGTCACTGCACACAGAAGGAATGAACACCAAGTGTAAATAATGCCATGCTCTTTTTGGCCTGCCTTTCAAACACAAACACACACACACACAAAATATTGATGGCAGGAGTATTGATTAAGCGCCTGTAAGGTTTGTCTTCTTTTATCCAGTGAGTCTTCTGCCTGTCAGGCAGACTTTATGGAGCATCCTGTCTATCTATGCCTGGATGCTCATTATGGGAGGTGTGGAGTTGGCCCACTTAAAAAAAAAAGAAAAGCCACAATGTCATAAGAGTTAAATCATGACCACGCACTGTGCAGCACCTTCACAGCGTCTCATGCATTGGAAGGCTTCTGCTCTTCATCACGGATGAAAGGGAAAATATCATTTGCCGATTGTATTGTACCATATGTCCCCGGCAAGAAATCTGCGTTCAAAAGACTCCGGCTTATTAGTGATTCCTAGAGCCCAAAAAAAGTCTGCGGGCTACAGAGCGTTTTCCGTACTCTGGAATGCCCAGTTTGAGATGCTACCTCAGTAGAAGCATTTAAGTCTCACCTTAAAACTCATCTGTATACTCTAGCCTTTAAATAGACCTCCTTTTTAGACCAGTTGATCTGCCGCTTCTTTTCTTTTTCTCCTATGTCCCCCCCCCCTCCCTTGTGGAGGGGCTCCGGCCCGATGACCATGGATGAAGTACTGGCTGTCCAGAGTCGAGACCCAGGATGGACCGCTCGCCTGTATCGGTTGGGGACATCTCTACGCTGCTGACCCGCCTCCGCTTGAGATGGTTTCCTGTGGACGGGACTCTCGCTGCTGTCCTGGATCCGCTTTGAACTGAACTCTCGCGGCTGTGTTGGAGCTACTATGGATTGAACTTTCACAGTATCATGTTAGACCCGCTCGACATCCATTGCTTTCGGTCCCCTAGAGGGGGGGGGGGTTGCCCACATCTGAGGTCCTCTCCAAGGTTTCTCATAGTCAGCATTGTCACTGGCGTCCCACTGGATGTGAATTCTCCCTGCCCACTGGGTGTGAGTTTTCCTTGCCCTTTTGTGGGTTCTTCCGAGGATGTTGTAGTCGTAACGATTTGTGCAGTCCTTTGAGACATTTGTGATTTGGGGCTATATAAATAAACATTGATTGATTGATTGATTGATTGATCGTCAATCTTGCAGATACGGCGACACTTTGGTTTTTGGTTCGTTATGCGATGAAAACGTAATCGTGCTTTAAGGCAGGGGTGTCAAACTCAAATACAGAGCGGGCCAAGTTTGAACAAATGAACCTTTCAATAGGGACCCAAACAAGTTTTGCATTGAACAAGCAAGGCTTATATAACTTTAGAGTGACATGCAAAATCGAGTTTCAAATAATAATAATAATCATTAAAAAATATCAATGGCATATCAAATAAAATTTAAATACAAATTTAATGCCTCTTTTCTATTTGCAGCCTTCTGATGTAAATATCAAAATATATTGTAGCGTCCTGAAATAGTTAGTGCTGCAAGGGGTTCTGGGTATTTGTTCTGTTGTGTTTACGTTATGTTACAGTGCAGACGTTATCCCGAAATGTTTTTGCCATTCTTGTTTGGTGTGGGTTCAGAGTGTGGCGCATATTTGTAACAGTGTTAAAGTTGTTTATAAGGCCACCCTCAGTGTGACCTGTATGGCTGTTGACCAAGTATGCATTCACTTATGTGTGTGTGTAATAGCCGCATATATTATGCGAGTGGGCCTGCACGCTGTTTGTATGGAGGAAATGCGGACGTGACGACAGGTTGTAGAGAATGCTAAAGGCAGTGCCTTTAAGAAACTCCCTCAATATGTTGCATTTTTGTTTTGTTTCATTTGATTGTAAAATATGTCGATCAATAGGGGGTGTGACGTTCATATGTTGTCAATATTCAGTGTTTTATCGTTCATAGTTAAAACTGTAAATCCATCCATCCATCTTCTTCCGCTTATCCGAGGTCGGGTCGCGGGGGCAGCAGCCTAAGCAGGGAAGCCCAGACTTCCCTCTCCCCAGCCACTTCGTCTAGCTCTTCCCGGGGGATCCCGAGGCGTTCCCAGGCCAGCCGGGAGACATAGTCTTCCCAACGTGTCCTGGGTCTTCCCCGTGGCCTCCTACCGGTTGGACGTGCCCTAAACACCTCCCTAGGTAGGCGTTCGGGTGGCATCCTGACCAGATGCCCGAACTGTAAATCCCATAATGTTAATTTTTATGTCTCATTCAGTAAAAAAAAATAAATCCATTCCATTTTTTTTAAGATCACAACGTTTTTAGAATTCAATCAGACATTATCGTGAGGTTTTTTAGTAATGTTCCTAAAAATACATATATTTCGGCCCCCAGGTACATTTTTTTCTTTAAATTCGGCCTCCTGAGTTAAAATAATCACCCAGACCTGGTTTAGGGACAAACAACATATTCACAAACATGTTGTTAATATCATCATCACAGACTCCGTATGGTTTTGTTCTGTTTCTGAAAGACTGAGTTTGTGCCTTGAAGTTGCTGCTTTACTAGCGCAGACTTCCCAGTCGCTCCATCCTAAAGTGTCATGTCTCGGCCCTGTGGCTTGAATCTGGAGCCTTACATAAGCATTCAATTCAGCATTAAGTGCCACTTATTCAGATCCGTGTTCGGCTGAACCACCTTTTCATTGCACTCATGCCCAACAGGAAGAGAGGGTTAAGACTCCGCCGAGTATGCGTACGTTAAATGTTTTGCATTTTGAATAGCTTCGCTATTCATAGCAGTGCGACATACTTCAGTTGTCTGACGGCGGCGTCTTCTCTGTGCAGGCAACCTGAGCCTGAACGGCATTATCTGAAGTGGTAAGGTTCAGTCTGTAGTAAGTGTGCGTACCCTGTAATGAATGGTTAACAGTTTCCTTTGTACTATGAATGTAATGAGAACGGTTTGTCATGTTTATGAACAGCAAGTAAATTGTCTATCTTAATTGAATGTTCTCGTGTAATTAGTGTGTCTGCCGGGGAACACTGCATTAATGCATCGCGTAAATGTGGAGACGGTCTTCGTTGGCCGTATTAATTGGCTTCTAATTAAAAGTCCAATGTATGTTTGGCCAGATGCCCGAACCACCTCATCTGGCTCCTCTCGATGTGGAGGAGCAGCGGCTTTACTTTGAGCTCCTCCCGGATGGCAGAGCTTCTCACCCTATCTCTAAGGGAGAGCCCCGCCACACGGCGGAGGAAACTCATTTCGGCCGCTTGTACCCGTGATCTTATCCTTTCGGTCATGACCCAAAGCTCATGACCATAGGTGAGGATGGGAACGTAGATCGACCGGTAAATTGAGAGCTTTGCCTTCCGGCTCAGCTCCTTCTTCACCACAACGGATCGATACAACGTCCGCATTACTGAAGACGCCGCACCGATCCGCCTGTCGATCTCACGATCCACTCTTCCCCCACTTGTGAACAAGACTCCTAGGTACTTGAACTCCTCCACTTGGGGCAGGGTCTCCTCCCCAACCCGGAGATGGCACTCCACCCTTTTCCGGGCGAGAACCATGGACTCGGACTTGGAGGTGCTGATTCTCATTCCGGTCGCTTCACACTCGGCTGCGAACCGATCCAGTGAGAGCTGAAGATCCCGGCCAGATGAAGCCATCAGGACTACATCATCTGCAAAAAGCAGAGACCTAATCCCGTGGCCACCAAACCGGAACCCCTCTACGCCTGGGCATCTGGTCAGGATGCCACCCGAACGCCTCCCTAGGGATGTGTTTAGGGCACGTCCAGCTGGTAGGAGGCCACGGGGAAGACCCAGGACACGTTGGGAAGACTATGTCTCCCGGCTGGCCTGGGAACGCCTCGGGATCCCCCGGGAAGAGCTAGACGAAGTGGCTGGAGATAGGGAAGTCTGGGCTTCCCTGCTTAGGCTGCTGCCCCCGCGACCCGACCTCGGATAAGCGGAAGATGATGGATGGATGGATGGATGGATGTTTGGACCACATAGACCAGGGGTAGGGAACCTATGGCTCTAGAGCAGGGGTGCCCATTACGTCGATCGCGAGCTACCAGTCGACCGCGGGGGGGGTGTCAGTCGATCTCCAGCCAGGCTTTTAAAAAAAATAGACCTAAAAATTAGTGATCCTCAATATTTGCACCTGGCTCGCTGACAACAAGCTATCCATACACTTAGGTAAAACGGAATCCATCCTATTTGGGTCCCATATCAACCTTAAGAAGGTCAGTGACTTCACTATAAAAGTGGGTGACATTGTTATCACCAGGAAGGATGAGATCACCTACCTAGGTTCCATTCTAGAGGCTAATCTTTCCTGTGATAAAATGGCAACCAAGGTGATCAAAAAGGCCAACCAAAGAACGAGATTCCTCTACAGAATCTCCTCTCTGGTCAACAAAAGCACCTTGAGGATTCTAGCGGGAACTCTCATTCAACCCTTCTTCGATTACGCTTGCACCTCCTGGTACCCCAGCACCTCCAAAACCCTCAGATCTAGACTCCAAACATCCCAGAATAAGATAATCCGGTTACTTTTAGACCTCCACCCCAGATCACACCTCAATCCAACCCACTTCTCCAAAGTGGGCTGGCTCCGGGTGGAGGACAGAGTAAAACAACTTGCACTGAGCCTAGTCAATAAAATCCGCTACACCTCCTTGATACCGAAGTACATGTCCAACTACTTCCTTAACGTAAATGACCGCCATAACCACAACACCAGGGGGAGCTCCACAAACCACGTTAAACCCAGATTCCGATCTAACAAAGGTCTTAACTCATTCTCTTTCTATGCCACATCAATGTGGAATGCACTCCCAACAGGTATAAAAGTAAGTGCATCTCTATATTCCTTCAAAACTGCTCTAAAACAACACCTCCAGGCAACTTCAACCCTTTACTAATACCCTCTTCCATTCACATCCCATCTCCCCGGATTATTATTGTAATGTATATACTTGTTCTTATGCTATCTGAACTCACTATGTTCTCTGCTGGCTGTACATATCCTACTAAGTAAGACCTACACTGTTTCAATGTCCATTTCTCTGTTGATGCAATTGTTGATGACTGAAGTTCTGATATCAACCAAAGCTCCTCATCCCACCCCCCGGATTGTAAATAATGTAAATAATTCAATGTATATACTATGATGATTAACTTGTGTGATGACTGTATTATGCTGATAGTATATATTTGAAAAACTTATTCGGGTGTTACCATTTAGTGGTCAATTGTACGGAATATGTACTGTACTGTGCAATCTACTAATAAAAGTATCAATCAATCAATCAATTCACCAAGACGTCACTTAAATGACATTCACGGTACCGGAGGGTCTTGTGAGATGACGCTGGCTGCTGCAAGATCATTATTATGAAAATATGACCGAGAGGAAGGCGAGAAACACTTTTTATTTCAACAGACTCTCGCGCCGTACCTTCCGTCAAAACTCTAAAGGCCGACTGCACATTTCCTATCTTCACAATAAAAGCCCTGCTTCATGCTGCCTGCGCTAACTAAATACAGAGTCTGGGAAAACTGGCGTGCACAAGCGATCCCTCAGAAAGCTGGCGTGCACATCACTTGTGCACGCCAGCTTTCCGAGACTCTTATTTTGTTAGCGCAGGCAGCATGAAGCAGGGCTTTTATTGTGAAGATAGGAAATGTGCAGTCGGCCTTTAGAGTTTTGACGGAAGGGACGGCGCGAAAGTCTGTTGAAATAAAAAGTGTTTCTCGCCTTCCTCTCTGTCATTTTTTCATAATAATGAACTGGCAGCAGCCAGCGTCATCTCACAAGACCCTCGGGTGCCGTGAATGTCAATCAAGCAAGCTACGGAATTTGCCGCCAATGTTTTTCTTGTAAAGTGTATGGAAGCTGGATGAATTAGATGCCAAAAACCAACCACTTTCATGTGGTATTGTACAGAAAGGACAACTTTTTTTCTCCTCCATTTGAAAATGTGGGCGTTATCATCATTACTGTCTGATTCCAATCAATGCAAGTCATCAGAATCAGGTAATACACCAACTTATATTCTTGTCTTTGTGAAAGAAAGACATCTATATGTGTTACACATGCTTGTATTATCATTAAACACATTTAACTTGTTTACAAAAATGTCTCTTTCATAAATAAATAAATATAAATGATATATATAAATGAGGTAGATCCCCTCGAGTTGGTCAATTGAAAAGTAGCTCGCCTGCAGAAAAAGTGTGGGCACCCCTGCCGTAAACTATTTTCCATTGCTGTAAATAGACGTCCATTTTGAAGGCAGCCATGGCTTTAGGTGTCGTACATCTGATCAAGTTATCATTGACCGTTTTCGTTTAATAATTTTGCTACCTACTGTATTTTTTAAAAGTATTTCCACTTAATGTGACAATATTATATATTTGATTAGGCTTTTACCTGATTTTAATTATTTTCTTGAAGTCATTTGTATTTTACTTTTTATCCTATTACAGTATTTTATTTAGTTCTATTTACTATTTATTTACTGTATTTTTTTTTTCCTATTAGTCTTTATACGTCTTTTTTGTATTTTATTGAAGTGAAGTGAATTATATTTATATAGCGCTTTTCTCTAATGACTCAAAGCGCTTTACATAGTGAAACCCAATATCTAAGTTCCATTTAAACCAGTGTGGGTGGCACGGGGAGCACGTGGGTAAAGTGTCTTGCCCAAGGACACAACGGCAGTGACTAGGATGGCGGAAGCGGGAATCGAACCTGCAACCCTCAAGTTGCTGGCACGGCCACTCTACCAACCGAGCTATACCGCCCCTATTCTTTATCTCAACTCATGGTTGTTACTATTTTACAAATGTTATTATTTTTTATTTTCCAACGTTACCCAGATGAGCCACCTACCTCAGGGGTTATCAGCCGTGCTTGTGGGGGCGCTTTTGAGTCAGCGTCCTGGTGGCCATGGTCTGATGACCTCCTGGTGCAGATGGCTCCTGTGATAGTGTTGACTCACATGTCTCCTCCGTACTCAGCCATGCTATCATTTGTCCATATAGATGCAGGTGTGTGTACGTTGCATGTGTGTGTACAGTATGTGTGTTCGGTACCTGTGTCCGTGAGTACGTATGTGATAATGGGGGATATGGGTCACCGGGGTATTGTTTTTAACTTTGTATAGCACTTTGCGTAGCATTTCTTTTATGTATGAAAAATGCTTTATATATAATCAATCAATCAATCAAAGTTTATTTATATAGCCCCAAATCACAAATGTCTCAAAGGACTGCACAAATCATTACGACTACAACATCCTCGGAAGAACCCACAAAAGGGCAAGGAAAACTCACACCCAGTGGGCAGGGAGAATTCACATCCAGTGGGACGCCAGTGACAATGCTGACTATGAGAAACCTTGGAGAGGACCTCAGATGTGGGCAACCCCCCCCCCCCTCTAGGGGACCGAAAGCAATGGATGTCGAGCGGGTCTAACATGATACTGTGAAAGTTCAATCCATAGTGGCTCCAACACAGCCGCGAGAGTTCAGTTCAAGCGGATCCAAGACAGCAGCGCGAGTCCCGTCCACAGGAAACCATCTCAAGCGGATCAGCAGCGTAGAGATGTCCCCAACCGATACAGGCGAGCGGTCCATCCTGGGTTTGGTTGATTGATTGATTGAATGAATAAGTCGTTGCTGTACATTGTTGAGATTAAATCTGTTGTTTAAGTGTTAAAATGGGAGTTTAATACATTTGAGGATGTCGTCCTGGTTTTTCAAATCCTTTGAGACATTTGTAATTAAGGCGCATATAAATAAACCTTGATTGATTGATGCCATTTCGAAAATCATTACATCGGTATTTTTAAGACTCATCGTTAGAGAAAGAACTTCTGAATTTTTAGTGCAGTTGGAGTCATTTTTCATCTTCACTATTTGCAAATTCATCCGTGTCTGCAAACATAAACTGGTATTTCTCTTCCCTTTGAGTGATTTGTTTCGATTTGTTGTCTATTTTTTCCAAAGTGCTGATCAATATCCAAGTCCTAAGTGAGGAATAAAAGCAAGTGATGCAGTGAATCCTTCTGAACCGTCACAATCAATATCTCCAGCATAGCCATTGGCTGATTGTCCATCACTTCCCCAAAAAATATTTGTCCTGTTCAAAAAGTATAAGAAAAGCCTCTAGGTTGTAGACAGCTTTCAGAAACATCAACAAATTAGTTATATTTGTCAAGATCTGTCAGCTCTCTATCATTATGACGTTAGCTTGCTCCCGAGAAAATAATGTTTTAGGAACTCACGTTAAAGTTTTTACCGCTCCTGTCTCCGACTGCTGGCCCCCAGACATGCTCTTCAAGCAGACATTGAAGCAAAATATCCCATAAAACTACCAGAGCCGAAATACTCGGCCTCTCCTTTATAAATCACATAATATTGCAGTCTTGGCATTGTGCTGGTCGGATTGCATTCACATTAGAAATCGAAAAAGATTGGATTTGATAAAAAATCCGAATTGGACATCCGACCCTGCAGTGAGAACATAGCCAACGTTTCTATAGAGCAGGGGTCGGGAACCTTTTTGGCTGAGAGAGCCAAGAAGCCAAATATTTTAAAATGTATTTCCCTAAGAGCCATATAATATTTTTTTTCAACACTGAACACAACTAAACGCGTGCATTTTTAAGTAAGACCAATATTTCTAGAGTATAATAGGTCTCTTATTCTTTGTAATAACATTGTTATTCTGAAGCTAACTGTGGAGGGGGCGTGGCCTGCGGGCCTGCAGCAAAGCGGGATGTTGCCAGGACCAACCTCGAAATCAGCGACAGGTGCATAGACGACCCACCTGGGCCTTTTTGTTATCTAATCACCTGTCGCTCCGTCATAAGCAGCAACCAGGAGGAGAGACAGGGTTGGGGCAGGAGCCAGAGCGCGAGTGAGGACGAAAGAGAAAAAGACAATTGCTGGAAAGCAACTGAGAGACTAATTGAAAAAACAACAACAATATTTTACCCTAAAACAGGCTCTCATGTCGGTGCTTGGTGGTCTGAAGGAGGGCAAGCCCAACACTAACCAATAATAAATAAATTACTTCTTACCATTAACGCAACTTCTTGAACAGGTGCGGTAGAAAACGGATGGATGGAATACAAATGCATGAGAATTTTTTATATTTTGAACGTTATTTTTAACACTGTGATTACAAGTGGAATTATTCATTACTTATCGTGTTAAGCAATGTCAGCTCAGATTTATCTGAGAGCCAGATGCAGTCATCAAAAGAGCCACATCTGGCTCTAGAGCCATAGGTTCCCTACCCCTGCTATAGAACGTCTTTTGCCCAGACTGCCTTTTCAATAAAAGGACTACAACTATAAAACTCTTTACCTGACACTTTGAAAAGTATATCTCCACTTGTCACTTTCAAAAAACAAACAAAATTATGGCTAGTTAAGCAGCAATCGTGTTCCCATGTTCAGTTTTTACTAATTGTTTTTTATCAACTGGAGGAGTTCAAGTACCTAGGAGTCTTGTTCACGAGTGGGGGAAGAGTGGATCGGGAGATCGACAGGCGGATCGGTGCGGCGTCTTCAGTAATGCGGACGTTGTGTCGATCCGTTGTGGTGAAGAAGGAGCTGAGCCGGAAGGCAAAGCTCTCAATTTCCCGGTCGATCTACGTTCCCATCCTCACCTATGGTCATGAGCTTTGGGTCATGACCGAAAGGATAAGATCACGGGTACAAGCGGCCGAAATGAGTTTCCTCCCCCGGTGGCGGGGCTCTCCCTTAGAGATAGGGTGAGAAGCTCTACCATCCGGGAGGAACTCAAAGTAAAGCCGCTGCTCCTCCACATCGAGAGGAGCAGAGATGAGGTGGTCAGGATGCCACCCGAACGCCTCCCTAGGGAGGTGTTTAGGGCACGTCCAACCGGTGGGAAGCCATGGGGAATACCCAGGACACGTTGGGAAGACTATGTCTCCCGGCTGGCCTGGGAACGCCTCGGGATCCCCCGGGAAGAGCTAGACGAAGTGGCTGGGGAGAGGGAAGTCTGGGTTTCCCTGCTTAGGCTGTTGCCCCCGCGACCCGACCTCGGATAAGCGGAAGATGATGGATGGATGGATGGTTTTTATCTAGTCTACACTTTGGGTTGTTTTCATTATTATTGGCTTTTACTGTATCTAGTTTGCACTTTGTCTGTATTATTTCTATTCTCGACTCATTTTTGCCTTATTATTTTTATTTTCCCATTTAAATGATGTTGGATCTGTGTTGTTGTTGGGGACAAGTGTTGTAAATTAGCTTTGGCTACAAACACTATGATGCATACATTGGATAACTGTTTCAGATGTCTACGTGTTTGGTATCTGTCCCTATTTCAAATAAACCTTAATAATAATAATAATAATATGTAAACTTGCAGGAGTAGGATCAATATGGAAGAACTCCAAATGAAATTAAATTATTCAGCATTGTTTAAATTGAGCTATAGTTCGTTTGTTTTTAACTCCATTGTCATTGCTATTCTGGATTGTTTGGGCTCTCTAACTTTTGTTCGATGCTCCCTGTTGCATCCTCGTCAGTTCTTTCTTTCCTTACACCTCGTTGTGCACATTCCTTTGACATGTTTCCCCAGCTCGCCTGCCTTCATGTTTTTGTTCATTCTTCCATTTTTGTGTCATGCTTTGTTGCATACAGACCCTTTTTGACTGCACTCGCAGAAATGCCATTGCGGCGCACAGTGGTGCTTACATCGGCATGGTACTTTCAAGCATCGGTTAACTTTTTGTTTGACTCCTCTAAGCGGTAGAAAATGGATGGATGGATGGATTATTGTTTTTCTTGTTATAAAATGCGGATGAGGGGACAGGACTGCAGAGTTTGGAGGGACTGGAGGAGGGGACAGGGCTGCGGAGCTAGCACTGAGCACTGGGACGGAGAGGCTTCGCGGTGTCTTGGCTGGGTGAGCAGGTGTCGGACACCTCAGTCACCTTGGACGTATCCTCGCTCATCCATGCGGACTGGACACAGGTCGAAAATGGAGTTGGCTGTCTTGGTTGCTTTGTTGGGTCTGCTCCTGTCTCTGGCCATGCTCCCTCCACCCCAGCGGACGATGGCGTGGAACACCGCAGAGGCCACCACAGTGGATATGTTTCTTTTACTTTTTATTCATAGCTAGTATGTAGAAGTGTCTGGTTGTATCTGCTGCTTTTATGTCTTTAATGTCCTCTGTGTTCTTTGATGTTTGATGTTTCCCTCTTACACACATGGAAGAGGGATGTGTACCATGGCTATGAGTTGTTGTTTTTTCCCTTGGTCTCAGTCTGCACCTCCTCTCCATGGCCCAGGCTAAGACAGATTTTTTTTAAATTTTGTTTTAATCTTCTATTCCCCCTCCTTGTTTACATGTATCTCATCTTTTTTGTAAGGGGCGCTGGAAGCCTGCAGACCCGTCAGCGATCCTGTTCTGTCTCCCTGTAATGTTTGTCTAAACTTGAATGGGATTGTGCTGAAAATTTAAATTTTCCTGAAGGAACTCTCCTGACGGAATAAATAAAGTACTATCTATCTAATCTAATCTAAATCCACCAAATGTTGCTGTATCTCTTCTATCTTCTATGCTTTTGTCGTAACAAAACTATGGCTTGCCTGGACGTGCATTTGTTAATTTAGTCGAAAATTAAAACCTTTACAACCTTGGTTTCAGAGTTTGCCAAACATGAGGATGCATTGGAAAAATCGCACTAGCTTCTTAGCTATTTGGATTAAAAATAGATTGTAATCTTTAAACTTACATTCTAGTGAAAAAAAATTAGTCTTGACACTATGGGCCTGATCTACGAACGGTTTGAATGCACAAAAAAAATGGGAAATTGATAGCACAAGAAAAGCTGTACAGGCTCGATGAATCTATTTGGCTCTGAAAACTTTAACATAAATCGCGAAACATTTCAGTTTTTTTCATGCAGTTAACTATTTTTCTCGCTGCACACGCTGGAATCAAGTAGTGAGAGCATAATCTTGAATTTTTTGACAGTGAATTCTTATAGCTAATGTGTTTACATGCAAATTAAAATGCAGTTTCAACGTATTATGACCTGCAGAGGCACTTTTTGATTAATCATTCAAATGTTGGTTTTCTTGACACTGTGGCCCTCTTTATTACGTAGTTGAATAGTCCTGATTTAAGGTGTCTGTTTCTTATGAATATGCAGAATATATGCAGATAACCAGAACACCCACAATACTGGGAAAAGTTGCAAATATTTTTTACGGCACACACAATGTGATTTATCAACTTTGATCACTGTTTGGAAAGCACTATTTTGCTTTTCTATTTTCTGAAAATTATGTGTTTACTACGTGTTTTTGTCAACATACTGGGACTGTTTAAAATAAAATTATCCGACATTTAGTAATGGTAAATGGGTTATACTTGTAGAGCGCTTTTCTACCTTCAAGGTACCCAAAGCTCTGACACTCTTTCCACATTCACACACTGATGGCGGGAGCTGCCATGCAAGACCCTAACCACGACCCATCAGGAGCAAGGGTGAAGAGTCTTGCTTAAGGACACAACAGACGTGACTAAGTTGGTAGAAGCTGGGGATTGAACCAGGAACCCTCAGGTTGCTGGCACGGCCACTCTCCCAACTACGCCACGCAATCCCCCTTATATATATATATATATATATCTTGAGTGGATTATCCAGAGAATAGTGCTCGATACCGTGGTAGAGCGCAATATGTAAGTGTGGGAAAAATTACAAGACTACTTCAACTCTACAGAACTGTTTCATGAGGGGTTCCCTCAATCATCAGGAGATTTTAATGGAAGCATTCACATACAGTGGTTTATATAGGGCACAGAGTGGGTGGGTACAGGCAGGCGTAGGGGCGTGTTACCTTTACCAAGCAAAGGTAACACGCAAGGTTACATTAACACATCCGACACGTACGTAGGATTAACCGAAGGAGCATTCAAAACGAGATGGGATAATCACAACGCCTCCTTTAGAAACCAGACTTTGCGGAATTCTACAGAACTCAGCAAACACATTTGGAACCTCAAAGACAATAATGTTGAATATTCAATAACATGGCAAATTCTTGCATCCAGCACACCTTACAACAGTGGTAATAAAAGATGCAACCTATGCTTAAAAGAGAAACTGTTTATTATATATCATCCAGATCTCTCATCCCTCAACAAGCGCAGTGAAATCATTTCAACATGCCGCCACAGACGGAAACACCTCCTAGGTAACACATGAGCCAATCACCACGCACCTACGCCTGCCTGTACCCACCCACTCTGTGCCCTATATAAACCACTGTATGTGAATGCTTCCATTAATATCTCCTGATGATTGAGGGAACCCCTCATGAAACAGTTCTGTAGAGATGAAGTAGTCTTGTGATTTTTCCCACACCTACATATATATATATATATTAATATCATCTTATAATTTCAGAGCTAAATGCCGTGTGACTTAATGGGACTCTATTATACGAAACCAACTGTTGGTACCTATTGGTACCTGCTGTTGTATATTTTGGCGCTGCATAAGTGTCGAAAATTTGAACTCACACTGTAGAGGCATTGCGGAGATATTCATAAAATAATCTTGCCTTCCTTCATACTTCCGCCAAACAAGTGTTTGGGACTTGCCAAACCTGTGATGTAGCCTGACCAAAGAACCACCATTACATGTTATTCACACCGCACTTAAATGTAGAAAAAAACAAATCATGATAAGACTCCTTCAAGGGGAATTTTACTCAAGCGTTTTAGTGTCTGTTGGCATTTAATTCGAAATTTGTTGTTTCATTTCGGAAATATATTTTTTAAATCCATCTCCTATATGAGAGAAGAGCTTTCATTATGCATTGTCTTGCCTTTTTTTGGTGAATTTGTTTTTTAACATATCTCCTACATCATGGGTGTCAAACTCTGGCCTGCGGGCCAAATGTGGCCAGCACATAAGCGGCTTATACACACTCATAAGTGAATGCAATGCATACTTGGTCAACATCCATACAGGTGACACTTGAGGGTGGCCGTATAAACAACTTTAACACTGTTACAAATATGTGCCACACTGTGAACCCACACCAAACAAGAATGACAAACACATTTCGGGAGAACATCCGTACCGTAACACAACAGAACAAATACCCAGAACCCCTTGCAGCACTAACTCTTCCGGGACACTACAATACACGCTACCACCTAAAAGGTTAATTTGTGCAGCCTTGGCCCGCGACTTTGTTCAGTTTTAAATTTTGGCCCACACTGTGTTTGAGTTTGACACCCCTGTCCTACATGAAAAAAATACAAATCTTGAAGTGTGCATATTTTTTGCGTCCTAATTACAGAAAGTGCAGCCTCTCTCCCATGAGTGAACCTTCAGTGCTAAAAAAATGTAGATGGACTGCTTCTAAAATGCCCATAAAACGCCCTGCTCAGCTTCCTTGTGGTTAGAGTGTCTGCCCTGAGATACCAAGGACTATAAAAATGGGACCCATTATCTCAGTGCTTGGTACTCAACATCAAGGGGTTGGAATTGGGGGTTAAATCACCAAAATGATTTCCGAGCGTGGCCACCTCTGCTGCTCACCGCTCCCCTCACGTCTCAGGGGGTGGAACAAGGGGATGGCTCGAATGCAGGGGGTAATTTCACTACACCTAGTGTGTGTGTGAGACTATCAGTGGTACTTTAAATTTAAAAAGTAGTCCATGTCTGCTGCTTGTTTGAAAACATAGCAAAAACGCTACAGGTCGGAGCTTGATTGCATGAATATTAGGGGTGTGGGAAAAAATGTATTTAAATTCGAATGGCGATTCTCACGTTGTGCGATTCAGAATCAATTTTCATTTTTAAAAAATCTATTTTTTTTTTTTTTTAATTAATCAATCCAACAAAACAATACACAGCAATACCATGACAATGCAATCCAATTCCAAAACCAAACCTGACCCAGCAACACTCAGAACTGCAATAAACAGAGCAATTGAGAGGAGACACAAACACGACACAGAACAAACCAAAAGTAGTGAAACAAAAATGAATATTATCAACAACATTATTGGTTATAATTTCATTGACATTATCATTAGACATGCATAAAAATAAAAATAAAAAGAATAATAGTGTCACAGTGGCTTACACTTGCATCACATCTCATAAGCTTAACAACACACTGTGTCCAATGTTTTCACAAAGATAAAATAAGTCATATTTTTGTTTCATTTAATAGTTAAAACAAATTTACATTATTGCAATCAGTTGATTAAAACATTGTCCTTTACAATTATAAAAGCTTTTTACAAAAATCTACTACTCTGTTGCATGTCAGCAGACTGGGGTGGATCCTGCTGAAATACCTATCTATTAAATGAATAGAGAATCCTTTTGAATCGGGAATAAATCGTTTTTGAATCGAGAATCGTGTTGAATGGAAAAAAAAAATCGATTTTGAATCGAATTGTAACCCCAAGAATCGATATTGAATCGAATCGTGGGACACCCAAAGATTCACAGCCCTGATGAATATGCAGTAAAGGATCGAGCGTCTCGCCGCATAGACGTGCAAGAACCTCATTTAGCTAAGGCGGTCTCCACAAGTTATCTCGAAAAGATCCTTCTACCGACTGGAGAGTAACACCCTTCACACTTTTGTCATAGTGTTGCTTTCCTTGAGATGAGGACTTCTGACTGTTGTCGGTGGGAAATCTGGTAATCTGCTTGCATCCTTTCTGCCTACTTCTGTGCAACATTTTAGTGGTTGAGTGCCTCATTGTCTCCCTTGGACCCGAAGAGCAAATCAATTGATAACCGTGGAGGTCTGACATACTAAAGGAAGAAAGGAGCATATCCTGTCGATTCATGCATGATGTGAGGTAGATGGTCTTTCCATTCAATCTTTTGTCCTCTTGCAATATCTGACGGATCGTGCGTTTTTACCTTTCCACAGAGTTAGATACGGAGTAGTCCGAGAATGAGCGATTCCTGACAGATGTCTTTGGAATAGGGTAGGCTCACATCACGCCCTTGGTCATGATGGAGCTTCTCAGGATTACCCAAATCGAGGAATAACATCCTGAAATATCTTGCCTGATTAGTTTCTCGTTAGGTATGCCTGTGCAAACCAAACGGAAGTGGTCGACAGGGACGGGGATAATCTCCCATCTTCCCTTGCTTGGCTCCGGGTGCAAGTAGTCTATGAAGACCAACCGGAAAGGTTCACTCATCGTTTTGGACTGCATTGGAGCTCTTTGGGAAATGTTGGAATGTTTTTGTTTAAGACAGACATATCATTGTTCGCATACTCTTCAATTTCGTGCTGCATATAGTGCTACTAAGCCAGTTCCCGAGACTAATTGATACAATTGTCAGCACCTACATGTAACATGTTGTGTATGTGCCTTAGCACTTCCATGTTCAGTGCTCCAGGAAGTACCAGCTGGTGGTGGTTTTCAGTTTTACGATACAATATTGAATGTTCCACTTCAAGTTTGTTCCATTCATAAATAACTGTTCTTGTTTGTTAACTTGTCTTTGTCATTTGGAATCCATACCTCGAGTTTTGAAGGAATTACTTCTGTGATTGCAGGATTTTTTTGTTGCGCTCTTCTGATATTTTCAGGTGAGATGATTGAGACATCATCTGTAGTCCAAAAAATTTCATCATACATTGTAGAGCTGCTAACCAGATAACATCATTGTCTCTTAATAATTTGCTCCCTTGCCACACTATCAATCAATCAACGTGTCTCAAAGGGCTCCACAAACCACTACGACATCCTCGGAAGAACCCACATAAGGGCAAGGAAAACTCACACCCAGTGGGCAAGGAGAACTCACACCCAGTGGGACGTCGGTGACAATGCTGACTATGAGAACCACTAGGGGGCCGAAAGCAATGGATGTCGAGCGGGTCTAACACGATACTGTGGACGTTCAATCCATAGTGGATCCAACACAGCCGCGAGAGTTCAGTTCAAAGCGGATCCAAGACAGCAGCGAGAGTCCCGTCCGCAGGAAACCATCCCAAGCGGAGTCGGATCAGCAGCGTAGAGTCGTCCCCAACCGATACACAGGCGAGCGGTCCATCCTGGGTCCCGACGAGCGGTCCATCCTGGGTCCCGACTCTGGACAGCCAGTACTTCATCCATGGCCATCGGACCGGACCGACAGAGGAGAAAAAAAAAAGAAGCGGCAGATCAACTGGTCTAAAAAGGAGGTCTATTTAAAGGCTAGAGTATACAAATGAGTGACACTGTTTCTGTGTGTTCACTCATTAGTTGTTGGAAATCCACTGGGTACCTGGACAACATACCGGCATCTGCACTCACCTTGCTTGGTCGATATTTGATGTCAAAGTGGAAATCTGCTAATTTCCCAACCCATCTATTTCCTCCCGCATTTAATTTCGCGGTGCTCAGGATGTAGGTGAGTGGATTATTGTTGGTGTAGATGGTAAAAGTTGAAGCATAATACAGATAATCGGGGTATTTATCGCAGATCGCCCATTCGACTGCCAGGAATTCAAGTTTATCCGAATGTAGGTGGTAATTATTTTCAGCGGGTGTTAAAGTTCTTCACCCATACCCAATGACTCGCAATGTGTTGTTCTGACGTTGGTACAATACCGGTCCCAAGCCTTCATTCGATACATCCTTATGGAAAATAAGGGTAAGGCAAAGTCTGTATAAGGCAAAGTCTGTATAAGGCCAAAATCTCAACAAACTTTTACACTACAGTTTCATGTTCAACTGTTCAATTAATAGGTCTGCGGGATGGAAGTTGTCCTTAGAATCCTTATTTTGAATGACCCTTGGTCTTCTTGGTGTGTGGCTTGGTGGCATCACTGTTTTCCCCGAGACTCTGAAGGAGTGCAAACAGGTGGTCAGCAAGTCCTGAATGAAAGACCGATAACATAGGAATCCAAGAAGAGTCCGTACCTCTCAGACTATGCAAGTTGAAAGACCGATAACTTAGGAATCCAAGAAGAGTCCGTACCTCTCAGACTATGCAAGTTGAAAGACCGATAATTTAGGAATCCAAGAAGAGTCCGTACCTCTCAGACTATGCAAGTTGAAAGACCGATAACTTAGGAATCCAAGAAGAGTCCGTACCTCTCACACTATGCAAGTTGAAAGACCGATAACTTAGGAATCCAAGAAGAGTCCGTACCTCTCACACTATGCAAGTTGAAAGACCGATAACTTAGGAATCCAAGAAGAGTCCGTACCTCTCAGACTATGCAAGTTGAAAGACCGATAACTTAGGAATCCAAGAAGAGTCCGTACCTCTCAGACTATGCAAGTTGAAAGACCGATAACTTAGGAATCCAAGAAGAGTCCGTACCTCTCAGACTATGCAAGTTGAAAGACCGATAACTTAGGAATCCAAGAAGAGTCCGTACCTCTCACACTATGCAAGTTGAAAGACCGATAACTTAGGAATCCAAGAAGAGTCCGTACCTCTCAGACTATGCAAGTTGAAAGACCGATAACTTAGGAATCCAAGAAGAGTCCGTACCTCTCAGACTATGCAAGTTGAAAGACCGATAACTTAGGAATCCAAGAAGAGTCCGTACCTCTCAGACTATGCAAGTTTTCTTTTCCTTCAAGGCAAAGACCGCTTCCAAACCCTTTTAACTGAAACCTTACGGCCAATATATCTAATTTTCATCTTGAATAGCTCACATTTTGTTGGTCGGAGCTTGATTCCGTGTAGTCTCATTCTGCAAAGCACTTATCTAAAATGGTCATTATGGTCATCAAAAGTTTTGGGGTAACAAAGGACGTCGTCCAAATTAAGCACACAGCACTCGTTTCGAAGACACTCTAGTACTCCTTCCATGCACTTTTGGAATGCGGGGGTGCATTCCTCAGGTCGAAAGGGATTCGCATCCAATCATCAAGACCGCACAGTGTACTAAACGCAGTTAAGTGTCTGAATTCTTCACTCACAAACCCCTGATGATATGCACTACCTTGATTTAGAATTGAAAACCCCAGATTCCCTGCCAAACTTTCTGGTAAATACTCAATCCTCGGCAGGGGATGACGATCAGGTATATTTTTCTGATTGAGTTCGTGGAAATTTACACAATAGGCGGAAGCTGTAATCTTTCTTCCATACGCAAACTACAGGGGAAGAATTGGCTGATACAGAGTTTCTGAACCACCCTCAATCTAATAGATTTTGGACATACTCCTTATATAAGAGCTTTGGTATTGAGGATACAGTTTATAATTTTTGGACGGGGTTTTCATCGACCGTGGTTATTTTTAGCTTCATGTGAGGAATACAAAATATAGCTCCCTCACCACAAGTAAAAATATCAGAGTCTTCGAAAAGCCTTTGGTGGACAACTACCTGCTTGTTTTCAGTTAGGTGGTCTAGATTGACGGGTGGGTGCCATTTCTCAGTGGGATGATATACTTCAGACCCATTGTTCTGGATGACTTCGGTACGGGAGCACAGCTAAGTTTCAGGTGCAGAGGGCGTTCTCACCCGGTTGAGGTCAAGGATCTCTTTGATAAAGCCCAGTGTGGTTTTGGGGGGTAAGAATACGTCATGTTTTGTGGTATTTTTTATTAAAAATTTCACCATTCTTGATGCACCGGCTGGCACGTCAGCCAGAGTGGGAAAGGGCTTCAGTCCATCAGGTAACTTGTTACCCACTCCTGGCTCAAACAGCATCCTTTCTCCATCAGACAACATTCTAAAGCGGCATTTTATTTCACAAATCCGGCCTGTTTGCACATTGTTTCAAACCCATTGACCTATACAAGATATGCTGTGGGCTTTCTTTATCGTTTTGTTCTGCGTTAGGCAGTTCCTAAAATAATTCAGTATTACTTCTATCCCCAAGATGTGCCCTCGGAAAATGCTTAAGCTCATTTACAGTCAGGCTATACTTAGTGATAAGCATGTCTTTGAATGTTCCGACCTTAATTATCTTGAACACTGTTCTTAAAATTATACCTTCAGTGAACCCTTCAGCTAGACCTCTCTCATTCTGTTCGCACAGCCTTTTGAAACTTAAGTCAGAATCAGAATAAAACATTTAACCACTATGAATCTTCAATCAATCAATCAATCAATCAATGTTTACTTATATAGCCCTAAATCACTAGTGTCTCAAAGGGCTGCACAAACCACTACGACATCCTCGGTAGGCCCACATAAGGGCAAGGAAAACTCACACCCAGTGGGACGTCGGTGACAATGATGACTATGAGAACCTTGGAGAGGACGAAAGCAATGGATGTCGAGCGGGTCTAACATGATACTGTGAAAGTTCAATCCATAATGGATCCAACACAGTCGCGAGAGTCCAGTCCAAAGCGGATCCAACACAGCAGCGAGAGTCCCGTTCACAGCGGAGCCAGCAGGAAAACATCCCAAGCGGAGGCGGATCAGCAGCGCAGAGATGTCCCCAGCCGATACACAGGCGAGCAGTACATGGCCACCGGATCGGATCGGACCGGACCCCCTCCACAAGGGAGAGTGGGACATAGGAGAAAAAGAAAAGAAACGGCAGATCAACTGGTCTAAAAAGGGAGTCTCTTGTACTCTTTTTTTTTTTTTTAAGGCAAAAATGCTGCAAAATCAGTCAGTGTCACTAAACCAGCGACCTGAATTGCACTTCTCGGCTTTGCCGTTGAATTATGTACCACTGGTCGTATCACTACTGGTTCAGGCTCTGACACTGAAACAGAGTCATCTTCATCAGGTGTCGCATCTTGCTCTTGTGTAGTTGCACGTGGTATATGCAGTTTATCGATGAGATCACGGAAAGCCAGCAGGCGGCCCATCCCTAGCTGCTCCAGGTCCTTCAGTTGTTTACTTCAAAGAAAGTCCACAATGAATTTGAAGAGTTCCGCGTTGGATGCTTCTAACTCAGGCAAATCTTCTACCACGTAAACTTTGCGTTGACTGCAAGCTGGTGCTGGCACTACTGGTCAGCTGATGAAGCAGTTGCTGGATTTTACATCACAAGTCTCGGACAGGAGCTATCTCTGGACTCCTGAAGTCTGTCGTTCAGTTCATCGGCTCATAAAATAGGCAAACAGGATGTCGTCGTTCTTTTATGATTAGCACTTGCCACTACAAGTGCTAATCCCGGACGAGCCCCCAAAATCTATCACCTCCCTGAGTATGTTCAAGGATATCGACAGTGTTCATGTTTTGGCCTACAGAGTCTAATCAATTTTGAAACACAGTAAAAAAAGAGACACGTTTGGATATTTAAGGCAGAAGATGTCTTCTTGGTGGCCATGGATGAAGTGCTGGCTGTCCGGTTTGGGACATCTCTGCGCTGCAGACCTGTCTCCACTTGGGATGGTCTCCTGCTGGCCTCACTATGGACTGGACTCTCACTATTATGTTAGATCCACTATAGACTGGACTCTCACTATTATATTTGGGCCACTATGGACTGGACTTTCACAGACCCACTCGACGTCCATTGCACCGGTCTCCCCGGGGGATGGGGTGGGGGGGTGGGGGGTGTTTGTCATAGTAATTGTCATCGTTGTGGCTTGTGCAGCCCTTTAAGACACGTGTGATTTACTATGGACTGGACTCTCGCTATTATGTTAGATCCACTATAGACTGGACTCTCACTATTATGTTTGAGCCACTATGGACTGGACTTTGACAGACCCACTCGACGTCCATTGCACCGGTCTCCCCAGGGGGTAGGGTGGGGGTGGGGGGTGTGTTTGTCATAGTAATTGTCATCGTTGTGGCTTGTGCAGCCCTTTAAGACACTTGTGATTTACTATGGACTGGACTCTCACTATTATATTAGATCCACTATGGACTGGACTCTCACTATTATGTTTGAGCCACTATGGACTGGACTTTCACAGACCCACTCGAGGTCCATTGCACCGGTCTCCCCGGGGGATGAGGTGGGGCTGTGTATGTTTGTCATAGTAATTCTCATCGTTGTGGCTTGTGCAGCCCTTTAAGACACTCGTGATTTACTATGGACTGGACTCCCACTATTATGTTAGATCCACTATAGACTGGACTCTCAGTATTATGTTTGAGTCACTATGGACTGGACTTTCACAGACCCACTCAATTACCGGTCTCCCCGGTAATTCTCATCTACGTGCCACTTTTTCCCAGTTTTTCCTTGCCCTTATGTGGCCGCTGATCCACGGATGTCGTTGTGGCTTGTGCAGCCCTTTGAGACACTTGTGATTTAGGGCTATATAAACAAACATTGATTGATTGATGTTTGATTCTTTTATTTCAGGGGTGCCCATTACGTCGATCGCGAGCTACCAGTCGACCGCGGGGGGTGTGTCAGTCGATCTCCAGCCAGGCTTTTAAAAAAAATAGACCTGAAAATGAGTGATCATCAATCTTCACCAAGACGTCACTTAAATGACATTCACGGTACCGGAGGGTCTTGTGAGATGACGCTGGCTGCTGCAAGATCATTATTATGAAAATATGACCGAGAGGAAGGCGAGAAACACTTTTTATTTCAACAGACTCTCGCGCCGTACCTTCCGTCAAAACTCTAAAGGCCGACTGCACATTTCCTATCTTCACAATAAAAGCCCTGCTTCATGCTGCCTGCGCTAACTAAATACAGAGTCTCGGAAAACTGGCGTGCACAAGCGATCCCTCAGAAAGCTGGCGTGCACATCACTTGTGCACGCCAGCTTTCCGAGACTCTTATTTTGTTAGCGCAGGCAGCATGAAGCAGGGCTTTTATTGTGAAGATAGGAAATGTGCAGTCGGCCTTTAGAGTTTTGACGGAAGGGACGGCGCGAAAGTCTGTTGAAATAAAAAGTGTTTCTCGCCTTCCTCTCTGTCATTTTTTCATAATAATGAACTGGCAGCAGCCAGCGTCATCTCACAAGACCCTCGGGTGCCGTGAATGTCAATCAAGCAAGCTACGGAATTTGCCGCCAATGTTTTTCTTGTAAAGTGTATGGAAGCTGGATGAATTAGATGCCAAAAACCAACCACTTTCATGTGGTATTGTACAGAAAGGACAACTTTTTTCCTCTTCCATTTGAAAATGTGGGCGTTATCATCATTACTGTCTGATTCCAATCAATGCAAGTCATCAGAATCAGGTAATACACCAACTTATATTCTTGTCTTTGTGAAAGAAAGACATCTATATGTGTTACACATGCTTGTATTATCATTAAACACATTTAACTTGTTTACAAAAATGTCTCTTTCATAAATAAATGAATATAAATGATATATATAAATGAGGTAGATCCCCTCGAGTTGGTCAATTGAAAAGTAGCTCGCCTGCAGAAAAAGTGTGGGCACCCCTGTTCTATTTCAACAGATATACATGCCAATAATACTTTTGACTATTGTGGTTTACTAATTTAGTTTTGTAAATCAAAGAACCACATAATAATGTGGACGTAAAGTATAAAAATATTGTCCATTTGCATCGCTTCAAAATAATTGACATGAAATACAATTTATACCAGCGTCTCACTGCACCAGGTAATATGTAGCAAATCATTGTTTTCCAGCATGTTCAACACAACTCAATGAAATGACCTCTCTTTTGGCATACAATTACAACTTTGTCATTTCCTAATAACTTTAACCATAATCTTTAAACACAAGTGATCACAGAATTAAACACAGACTTGTTTACAGGTTCATGAAATCGTTTATTGGGACAGTACTGTACTTAGTATAATTAACGTAACTTCTACACTTCCATTAGTTTCGGTATTGAACCACACATACTGAAAAGTGGTAAGAGTGAGGGAAATAACTATTCCTGTTTACACAGCTGCCAAGTCTCAAGCTTTGAGCGTGACAGTCATGCAATTTCACCCTTTCTCCACGCTACACGCCACACTTGACATTTCTCACGCTTATATTTCCCCCATTCGCAATTTTTTTTCTCAATGACAAACTTTGGTCCTCGAAGCTTACCGTAGTTCGAGTAAGTCTGATTGACTGAGAGAAATAACTACTCACAGACCATGCCATCAAACACTTTTGCGTTAAAATACTGAACAGATGTTTATTAGGATCAGGTAAACATCTGTTCAGTATTTTAACGTAAAAGTGTTGGATTGTGAGGCATTAAAAGCCACAAAATGCAACGGGTCCATCAGACCCACAAACCCTGGCTGAGTAACAACAATATGAACGTTGTACGGGATATTTCTCTGCCAGCTTCTGCATCCCATAGGGATTCTTCTTTTGTGTTTCTGCACCTGTGGTTCCCACACAAGGTTGCAACACTGTTTGTCAACACTGTCTGCTCTCATTTGTTCGCACATTTGACCCTCTGATGTTCTGTGTACCTACACTCTGTCGTCCTCCTGTCTAGGCCTGGTGTGTGTGTGTGTTGTACACAGAACATACATTTTCACACTTGTATTAGTCAGTTTAAAAAAAGAAGGGTTTTTAAGCCTTTTTAAAAGCATCCACAGTCTGTGGTGCCCTTGGGTGGTCAGGGAGAGCGTTCCACAGACTAGAAGCGGCGTAACAGCAAACCCGGTCTCCCTATTGTTCATAGCTTTGTCCTCGGAGGTTGGAGGAGGTTAGATTGTCCGGAGCGGAGGTGTCGTGTGGGGGATGGATGGTCTTCCATCCATCTTTTTGCTACCCCTCGTCCCTTTCTGTTTTGTTGAGTGTGCATTACATGGCTGGTAACTGTTACTAGGGACATAGTGGGTGAGTAGTTGTGTGCGGTATGCAGAACATCCATTTCCACACTTCTATTAGCTCCGGGTCCAGTGGACCCGGACATCTTTTACGTAATAGAAATGTGTAGGGGGGGTGTATGGTCATTAAATTTTCATTCTGATATATGTTCTTCACAGAAAATGAGCCAAAGTCAGTGAGTCTCAGTTTGAAAAATTAATAAATTGTATAATTTTTCTTTGAATAAAAAATGGAAACGAGTCCCACAGACCCGAACACCACACCAGAGTTAAGATACAGGTAAAAATGATTGTCACCATGTTGCCGACAGTGGAATAAAAACAAGACGTCATGCTCAGAATTTCTCAAACTTCCAGTGATGAAAATAACCTGTATGAAAGTTTTTTTTGTTTTTCCTTAAATATCTTTTCCACCACATTTTTCCCTTGTTCCGCACCACATTCTCCCTGTCTTCTTGCATTTCTGTCAGACAGCGAAAGCACCAGTGGGCTCTCAAGTGAAAGGACTATTAAAGAATAGAAAGGCAAAAAAAAAAAAAAAAAAGCATCAGTCGTGTCAGAGATGATGTGGAATATTTTTACCTCGTCTATTTATAATCGTTCCTCTGTCCTACATATGTATTAAACTGCTCTCCCGGGAGGTCTTTGTCACTAGAAAGCTCTCTCTCTCTCTCTCTCTCTCTCTGTCTGCACCTTTTGATGAGGTCACAGAGCAAAGATGGGGTGGGAAATAACAGTAATTCCATTCCACTGTTTTGCTTGGTATAATAAAACCAAAAATTCACGTTTTGAGGATTAGGTTTTGGTTTGTTCGCTCATCTGCTCGAGTGTACTTCAAAGCACGGTTAAAATGTGGAGGTTTGAGGTAGAGGGGCGGGGATCTTTGGCCACCTCACGATTAAATTATACATCAATATTTAACTGTCATTTTTTTATTATTATTGTAATAATATATTACACATTTATTATTTCCCAAGAGCTAGCTTCTGTAGCCGAGGATCGGACCGCCAAGTGCCCAGCTCACTATGCACCCGACCTCTATGGCCCCCGCTATTGGTGGTGAGCCCATTGGATATATATATATATATATCTATATATATATATATATATATATATTAGGGGTGGGCAAATTAGTGCGTTAATTACGAGTTAACTCATCAATCTATTAACGCCGACAATTATTTTATCGCACATTTGCGTATGTTATTTACATGCTTTTATTTTGTTAACGCCTTTTCTTAACAAGATGGCATCTCCCGGATGTACTTCGGCATGGAGGGGCTCTTGGTAAAGATGGAACATTTGGCAAAAATACCGGACAATTCTGCAAATTTCCTGGCTGGCTTACAGCGTGGTCACTCCGGGATCACTTACGACCGCCAGACAATTCTGGATGTGGATAGATCGGGCCGTTTTGGACTGAATGACGCGTGCTTGCTAGACCGGCTAGCTAGCATGGGAATACTTTGCCGGCTACATCCAGCGGCCTGTGAAGCAGCGGAGTATATGTGTTGTCTGTCTATTTATGAATAATGCAGACCAGGAGTGTTGGCTGAGTTCTTAACGTTTGCTTTCAGAGCGTGCATATCACAACATACAAGATGCCGTCATGGCGACACAACCTATACCGGGCTACCGCGCATGCTCCTCACTCCTGTTGCATGCTGGGTAGGGTAGTTCTTTTTTTCCCTGGCTCATAACATCACAATATAGTACCATGTATATGATGCGTTCAGTTTATCAAAGCACCAAGCAAATAATCGGAAAATTCCCATCATATCAATTCCTAGATATGGTCATAATTATTTTAATATATATATATATATATATTAGGGCTGGGCAACGATTCAAAATTTTTAATCGAAGTTAATCGCACTATTTCTCCGATTTAATCGCGATTAACTGCATTGTATACACAAAGCCCAATAATGAATTCAAAAGTAGTGTGTAGTGCACCTTTATTGGAATATTCTCCCACATGAACAAAAGCGCCAAAACATTTGTTGTGCAAACACAATTTAAATCAGTCCTTGTTAAACAGTAGCAGTTAAATAGCATATTTTATGAAAATCAACTCCAAAAATGTAAATACAAACATTTAAGCTTATTGCCACTGCCAGGGTATTTAAGTTATCCTGTTTGTTATGGAAAATAAATATAATCTACATACAAATCTCTGAGCCACAATCATAACATCTGAACAGGCAATTTCTGAGGTAACAGCAGAAACATTTTTTTTTTATCAGGGATCTTATGTTTAAAAAACCTATATTATAGGTAGTGGGCTGTTTTAGTGAATCTTTGATCGAATTATCCGTAGTAGCAATATTAATAATGTTGTGTTTATTCTGCGTAGTGCACTTAAAATAATTATGACCATATCTAGGAATTGATATGATGGGAATTTTCCGATTGTTTGCTTGGTGCTTTGATAAACTGAACGCATCATATACATGGTACTATATTGTGATGTTATGAGCCAGGGGAAAAAAGAACTACCCTACCCAGCATGCAACAGGAGTGACGAGCATGCGCGGTAGCCCGGTATAGGTTGTGTCGCCATGACGGCATCTTGTATGTTGTGATATGCACGCTCTGAAAGTAAACGTTAAGAACTCAGCCAACACTCCTGGTCTGCATTATTCATAAATAGACAGACAACACATATACTCCGCTGCTTCACAGGCCGCTGGATGTAGCCGGCAAAGTATTCCCATGCTAGCTAGCCGGTCTAGCAAGCACGCCTCATTCAGTCCAAAACGGCCCGATCTATCCACATCCAGAATTGTCTGGCGGTCGTAAGTGATCCCGGAGTGACCACGCTGTAAGCCAGCCATGACATTTGCAGAATTGTCCGGTATTTTTGCCAAATGTTCCATCTTTACCAAGAGCCCCTCGTCCCGGCGACGCCATCTTGTTAAGAGAAGGCGTTAACAAAATAAAAGCATGTAAACAACATACGCAAATGTGCGATAAAATAATTGTCGGCGTTAATAGATTGATGAGTTAACGCGTAATTAACGCATTAATTTGCCCACCCCTAATATATATATATATATATATATATATATATATATATATATATATATATATATATAAATATATAAGTGTTGAAACTTACACTTAATATTTTTTGTTTGAAGGGTTAACATTTTTTGTTGAAAATTATTATAGTTGTGAATTCACGTTATATTTTTTGTAAATAAGACACATTTGGTTTACTATAAAAAGGGCAATTTATTTCCTTTGTCACACCGCTATTCTCGCAAGATTTTGGTGTAGTATTTGGGGTTGCAGACATGCAAAAGACTTTGAACCATCAGCAGCAGTAAGAACATTTGGCGAGCTGAACAAGGTATTTGTCATATTGTGTTGAATTGTTCTGTATACTTGTGGAGTGCATTGGTTTAATTTTTGTACGCTCATTTAGTTGCACAAGACTGAAATATTTGCTACCCAAGAACCTCCGGAGTGGCAGGCGGCCACGAGGTAGCTATTTGCCTAAGACTGAACTATTTCTAAAACCATTGTATTTCATGTCCTGTCCTGTAGTTTTCACGGCATAAACTCAAGTAAAGAGCCCGTCTTTAAGAAACCATGCCAGTGTTGTTAATTTATATATATATATATATATATATATATATATATATATATATATATGTCTTGATTGGATTATCCAGAGAATAGTGCTCGATACCGTGGTAGAGCCCAATATGTACCTATGAACCCACTCCAGGAAACCAACCAAAAAAGAGCAGAAAACGAAACAACATCATCTGGTACAATTCGCCATTCAGCAAAAACGTCTCAACCAACATCGGCCACAAGTTCCTCACTCTGATCGACAAACACTTCCCCAATATTCAACAAGAACAACATTAAATTGAGCTACAGCTGTGTGAATAACATAAAACAAATCATTTCAAACCACAACAAAGCAATTGCAAAAGGACTGCCTACCCCCAGACTAAACGACTCCGAAACCAATAAGGAATGTAACTGTCGCAAGAAACCTGATTGCCCTCTCAACGGTGGGTGCTTACAGACATCAGTCGTTTACCAAGCTAAGGTAACACGCAAGGACATTAACACATCCGACACGTACGTAGGATTAACCAAAGGAGCATTCAAAACGAGATGGAGTAATCACAACGCCTCCTTTAGGAACCAGACTTTGCGGAATTCTACAGAACTCAGCAAACACATTTGGAACCTCAAAGACAATAATGTTGAATATTCAATAACATGGCAAATTCTTGCATGCAGCACACCTTACGACAGTGGTAATAAAAGATGCAACCTATGCTTAAAAGAGAAACTGTTTATTATATATCATCCAGACCTGTCATCCCTCAACAAGCGCAGTGAAATCTTTTCAACATGCCGCCACAGACGGAAACACCTCCTAGGTAACACATGAGCCAATCACCACACCCTACGCCTGCCTGTACCCACCCACTCTGTGCCCTATATAAACCACTGTATGTGAATGCTTCCATTAAAATCTCCTGATGATTGACGGAACCCCTCATGAAACAGTTCTGTAGAGATGAAGTAGTCTTGTGATTTTTCCCACACCTACATATATATATATATATATATATATATATATATATATATATATATATATATATATATATATATATATATATATTAGGGTGTGCGAAAAAATCGATTCAAATACGAATCGCGATTCTCACGTTGTTCGCTTCTCATTCCTAAAAAAATTTATTTTTATTTTTATTAAATTTTTTATCAATTTAACAAAACAATACACAGCAATACCATTACAATGCAATCCAATTCCAAAACCGAACCTGACCCAGCAACACTCAGAACTGCAATAAACAGAGCAATTGAGAGGAGACACAAACACGACACACAACAAACCAAAAGTAGTGAAACAAAAATGAATATTATCATCAACAGTATCAATATTAATTATAATTTCAGCATAGCAGTGATTAAAAATCCTTCATTGACATTATCATTAGACATTTATAAAAACAAAAATAAAAGTGTCACCGTGGCTTACACTTGCATCGCATCTCATAAGCTTGACAACACACTGTGTCCAATGTTTTCACAAAGATAAAATAAGTCATAATTTTGATTCGTTTACTAGCTAAAACAAATTTACATTATTGCAATCAGTTGATAAAACATTGTCCTTTACAATTATAAAAGCTTTTTTAAAAAAAATCCACTACTCTGCTTGCATGTATCTTTCTTCCGAGTGCCACAACCTAATCACAGAAAAGAAGACAAGTGCTGTGTCACAGTACATTTTAGACATGAATAAGATGTAGACTATGTGTTAAAAAAGCAATACAGTACATTCTGCTCTTGGTGAGTTTTTTTTTTGATGCACACCACAGCTTTTCCGCTTGCTTGCATTTTGAGTTAAGGCCATTAGTAAAGTAGACATATACAGAACGTCGAACATCCAGAGGCTGGTGCACGGAATAAACGCCACCACAGAGCGAGCGTCGGTAACTGTGACATAAACTAAATTATTGAGGGTTGTGGTCTTTGTGTTGCGTCTCTATTCAGCCGGTGGCCCTGTCCTTGTGTTCCCTATCTCGCCATTGTTGGACTGATCCCCCCCCCATAATCCCCAATGCTTTACCCTCCTCCTACAAGGAGTCCCAGCACTCTGCGCCTACAGGCTCCGCTGGCCCTGATTACTCCACCTGTGGATGTCTTCGCCACATTCTCCTCACACTCGCCCGTTTGAGGCGTGCACGCCTCACAGCGAAGGTGAGAAATATCCCCCCTGCATCGTTCCTCTTTTATCAATACCATGTTTACACCCTCCAATGTGTTTCTACAGTCTTGCACGTACTCCGTTTGGAAAAAAAAGGGGTATGCGCGGAAGTGTTAATTTGCCTGGGGGGGGGGCGAAATGCATGTCTGCAAATCCGCTGGCGTGTGCGGATGATGCAAGCAGAGGCGGCTGGAGTGTGGTGAGTCCGTGCGGAGGAGTAATGGAGAGTAGTGGTGGGGATTGTGTGTGTGTGGGATTGTTTTGGACCCCCAGCAGGTGTAGCTGTTGGTGGCTCGTGTGGGAGGATGTGATGGACCTGGGTCTGGGCCACATTTAGTCTTGCCGCAGAATGGATTTACAGTTAAAGTACCAATGATTGTCGCACACACGCGAGGTGTGGCGAGGGGAGCAGTGAGCAGCAGCGGTGGCCGCACCCGGGCATCATTTTTGGTGATTTAACCCCCAATTTCAACCCTTGTTGAGGAGTGCCAGGCAGGGATGTTATGAGTCCCATTTTTATAGTATTTGGGTGATTTAACCCTCAATTTCAACCCTTGTTGAGGAGTGCCAAGCAGGGATGTGATGAGTCCCATTTTTATAGTATTTGGTACGACTTGGCCGGGGTTTTAAAGGCCTACTGAAACCCACTACTACCGACCACGCAGTCTGATAGACATTTAGTCTTGCTGCAGACTGGCTTTAAAGTTAAAGTACCAATGATCGTCGCCCACACGCGAGGTGTGGTGAAATTATTCTCTGCATTTGACCCATCATCCTTAATCACCCCCTGGGAGGTGAGGGGAGCAGTGAGCAGCAGCGGTGGCCGCGCCCGGGAATCATTTTTGGTGATTTAACCCCCAATTTCAACCCTTGTTGAGGAGTGCCAGGCAGGGATGTTATGAGTCCCATTTTTATAGTATTTGGTATGACTCGGCCGGGGTTTTAAAGGCTGGAAGGTTTCTGTCCCCTCCGCCTCAAATGCTGACTGAGAGTCATGCACCATAGCGTCACCGAATTCCTCCCACTCTGGAGTTTTTGCCACAGTTAACTGCAAAGGCCACTTGGCCTGTCAGCACCTTTCAGCTTCCTTGGACGATGACCAAGCCCTTTACCTCTGAAGTCCACTATCAGATTTGTGAGCTTGTTGCTGGCACAGCTCTGATCGGAAGCAATCGCAAAGACGGCACCGGATATATAAGCCATTCTCACCCTGAGGATGCATTATCAATCATGTTTACAAATCATACCCTTGTACACTTTGCTGCTGAACTAGACTTCTCCATACCCAAAAATGTGTCTGCTGTTTCATGCATATGAAATACAATCAGGCTCTCAAACGCATGTCAAAGGCAGCTGCTGCTGATTTTTCAGGCCTTTGATCGACCAAATGGTGCATGACAGCCGCTGACTGTGTCTCCAAGTGGACGTGTTTGTATGTGTGGTCTTAGCCTGATTGCAACAGACATATCTCATGATCCATATTTCGTTTTTTTCCATATAAAAAGAACATTTTACCCACTGGCATAATATATCCCCATTGGATCAACCCACAAAGAGATAAGAACACAAGAATGTATTTGGCCTCCTACCTTGACTCACATATGAACTTCAAAGGCCTACTGAAATGATATTTTGGCTGAAAAGATTTAGTAGAGAACATCGATGATAAAGTTCGCAACTTTTGGTGCTGATAAAAAAAGCCTTGCCTTTACAGGAAGTCGCAGACGATGACGTCACAAGTGTGAGGGCTCCTCACGTCCTCACATTGTTTATAACGGGAGCCTCCAGCAGCGAGAGCTATTCGGACCGAGAAAACGACAATTTCCCCATTAATTTGAGCGAGGATGAAAGATTCGTGGATGATGATATTGATAGCGAAGGACTAGAAAAAAAAAAGGCGATTGCATTGGGACGGATTCAGATATTTTTAGACACATTTACTAGGATAGTTCCGGGAAATCCCCTTATCTTTCTATTGTGTTGCTAGTGTTTTAATGAGTTAAATAGTACCTGATAGTCGGAGGGGTGTGTCCACGGGTGTCTTGAGGCCAGTCTCTGGGCAGATACAAGGACGGCGCAAACTCCACAGATCTCCGGTAAGAGGCGACTTTTTACCACAATTTTGGACATGTTTGTATGTGTGGACTTAGCCTGATTGCAACAGACATATCTATGTGTCATACTTGATCATTTCGCAATATTGCCATATTTTTGCTGAAATTATTTAGTAGAGAACATCGACGATAAAGTTCGCAACTTTTGGTGCTGATAAAAAAAAGCCTTGCCTTCACCGGAAGTCGCAGACAATGACGGAGCCTCCAGCAGCAAGAGCTATTCGGACCGAGAAAACGACAATTCCCCCATTAATTTGAGCGAGGATGAAAGATTTGTGGATGATGATATTGATAGCGAAGGACTAGAAAAAAAGAAAAAAAAAGGCGATTGCATTGGGATGGATTCAGATATTTTTAGACACATTTACTAGGATAGTTCCGGGAAATCCCCTTATCTTTCTATTGTGTTGCTAGTGTTTTAGTGAAATTAAATAGTACCTGATAGTCGGAGGGGTGTGTCCACGGGTGTCTTGAGGCCAGTCTCTGGGCAGATACAAGGACGGCGCAAACTCCACAGATCTCCGGTAAGAGGCGACTTTTTACCACAATCTTGGACATGTTTGTATGTGTGGACTTAGTTTGATTGCAACAGACATATCTCATGATCCATAATTCATTTTTCCCATATAAAAGCAACATTTTACCCACTGGCATAATATATCCCCATTGGATCAACCCACAAAGAGATAAGAACACAAGAATGTGTAACAAACACTATATTGCCAAAAGTATTTGGCCTCCTGCCTTGACTCACATATGAACTTCAAAGGCCTACTGAAATTTGATTTTCTTATTTAAACGGGGATAGCAGGTCCATTCTATGTGTTATACTTGATCATTTCGCGATATTGCCATATTTTTGCTGAAATTATTTAGTAGAGAACATCGATGATAAAGTTCGCAACTTTTGGTGATGATAAAAAAAAGCCTTGCTTTTACAGGAAGTCGCAGACGATGACATCACAAGTGTGAGGGCTCCTCACGTCCTCACATTGTTTATAACGGGCCTCCAGCAGCAAGAGATATTCTGACCGAGAAAACGACAATTTCCCCATTAATTTGAGCGAGGATGAAAGATTCGTGGATGATGATATTGATAGCGAAGGACTAGAACAAAAAAAAGGCGATTGCATTGGGACGGATTCAGATGTTTTTAGACACATTTACTAGGATAGTTCCGGGAAATCCCCTTATCTTTCTATTGTGTTGCTAGTGTTTTAGTGAGTTAAATAGTACCTGATAGTCGGAGGGGTGTGTCCACGGGTGTCTTGAGGCCAGTCTCTGGGCAGATACAAGGACGGCGCAAACTCCACAGATCTCCGGTAAGAGGCGACTTTTTACCACAATTTTGGACATGTTTGTATGTGTGGACTTAGCCTGATTGCAACAGACATATCTCATGATCCATAATTCATTTTTTTCCATATAAAAAGAACATTTCACCCACTGGCATAATATATCCCCATTGGATCAACCCACAAAGAGATAAGAATGTGTAACATACACTATATTACCAAAAGTATTTGGCCTCCTGCTTTGACTCACATATGAACTTCAAAGCCCTACTGAAATGAGATTTTCTTATTTAAACGGGGATAGCAGGTCCATTCTATGTGTCATACTTGATCATTTCACGATATTGCCATATTTTTGCTGAAATTATTTAGTAGAGAACACCGACGATGAAGTTCGCAACTTTTAGGGCTGATAAAAAAAAGCCTCGCCTTCACCGGAAGTCGCAGACGATGACATCACAAGTGTGAGGGCTCCTCACGTCCTCACATTGTTTATAATGGGAGCCTCCAGCAGCAAGAGCTATTCGGACCGAGAAAACGACAATTTCCCCATTAATTTGAGCGAGGATGAAAAATTTGTGGATGATGATATTGATAGCGAAGGACTAGAAAAAAAAAGGCGATTGCATTGGGACGGATTCAGATGTTTTTAGACACATTTACCAGGATAATTCCGGGAAATCCCCTTATCTTTCTATTGTGTTGCTAGTGTTTTAGTGAAATTAAATAGTACCTGATAGTCGGAGGGGTGTGTCCACGGGTGTCTTGAGGCCAGTCTTTGGGCAGATACAAGGACGGCGCAAACTCCACAGATCTCCGGTAAGAGGCGACTTTTTACCACAATTTTGGACATGTTTGTATGTGTGGACTTAGCCTGATTGCAACAGACATATCTATGTGTCATACTTGATCATTTCGCAATATTGCCATATTTTTGCTGAAATTATTTAGTAGAGAACATCGATGATAAAGTTCGCAACTTTTGGTGCTGATAAAAAAAAAGCCTTGCCTTTACCGGAAGTCGCAGACGATGACGGAGCCTCCAGCAGCAAGTGCTATTCGGACCGAGAAAACGACAATTCCCCCATAAATTTGAGCGAGGATGAAAGATTCGTGGATGATGATATTGATAGCGAAGGACTAGAAAAAAAAAAGGCGATTGCATTGGTACGGATTCAGATGTTTTTAGACACATTTACTAGGATAGTTCCGGGAAATCCCCTTATCTTTCTATTGTGTTGCTAGTGTTTTAGTGAAATTAAATAGTACCTGATAGTCGGAGGGGTGTGTCCACGGGTGTCTTGAGGCCAGTCTTTGGGCAGATACAAGGATGGCGCAAACTCCACAGATCTCCGGTAAGAGGCGACTTTTTACCACAATTTTGGACATGTTTGTATGTGTGGACTTAGTTTGATTGCAACAGACATATCTCATGATCCATAATTCATTTTTTCCCATATAAAAGCAACATTTTACCCACTGGCATAATATATCCCCATTGGATCAACCCAAAAAGGGATAAGAACACAAGAATGTGTAACATACACTATATTGCCAAAAGTATTTGGCCTCCTGCCTTGACTCACATATGAACTTCAAAGGCCTACTGAAATGAGATTTTCTCATTTAAACGGGGATAGCAGGTCCATTCTATGTGTCATACTTGATCATTTCGTGATATTGCCATATTTTTGCTGAAATTATTTAGTAGAGAACATCGATGATAAAGTTCGCAACTTTTGGTGCTGATAAAAAAAAGCCTTGCCTTTACCGGAAGTCGCAGACGATGACGGAGCCTCCAGCAGCAAGAGCTATTCGGACCGAGAAAACGACAATTCCCCCATTAATTTGAGCGAGGATGAAAGATTCGTGGATGATGATATTGATAGCGAAGGATTAGAAAAAAAAAGGCGATTGCATTGGTACGGATTCAGATGTTTTTAGACACATTTACTAGGATAGTTCCGGGAAATCCCCTTATCTTTCTATTGTGTTGCTAGTGTTTTAGTGAAATTAAATAGTACCTGATAATCGGAGGGGTGTGTCCACGGGTGTCTTGAGGCCAGTCTCTGGGCAGATACAAGGACGGCGCAAACTCCACAGATCTCCGGTAAGAGGCTACTTTTTACCACAATTTTGGACATGTTTGTATGTGTGGTCTTAGCCTGATTGCAACAGACATATCTCATGATCCATAATTCATTTTTTCCCATATAAAAGCAACATTTTACCCACTGGCATAATATATCCCCATTGGATCAACCCACAAAGAGATAAGAACACAAGAATGTGTAACATACACTATATTGCCAAAAGTATTTGGCCTCCTGCTTTGACTCACATATGAACTTCAAAGGCCTACTGAAATGAGATTTTATTATTTAAACGGGGATAGCAGGTCCATTCTATGTGTTATACTTGATCATTTCGCGATATTGCCATATTTTTGCTGAAATTATTTAGTAGAGAACATCGATGATAAAGTTCGCAACTTTTGGTCCTGATAAAAAAAGCCTTGCCTTTACCGGAAGTCGCAGACGATGACGTCACAAGTGTGAGGGCTCCTCACGTCCTCACATTGTTTATAACGGGAGCCTCCAGCAGCAAGAGCTATCCCGACCGAGAAAACGACAATTCCCCCATTAATTTGAGCGAGGACGAAAGATTCGCGACCCCAAAAGGGAATAAGCGGTAGAAAATGGATGGATGGATGGAGTTCCTAGGTGATATGCTTTACATTAGTGTATGCGATATTGTCATTTGTTCCGTAAGTAAGCTGTTACGCGCATGGCAGTACCTAGCAACTACCACAGAACCGCGTAGATACAACAGAAAAACCTAGTATCTCAAGGGACCGATCGGAGCTTCTTTGTCAGTCGCCTTATTGTCTTTAATGAGACGATTGGGGGCCGACGGTCATGTGATATTATGGCACCAGGGGACGTTTGGAAGATCGGCCCAGGACGTTGCAAGCACCTTTATTAAATGTACTGTTCTTGATTCTTCCCCTTGCATACTCTTTTGGGCAGATAATTGTGGAGGTCCAAATAAAAACTGGATGCCGTACACGGCTCTTGCACCAATGTGCAAACGCAGAATGGGGCCCACCCCAGATTGTGATAAAGGGCACACGTTCATGAGAGCAGATTCAATCCATGGCTCAAATCGGCAAGAAAATGAAAGCTGAAGAAAACATTCTATACGTTTGATGACTTTGTAGATCTTTGTAAGACAGCATCGAGATGGATTGGTTTTCCTCTGTTTTCTCAAAATCAGCTAGACGTGAGTTACCAGGTTTTGCCTTTGGACGGGAGAATAGATAAGCTCCATTATGGATAAAGCAGAAAACTACGGTGCCACTTTTAAAAGCTTTTATGAATATTCATTCTAGAATGTTTCGCATTTCCGAGCCGGTCGCGTCTCTCTGACCGTTCAATGCGTCGCCTTTACATCCAAACATAAACCTTTGATTGACGATGCATTTACATCATTTATGGCCCTTTTTTCATGAGGTTTGTTTTTTTGTTCCCCTTTGTGTGCATAAAGCGTGAGCCTGCACTGAATCTGTGTGAGTGCCTTTTATGTTTAAAGAGCCTGCAGGCATGAAGCTGTGTGATACCTTCTCTCTCCCCCCCCCAAGCTCTGATTGTCAGGGTTAGTTTAAGGCAAAGGGTCCAATGTTCCCTTGGCTTAAAGGACAACACGATCTCGCGGCAGACGGATGAAAAGAGAGGGGCAACTAACTCATCTGCCCATCCGAGGGGGTTCGCCCTTCAAGGGCCGCACCGCTATCTCTCCAAATGAAACCATTATCTCAACATTTCTGCCTTAGGCGCTTCACTCTCGACAATTTGACGCTTTCCTTTGGCACACGTTGGCACGATATCCCCTTTTGCGCCCCTGTTTTTTGGCTCTCTGTTGCAGCCTTTTAAAGTTGTAGCGGCAGAATGAAAGCCGGAGCGTGACAGCAGGGAAGAGACGGAGGGTGGTGGTGGTGGAGATGAGAGGGTTTGGTGGGCGGGGGGGCGAGGGTGGAGACGCTCGGATGGTGGGAAAATGTTGCAAATTTGCGCCACACTGTGAACCTACACCAAACAAGAATGACAAACCCATTTTGGAAGAACATCCACACCGTAACACAACATAAACACAAAAGAACAAATACCCAGAACCCTTTTGCAGCACTAACTATTCCGGGACGCTACAATATAGAACCCCCACTACCACCTACCACCGCCCCACCTTAACCACGCCCCCCCAACCTCCCCATGCTCTCTCAGAGAGAGAAAATGTTTTGGGTAAAGGGAAGTGACTGCTAATTCACCCCAGGAGATGACAGGTTTGGCACCACCCAACAAATGAAAAATCTACTCCCAAGTGGGCCGGACTGCTGATACTATCAGCCGATAAATGCTTTAAAATGTAATTATCAGAGTTATCGTATCGGTTTCAAAAAGTAAAATTTACGACTTTTTAAAATGGCGCCGGGTACACGGACATAGGGAGATGTTCAGATCACCAATAAACCTTAAAGGCACTGCCTTTGCGTGCCGGCCAAGTCACATAATATCTACGGCTTTTCACACACAAGCGAATGCAAGGCATATTTTTTCAACAGCCATACAGGTCACACTGAGGGTGGCCGTATAAACAACTTTAACACTATTGCAAATATGCGCCACACTGTGAACCCACACCAAACAATAATGACAAACACATTTTGGGAGAACATCCGCTCCCTAGCACAACATAAACACAACAGGACAAATACCCAGAACCCGTTGCAGCACTAACTATTCCGGTACGCTACAATATAGAACCCCCACTACCACTTACCACCGCCCCACCTTAACCACGCCCCCCCCCCCCCTCCGCCCCAACCTCCCCAAGCTCTCTCAGAGAGAGAAAATGTTTTGGGTGAATGGAAGTGACTGCTAATTCACCCCAGGAGATGACGAGATTTGCGCCACCCAACAAATGAAAAACCTACTCCCAAGTGGGCCGGACTGGTAAATTCACGGCGCGATAACTTAAAAATGTAGACAAGTTCAGATGGTTTTCTTTGTTTAAAAATAAAACAAATGCGTTCTGAAATTGCACAAATCCTAATTTTGTTGTTTTGATTTTTACACTTTCATGTTGCGGTTAATAGTATTCTATTTTTATATGTTGTTATAGCTCCGGAGAAGTTCAGAACACCAATAAACCTTAAAAGGCACTGCCTTTGCGTGACAGCCCAATCACATAATATCTACGGCTTTTCACACACAAGTGAATGCAATCCATACTTGCTCAACAGCCATACAGGTCACACTGAGGGTGGCCGTATAAACAACTTTAACACTGTTGCAAATATGTGCCACACTGTGAACCCACACCAAACAATAATGACATGTTGCGGTTAATAGTATTCTATCTTTATATGTTGTTATTTATATTTTCTGAATAAATGATGTGATAATGTTCATCAGTCAAATCGTTGGTGTTGATTTTCAATCTATCAAGATGAAAAAATTATATCAAAATCAAATTACAGTAGAGATGTCCGATAATATCGGACTGCCGATACTATCAGGCGATAAATGCTTTAAAATGTAATTATCAGAGTTATCTGTGTTGGTTTCAAAAAGTAAAATGTATGACTTTTTATAATGGCGCCGGGTACACGGACATAGGGAGATGTTCAGATCACCAATAAACCTTAAAGGCACTGCCTTTGCATGACAGCCCAATCACATAATATCTACGGCTTTTCACACACAAGCGAATGCAATGCATATTTTGTCAACAGCCATACAGGTCACACTGAGGGTGGCTGTATAAACAACCTTAACACTATTGCAAATATGCACCACACTGTGAACCTACACCAAACAAGAATGACAAACACATTTTGGAAGAACATCCGCACCGTAACACAACATAAACACAACAGGACAAATACCCAGAACCCTATGCAGCACTAACTCCTCCCGAGACGCTACAATATACACCGCCCACCTCATCCTCCTCATGCTCTCTTAGGGAGAGCATGTCCCAAAGTCCAAGTTTTTGTTTTGAGGCATGTTAAAAAAATACTTTAATTTCTTTAATTGCCGCAGGGCATATACTATGCGCCTGCCTTGAATTATCTCGCTTCACAAAATAATTAGCGCATGCTTAGTATTACCGCCTGGTCAAACTCGTGACGTCTCGAGTGACGCTTCCCCTGGAGGAGGCTGATTTCAATACCGCTAATTTGAAATCGCATAAAGGGAAGAACATTAAGAGTTATTCAGTAGGATTTAAGGTCCAAACTTACATCACACTTAAATTTTTACTGCATGCCTTTGGTGAGTGCCGGAGTGAGAATAGGTTTTAAAATAATTAGCGCGTGCTTACTTTTACCACATGCCTTTGGTAAGCGCAAGAGTGAGATGAGGTTTTAAATTAATTAGCGCCCCGGCGGCAATTTAAGGAAATACGGTACCTGCATTCCGCCATACAATAGACAAACGGTCTGATAAATGATTAATTTATATTGCTCAAAATAAAACAGGTTTTGTTAATAAATGCTACCCAAACATTTAATAAAGTCAAACACAAATAAGGCAACAAGTATCCAACACGCCTCTTTTCTAAAGTGAGTCTCTACAGCACAAAAAGAGCATCTACATCAACAATATCATTTGCTTGGTTGGACAGGACACATTTAAAAATGTAAATTAATAAAAAATTTGTATTTTTTTTTTTTTTTCAAATTTAGTAAGAATTGTCACAAATAGGAATCGTGCTTAATTCAAAAGTAAATATTGTTGTACAGCCCTCATGTCTACATTTTATTTAACATTTATTTTTAAATCAATGCACTCAACTAAATGTTAACACAGACATTAAGCTCGGTTCAGCTCAGTTGGTTGAGTGGCCGTGCCAGCAACTTGAGGGTTCCAGGTTCGATCCCCGCTTCCACCATCCTAGTCACTGCCGTTGTGTCCTTGGGCAAGACACTTTACCCACCTGCTCCCAGTGCCACCCACACTGGTTTAAATGTAACTTAGATATTGGCTTTCACTCTGTAAAGCGCTTTGAGTCACTAGAGAAAATGCGCTATATAAATATAATTCACTTCCCTTCCTCCTATAAGCGGAAAAGAGCAAGAAAAGGTGTTTCCTCCAATGAAGACGTCTCAACTCGAACAACGATAATTTAGTCTTGTCTTGTCGGGAAAACGACTTGCCATGGCTTTAGTTCTGAAATTTCTACAATGTCAGTCAATCAATCAATCAATCAATCAATCAATGTGTTTATTCATATAGCCCTAAATCACAATTGTCTCAAAGGGCTGCACAAGCCACAACGACATCCTTGGTTCGGAGCCCACAAAAGGGCAAGGAAAAACTCTCAACCCAGTGGGACGTCAATGTGAATGACTGAGAAACCTTGGAGAGGACCGCCGATGTGGGTGATCCTGGCAGTGGCAATAAGCTCAAATGTGTGTATTTACATTTTTGGAGTTGATTTTCATAAAATCTGCTATTTAACTTCTACTGTTTAACAAGGACTGATTTAAATTGTGTTTGCACAACAAATGTTTCGGTGCTTTTGTTCATGTGGGAGAATATTCCAATAAAGGTGCACTACACACTACTTTGGAATTCATTATTGGGCTTTGCGTATACAATGCAGTTAATCGTGATTAATCGGAGAAATAGTGCGATTAACTCGGATTAAAATGTTTAATTGTTGCCCAGCCCTAATTTTAATAATCCAAAATAATTAAAAAAATATAAATGAACTCCGTTTCTGTTCTCAAAAAGAACAAAAACTGGGTCAGGTGGTTTGTTTTGTTGTTGCCATAATTTCCTAACAAATTCACCATAATGTCTCGTTCTTCCGTGTTCATTGCCTCATATTTTTTCATATTCATATATTTAATTTGGTTTTGAAGCAGACATATTCCCATGCAGGCTTTGCAATCATATCTTTCCCTCCTCATTTGTGTTACCTTGAGGTGCTTCTCACTGGTGAGTCACGACAAGCCAGGCTCTGTCCGTACATCCTGTGTGTGTGTAAGCTATCGGCCATGCCTCCACCAACTGAGACAAAGATTGTGGATGTTTGACAAGAGGATTGATTGTTTATTTAATCATGCTATTGAATAAACAGGTGCCAGGGGCAATGCACAGAGTGAACCCTCTTCAGGGCTGTAGGCTTAGCTTTTTCACTACTAATAATGGTGCTTCCAAATGAAAAACATTAGCACAGAAAACAATATAGGAGCAATATGAAATGGTTTAAATATCAATCAATCAATCAATGTTTACTTATATAGCCCTAAATCACTAGTGTCTCAAAGGGCTGCACAAACCACAACACAAACCACTACGACATCCTCGGTAGGCCCACATAAGGGCAAGGAAAACTCACACCCAGTGGGACATGAGAACCTTGGAGAGGAGGAAAGCAATGGATGTCGAGCGGGTCTAACATGATACTGTGAAAGTTCAATCCACAATGGATCCGACACAGTCGCGAGAGTCCAGTCCAAAGCGGATCCAACACAGCAGCGAGAGTCCCGTTCACAGCGGAGCCAGCAGGAAACCATCCCAAGCGGAGGCGGATCAGCAGCGCAGAGATGTCCACAGCCGATAAACAGGCGAGCAGTACATGGCCACCGGATCGGACCGTACCCCCTCCACAATGGAGAGTGGGACATAGGAGAAAAAGAAAAGAAACGGCAGATCAACTGGTCTAAAAATGGAGTCTATTTAAAGGCTAGAGTATACAAATGAGTTTTAAGGTGAGACTTAAATGCTTCTACTGAGGTGGCATCTCAAACTTTTACCGGGAGGGCATTCCAGAGTACTGGAGCCCGAAATGAAAACGCTCTATAGCCTGCAGACTTTTTTTGGGCTTTGGGAATCACTAATAAGCCGGAGTCCTTTGAACGCAGATTTCTTGCAGGGACATATGGTACAATACAATGGGCAAGATAGGATGGAGCTAGACCGTGTAGTATTTTATACGTAAGTAGTAAAACCTTAAAGTCACATCTTAAGTGCACAGGAAGCCAGTGCAGGTGAGCCAGTACAGGCGTAATGTGATCAAACTTTCTTGTTCTTGTCAAAAGTCTAGCAGCCGCATTTTGTACCAACTGTAATCTTTTAATGCTAGACATGGGGAGACCCGAAAATAATACGTTACAGTAATCGAGGCGAGACGTAACAAACGCATGGATAATGATCTCAGCGTCGTTAGTGGACAAAATGGAGCGAATTTTAGCGATATTACGGAGATGAAAGAAGGCCGTTTTAGTAACGCTTTTAATGTGTGACTCAAAGGAGAGAGTTGGGTCGAAGATAATACCCAGATTCTTTACCGAGTCGCCTTGTAATTGTTTGGTTGTCAAATGTTAGAGTTGTATTATTAAATGGAGGTCGGTGTCTAGCAGGACCGATAATCAGCATTTTCGTTTTTTTGGCGTTGAGTTGCAAAAAGTTAGCGGACATCCATTGTTTAATTTCATTAAGACACGCCTCCAGCTGACTACAATCCGGCGTGTTGGTCAGCTTTAGGGGCATGTAGAGATAGTTGGGTGTCATCAGCATAACAGTGAAAGCTAATACCGTATTTGCGTATGATGTCACCTAGCGGCAGCATGTAGATGCCGAAGAGTGCAGGGCCAAGGACCGAAATATCACAATTTCATTATTAACACTCAAACAAGGTAAACATGTGCCCTCATACAAATAAAAACAATGCCATCAAAATGTGTAAATAAACACTGAGAACATCCCTAAACTTCCCAACACTGTGGGTAACACGAGTGTAGGGCTGGACCACATGGATCAAAACTCATATCCTGATATCGTTTGGCCCATAAATTAATCCATATATGGAAATATCCATTGACTTAACTACAATATTTTTCGGACTATAAGTCGCATTTTTTTTTCAAACTTGGGTCGGGGGTGCGACTTGTGTGTGAAATTATTAACACATTACCGAAAAATTATCAAATAATACTATTTATCTAATTCGCGGAAGAGACCAAGAAAATGTCAGCAATCGTCACACACACACTTCAACTAATAAGAATTTGGCGGGGGAGGGTCATGGCAGAAGTGCATTGTGGGTCATGGAATGCTAACTGATATATGCTATATGCTACTGCCGTAGCCATCGAAATGGATCATTTCATCGTTGGCAGTAACGTATAAAAACTGACAAGGGCTGAACGAAAATGTCACTGAAAAGGATATCATGTACTGCAGATTATAAGACGGACGTAGTGAAATATGCAGCAGAAAACGACAAGAGGAAGCGGCGCATACCTTTGGAGTTGGCAGAGTTGTTTAGAAGCGACATCGAGGTAGAAGATTTCATCGGATTTATCGATTAGGAGTGACAGATTGTTTGGTAAACGTATAGCATGTTCTATGTGTTATAGTTATTTGAATGACTCTTACTATAATATGTTACGTTAACATACCAGGCACCTTCTCAGTTGGTTATTTATGCCTCATATAACGTACACTTACTTATTTAGCCTGTTCATTATTCTTTTTTTTTTTTTGTGACAGTCGCTTGCTGTTGTGTGGGTTCCCTGGACCATCAAGGAAGGACATTTTAATCTTGAGCAGGTTTGACTCTGATTTATTTTTCAATAAACAAGCTTCAGGGTGGGTCAGATCGCTTTGCAGCTGCTCCTTTCTGCTGTTCGCTCACGGTCCGCTCTTTCAGCCGCCGTCGTCGTCGTCCTCTATGGCTCGCTCTCTGTCGCTCTTGGATCGCTTTTGCTGTTCATCTGCTTCTGCAGGCTCTCCAACTCTTTCCTCCCCGATCATTCCTCCTTCTCCCCTTTTATGCTCTGTCAGAAGAAATGTAAATTTTTCCCGGTGAGTGCGCCACGCACTCGAATTCGATTGCGGCGGCATTCTCCGCCTCCTTGCCGCCATCTTTTCCGTCGGCTGCGTCGCTCCACAATTTTAAATTGCCTTTCAAATGTCTGTTCTTGGCCCTGCGATGAGGTGGCGACATGTCCAGGGTGTACACCCCCATCCGCCCAATTGTAGCTGAGATAAGCGCCAGCGCCCCCGCGACCCCAAAAAGGAATAAGCGGTAGGAAATGGATGGATGGATGTCTATTCTTGGTGTTGGATTTTATCAAATAAATTTCCCTCCAAATTGCGACTTACACTCCAGTGCGACGTATATATGTTTGTTTCCTTCTTTATAATGCACTTTCGGTGAGGTGGCAACTTGTCCAGGGTGTACACCGCCATCCGCCCAATTGTAGCTGAGATAGGCGCCAGCGCCCCCGCGACCCCAAAAGGGAATAAGCGGTAGAAAATGGATGGATGGATGTCTGTCTGTTCTTGGTGTTGGATTTTATCAAATAAATTTCCCTCCAAAATGCGACTTATACTCCAGTGCGACGTATATATGTTTGTTTCCTTCTTTATTATGCATTTTCGGCCGGTGCGACATATACTCCGGAGCAATTTATAATCCGAAAAATACGGTAAATATCTTCAACGTCCACAGAGTGATCACTGACACTTCCGCGTCAATCAGTTGCCCATTTGGTTATGGTTTAAGTTTATATCAAACACTCTGTACAGAGGGTCAAAAATGTGCTCTAATTTGATCAAATGTATTTATTTTAGGAGCAAAATGCAAATTAAAGGGTTAAAATCTGTACTTGCACATGTGCTATTTTTTTGTTTTTGTTTTGAGTCACAAATGCGACGAAGATGCTCGCACTGTGCAGCCCTCCTTTTGCATCCTGTTTGAAAGCGAAAGAAGTTGAAAACAAGCGCACACAGACGTGGCAATTTATCAATGCCGGCATAGTATTATAGTATTTTTAACTAATTTATTGTTTGATTAATTGATTTGACCAAGATCTATAAATACTAGGAGTGGGCAAATTAATGCGTTAATTATGAGTTAACTCATCAATCTATTAACGCCGACAATTATTTTATCGCACATTTGCGTATGTTGTTTACATGCTTTTATTTTGTTAACGCCTTTTCTTAACAAGATGGCATCTCCCGGATGTACTTCGTCTTCGAGGGGCTCTTGGTAAAGATGGAACATTTGGCAAAAATACCGGACAATTCTGCAAATTTCATGGCTGGCTTACAGCGTGGTCACTCCGGGATCACTTACGACCGCCAGACAATTCTGGATGTGGATAGATCGGGCCGTTTTGGACTGAATGAGGCGTGCTTGCTAGACCGGCTAGCTAGCATGGGAATACTTTGCCGGCTACATCCAGCGGCCTGTGAAGCAGCGGAGTATATGTGTTGTCTGTCTATTTATGAATAATGCAGACCAGGAGTGTTGGCTGAGTTCTTAACGTTTACTTTCAGAGCGTGCATATCACAACATACAAGATGCCGTCATGGCGACACAACCTATACCGGGCTACCGCACATGCTCGTCACTCCTGTTGCATGCTGGGTAGGGTAGTTCTTTTTTTCCCTGGCTCATAACATCACAATATAGTACCATGTATATGATGCGTTCAGTTTATCAAAGCACCAAGCAAACAATCGGAAAATTCCCATCATATCAATTCCTAGATATGGTCATAATTATTTTAAGTGCACTACGCAGAATAAACACAACATTATTAATATTGCTACTACGGATAATTTGATCAAAAATTCCCTAAAACAGCCCACTACCTATAATATAGGTTTTTTTAAACATAAGACCCTGATAAAAAAAAATGTTTCTGCTGTTACCTCAGAAATTGCCTGTTCAGATGTTATGATTGTGGCTCAGAGATTTGTATGTAGATTATATTTATTTTCCATAACAAACAGGATAACTTAAATACCCTGGCAGTGGCAATAAGCTTAAATGTTTGTATTTACATTTTTGGAGTTGATTTTCATAAAATATGCTATTTAACTGCTACTGTTTAACAAGGACTGATTTAAATTGTGTTTGCACAACAAATGTTTTGGCGCTTTTGTTCATGTGGGAGAATATTCCAATAAAAGGTGCACTACACACTACTTTTGAATTCATTATTGGGCTTTGCGTATACAATGCAGTTAATCGCGATTAATCGGAGAAATAGTGCGATTAACTTCGATTAAAATTTGTACACCGCCATCCGCCCAATTGTAGCTGAGATAAGCGCCAGCGCCCCGGCGACCCCAAAAGGGAATAAGCTTTAGAAAATGGATGGATGGATGTCTGTTCTTGATGTTGGATTTTATCAAATAAATTTCCCCCCAAAATGCGACTTATACTCCAGTGCGACGTATATATGTTTGTTTCCTTCTTTACTATGCATTTTCGGCCGGTGCGACATATACTCCGGAGCAATTTATAATCCGAAAAATACGGTAAATATCTTCAACGTCCACAGAGTGATCACTGACACTTCCGCGTCAATCAGTTGCCCATTTGGTTATGGTTTAAGTTTATATCAAACACTCTGTACAGATGGTGAAAAATGTGCTCTAATTTGATCAAATGTATTTATTTTAAGAGCAAAATGCTAATTAAAGGGTTAAAATCTGTACTTGCACATGTGCTATTTTTTTGTTTTTGTTTTGAGTCACAAATGAGACTAAGATGCTCGCACTGTGCAGCCCTCCTTTTGCATCCTGTTTGAAAGCGAGAGAAGTTGAAAACAACGTGGCAATTTTTCAATGCCGGCATAGTATTAAAGTATTTTTAATTCATTTATTAGTTGATTAATTGATTTGACCAAGATCTATAAATACCTTTGCTTTATTGTATTTCAGTGGAGCACATTTGTTAGGAAAACAGCTCTGACAAAGAAGGGTAACTGGGGCTTGTCAGACCCAAGAATCCTGTGACCTGAAAAGTGTTTATTCGGGGTAGTTAAGATCCAATATTGATCCCATTACCTCTGTTAGAGTTTATCCACAGGGCTGCTTCACATCCATCAGGAAGCATACACCCTAATTAACCTGAATAATGGATGCAGAGAGTAGCTTGTGTTTGGGCGACGGTGGTCAATTGTTGATATTTTCTCCTTTTTGATCATTCAATTACTCGCTCTAGAGTTCTACATTTTAACCACAGCAGGAAATGGACCAAAACTATGGCACAGTGCTGAGATCAGCTGGCATGATGTTGACGCACCAGGAGGATATCAATCTGTGGAGGAAATGCACACACGACCCTTCATCTCGCTCCTTTTCATCCCTCATCTCAGATAGCATCGCACAATTGCCTCAAAGTGGAAAATCAATACGCCGCCTCTGCTTAGTTCCAAACCAAAGCTGCTTATTGTAAAGGAAAGTGGGTGTGTATGTTTAGTCAAAGTGGGACTTGACACAGATTAGGAAAATTATCATATTTAATTCAAGCAACTTGTCTCTTCTCTCAAAAATGAAGGGTTATCGTCAATAAACGACTGAATCCCTCAGCAAGTGCGAAAGCCTCACGATGTTGGACTCCCAAAATGTGAAAATACCATTTTTTCGGGCTAGATGCCTCCATGGCGGCAATTATAGCGGAGCGACCCGGCAGTTAGGTTTATTGTTGCAATTTAAGATGTCCGGCTGTGTGTGTGTGCCCCTGAATGCACCAGTGGGTGAGCAGGTGTGTTTGTTGGCGCGAGAGAGTAAGGTTACTCCGAGTTTTGTTGATGTTGTTTTGGCATGGTTAGGACTGACAGCAAGCGGTTTTGTTTAATAAAGCAATCGCCACCCTCGGAACGTTCCAGATGACATGGTGGTGTTTCTTGTACGTTGGTCCAATCACCACCAACAGTGTACAGAAACACGTTATTTTCTGGCGCATTTAAAAATCAATAAACCCCTTCCATCCATTTTATACCGCTTGATCAATAAACCCGCATCAGCATATCTTATGTGGTACTCATATCCCGATATCGTGTGGTCCATAAACCAATCCTTATATGGAAATATCCTGTCAGGCTGGGGCTGTGGATGTTTGTGGTTCCTCGATGCAAGGATGATGTGGCATGAATGTAAGTACATGGTTGTTTATTTAATAAACAAATAAACAAAAAGCGCTCACAATGGAGGAAGAAACTTGGCTAAACAAAAAAACCTGCTCAAGGGCATGAAAGACAATTCAACTATAAACTTAATCAGCACGATGGCAAGACTAAAGACATGAAACAAAAGAGTGCACTGTGGCATGAATATATAAACTTACTCGGCATGGAACTGTGGACAGGACGTAAAAGGTTCGGACAGCATGGGTAGGGTGCGTGCGAGTGTGTGAGGATCTCAGAATGATGAACAGAAAGAAGATTACTACTGGCTGTGGTAATCAGGAACAGGTGCGGGACTGAGGGCAGGGGCGTGACAAGGTGGGAACTAATACGTTGGCATGGAAACAAAACCAGGAAGTGCAAAACGTGACGGAATGTCCAAAATCAAAAACATAACATGACAAAACAAAACATGATCCATAGGTGTGACATATCCATTGTTGAACAAAATATCTTCAAGGTGCAAAGAATGATCAGTGACACTTCCGCGTCAATCAGTTGCCCATTTGATTATGGTTTAAGTTGATATCAAACATGCTGCACAGATGTTGGAAAATGTGCTCTAATTTGATCAAATTTGGATGTATTTATTTTCGGAGCAAAATGCAAATTAAAGGGTTAAAATCTGTATTTGCACGCGTGCTATTTTTTGTTTTTGTTTTGCGTCAGAAATGCGACTAAGATGCTCGCACTGTACAGCCCTCCTTTTTGCATCCTGTTTGTAAGCCAAGGAAGTTGAAAACAAACGCAGATGTGACAATTTTCTCATGTGGTACAGTTAAAATTAAAATGACAAAAAACATTAAAATGTGAAAAAATTAAGAAATTAATAATATGAACTCTTAATTTTTAGCACCCATTCGACGCCATATAGCCCCTCAAAGTCGATTTGAGTTGAAATGGCGGGCATTTCTTCAGTTCATCGCCGATCTTGTCTCGTAAGATGTAGTTTCTCTTAAGTCTCCTTCTTGAAAAAGGCCTTGCAAATATATATCTGCCATCTAATCAACATGTTACTCTCTTTCTTTGTGAGTACCGGCGAGATTTCTGTTCAGCTCCTGTGCTACCTCCTGTATACGCAACTTGTGATTGGATATCCCAAAAACTTTTCTTTGTTTGTGGAAAAAGTCAACAATTCTACATTTATACATTAAAGTGAAAGGGATTTTTTTGGATTCTGTTCAATCCTCTGACATGAAAATCCTCCTACATGTGTAAACATTCTCAAACAACTAGGTCTTTGTACTTTCAGTGTATTGAATCCATCATAACTGGTCTGTTCAGGTTGTCTTAGAAGACGTTTCACCTCGAAGACTACGTAAGACAATTCTCGTTCTCCAATTTATTTTTTTAACCTAATTTTTGTGGGTTCAAGAAAAATATTATTTGTGTATACTCGACTCATAAAAAGATTTGGGATATTCAGCTGCTGGTAAAACACAAACTATCAGTCGTTAGAACACTCAATGAACAATCCAACATCATAACAAAAAAACAAGATGGAAAATACGCACTAAAACTGCCAATATCCAACCTGGGCCATCAAAAAAGGGGAACAACAAGTCAAAAAACATTAAATGTGGATGTGAAGACACTAGTGATTTAGGGCTATATAAGTAAACATTGATTGAAAAACAAGGAAAAGAGAACAAAGAAGAAACCCAAAGAAAAACCGGAATTAAAGTACAAAGAGATCATAAACTTACCCTACATAAGGGGAATAAATGAACCAATACAGCGGGTCATGAAAAAACACTAACAGTTAAAATGCCCCTTGCTCATATATATCTGCCACCTATTCAACATTTTGCTCTGCTTCTTTGTTGGTTAAATGAGTGAGCACCGCTGATTTCTCCGCTGTCCGGGTATGGCTTTGGTGGCACTTACTGCTTTTGTAAATCACAACATGTGAGTGGATAATTGGAAGTGACAAGTAAGTTTTGCTGTCAACAACTTGTGATCTGATCGGCTATCGCAACTGTCTGTTAACTGAATGTCCTCCGTTCGTTTACACAACCACCGCTAATGTTGATTCAGAAGGCTGATTGGCAACACTAAATTGGCCCGAGTGTGTGAATGTTGTCTGTCTGTGTTGGCCCTGCGATGACGTGGCAATTTGTCCAGGGTGTAACTCGCCTTCCGCCTGAATCTAGCTGAGATAGCACCCCCCCGCGATCCCGAGAGGGACAAGCGGTAGAAAATGGATGGATGGATGTTTCATATGGAAATTCACACAGGAAGAGAAAATGAATGGGATCATTTCTTTTTTGGACTTGAAAATCCACTGCAAAGATGACGGCAGTCAAAACATTACTTTTCATCGAAAACCGACACACACCGACCAATATCTACTGTGGACCTTCGAACATCCCACAGCACACAAACTATCAGTCATGAAAACAAACTATGAACGGACCAAAATCATAACAGAAGAACAAGCTAGAAAATAAACACTCAAAAACTGCCGCTATCCAACTTGGGCCATCAGAAAAGGGGAACAACAAGTAAAATACAAGATAAAGACAACAAGGAAGAAACCCGAAGAAAAACGTGAAATAAAGTACAAAGAGATCATAACCTTACCCTACATAAGGGGAATAAATGAACCAATACAGTGGGTCATGAAAAAAAACCTAAAACAGTTAAAATGCCCCTTGCTCATATATAACTGCCACCTATTCAACATTTTGCTCTGCTTCCTTGTTGGTTAAAAGAGTGAGCACCGCTGATTTCTCCGCTGTCCGGGTATGGCTTTTGTGCCACTTACTGCTTTTGTAATTCACAACATGTGAGTGGATACTTGGGAGTGACAAGTAAGTTTTGCTGTCAACAACTTGTGATCTGATCGGCTATCGCAACTGTCTGTTAACTGAATGTCCTCCGTTCGTTTACACAACCGCCGCTCATGTTGATTCAGAAGGCTGATTGGCAACACTAAATTGGCCCGAGTGTGTGAATGTTGTCTGTCTGTGTTGGCCCTGCGATGACGTGGCAACTTGTTCAGGGTGTAACCCGCCTTCCGCCTGAATCTAGCTGAGATAGCACCATCCGCGATCCCGAGAGGGACAAGCGGTAGAAAATGGATGGGTGGATGTTTCATATGGAAATTCACACAGGAAGAGAAAATGAATGGGATCATTTCTTTTTTGGACATGAAAATCCACTGCAAAGATGACGGCAGTCAAAACATTACTATTCATCGAAAACCGACACACACCGACCAATATCTACTGTGGACCTTCGAACATCCCACAGCACACAAACTATCAGTCATGAAAACAAACTATGAACGGACCAAAATCATAACAGAAGAACAAGCTAGAAAATATGCACTCAAAAACTGCCGCTATCCAACTTGGGTCATCAAAAAAGGGTAACAATAAGTAAAATACAAGATAAAGACATCAAAGAGGAAACCCGAAGAAAAACCTGAAATAAAGTACAAAGAGATCATAACCTTACCCTACATAAGGGGAATAAATGAACCAATACAGCGGGTCATCAAAAAACACTAACAGTTAAAATGCCCCTTGCTCATATATATCTGCCACCTATTCAACATTTTGCTCTGCTTCTTTGTTGGTTAAATGAGTGAGCACCGCTGATTTCTCCGCTGTCCGGGTATGGCTTTGGTGGCACTTACTGCTTTTGTAAATCACAACATGTGAGTGGTTACTTGGAAGTGACAAGTAAGTTTTGCTGTCAACAACTTGTGATCGGCTATCGCAACTGTCTGTTAACTGAATGTCCTCCGTTCGTTTACACAACCGCCGCTAATGTTGATTCAGAAGGCTGATTGGCAACACTAAATTGGCCCGAGTGTGTGAATGTTGTCTGTCTGTGTTGGCCCTGCGATGACGTGGCAACTTTTCCAGGGTGTAACCCGCCCTTCGCCTGAATCTAGCTGAGATAGCACCCCCCGCGATCCTGAGAGGGACAAGCGGTAGAAAATGGATGGATGGATGTTTCATATGGAAATTCACACAGGAAGAGAAAATGAATGGGATCATTTCTTTTTTGGACATGAAAATCCACTGCAAAGATGACGGCAGTCAAAACATTACTTTTCATCGAAAACCGACACACACCGACCAATATCTTCTCTGGACCTTCGAACATCCCACAGCACACAAACTATCAGTCATGAAAACAAACTATGAGCGGACCAAAATCATAACAGAAGAACAAGCTAGAAAATAAACACTCAAAAACTGCCGCTATCTAACTTGGGTCATCAAAAAAGGGGAACAATAAGTAAAATACAAGATAAAGACAACAAGGAAGAAACCCGAAGAAAAACCTGAAATAAAGTACAAAGAGATCATAAACTTACCCTACATAAGGGGAATAAATGAACCGATACATTGGGTCATGAAAAAAAAAACTAAAACAATTAAAATGCCCCTTGCTCATATATATCTGCCACCTATTCAACGTTTTGCTCTGCTTCTTTGTTGTTTAAAAGAGTGAGTACCGCTGATTTCTCCGCTGTCCGGGTATGGCTTTGGTGCCACTTACTGCTTTTGTAATTCACAACATGTGAGTGGATACTTGGGAGTGACAAGTAAGTTTTGCTGTCAACAACTTGTGATCTGATCGGCTATCGCAACTGTCTGTTAACTGAATGTCCTCCGTTCGTTTACACAACCGCCGCTAATGTTGATTCAGAAGGCTGATTGGCAACACTAAATTGGCCCGAGTGTGTGAATGTTGTCTGTCTGTGTTGGCCCTGCGATGACGTGGCAACTTGTCCAGGGTGTAACCCGCCTTCCGCCTGAATCTAGCTGAGATAGCACCCCCCGCGATCCCGAGAGGGACAAGCGGTAGAAAATGGATGGATGGATGTTTCATATGGAAATCCACACAGGAAGAGAAAATGAATGGGATCATTTCTTTTTTGAACTTGAAAATCCACTGCAAAGATGACGGCAGTCAAAACATTACTTTTCATCGAAAACCGACACACACCGACCAATATCTACTGTGGACCTTCGAACATCCCACAGCACACAAACTATCAGTCATGAAAACAAACTATGAACGGACCAAAATCATAACAGAAGAACAAGCTAGAAAATAAACACTCAAAAACTGCCGCTATCCAACTTGGGTCATCAAAAAAGGGTAACAATAAGTAAAATACAAGATAAAGACATCAAAGAGGAAACCCGAAGAAAAACCTGAAATAAAGTACAAAGAGATCATAAACTTACCCTACATAAGGGGAATAAATGAACCGATACAGTGGGTCATGAAAAAAAAAACTAAAACAGTTAAAATGCCCCTTGCTCATATATATCTGCCACCTATTCAACGTTTTGCTCTGCTTCTTTGTTGTTTAAAAGAGTGAGTACCGCTGATTTCTCCGCTGTCCGGGTATGGCTTTGGTGGCACTTACTGCTTTTGTAATTCACAACATGTGAGTGGATACTTGGGAGTGACAAGTAAGTTTTGCTGTCAACAACTTGTGATCTGATCGGCTATCGCAACTGTCTGTTAACTGAATGTCCTCCGTTCGTTTACACAACCACCGCTAATGTTGATTCAGAAGGCTGATTGGCAACACTAAATTGGCCCGAGTGTGTGAATGTTGTCTGTCTGTGTTGGCCCTGCGATGACGTTGCAACTTGTCCAGGGTGTAGCCCGCCTTCCGCCTGAATCTAGCTGAGATAGCACCCCCAACGATCCCGAGAGGGACAAGCGGTAGAAAATGGATGGATGGATGTTTCATATGGAAATCCACACAGGAAGAGAAAATGAATGGGATCATTTCTTTTTTGGACATGAAAATCCACTGCAAAGATGACGGCAGTCAAAACATTACTTTTCATCAAAAACCGACACACACCGACCAATATCTACTGTGGACCTTCGAACATCCCACAGCACACAAACTATCAGTCATGAAAACAAACTATGAACGGACCAAAATCATAACAGAAGAACAAGCTAGAAAATAAACACTCAAAAACTGCCGCTATCCAACTTGGGCCATCAAAAAAGTGTAACAATAAGTAAAATACAAGATAAAGACAACAAGGAAGAAACCCGAAGAAAAACGTGAAATAAAGTACAAAGAGATCATAAACTTACCATACATAAGGGGAATAAATGAACCGATACAGTGGGTCATGAAAAAAAACAACTAAAACAGTTAAAATGCCCCTTGCTCATATATATCTGCCACCTATTCAATGTTTTGCTCTGCTTCTTTGTTGTTTAAAAGAGTGAGTACCGCTGATTTCTCCGCTGTCCGGGTATGGCTTTAGTGCCACTTACTGCTTTTGTAAATCACAACATGTGAGTGTATACTTGGGAGTGACAAGTAAGTTTTGCTGTCAACATCTTGTGATCTGATCGGCTATCGCAACTGTCTGTTAACTGAATGTCCTCCGTTCGTTTACACAACCGCCGCTAATGTTGATTCAGAAGGCTGATTGGCAACACTAAATTGGCCCGAGTGTGTGAATGTTGTCTGTCTGTGTTGGCCCTGCGATGACGTGGCAACTTGTTCAGGGTGTAACTCGCCTTCCGCCTGAATCTAGCTGAGATAGCACCCCGCAAGATCCCGAGAGGAACAAGCGGTAGAAAATGGATGGATGGATGTTTCATATGGAAATTCACACAGGAAGAGAAAATGAATGGGATCATTTCTTTTTTGGACTTGAAAATCCACTGCAAAGATGACGGCAGTCAAAACATTACTTTTCATCGAAAACCGACACACACCGACCAATATCTACTGTGGACCTTCGAACATCCCACAGCACACAAACTATCAGTCATGAAAACAAACTATGAACGGACCAAAATCATAACAGAAGAACAAGCTACAAAATATGCACTCAAAAACTGCTGCTATCCAACTTGGGTCATCAAAAAAGGGGAACAACAAGTAAAATACAAGACAAAGACAACAAAGAAGAAACCCGAAGAAAAACGTGAAATAAAGTACAAAGTGGTCATGAGGGGAGTAAATGAACCAATACAATACGGGTCATGAAAAAACACAAAATTAACAGTTAAACCTCACACAAAAACAAGACAGTCTCTTGTACATCCAAACAACAAAATAGAACAAGACAAGAAATGTAATAATTCCCTGTAAATCATGCAACAAATCATACTTGGGAGAAACAGGGAGTGCATTCAACACAAGGAAGAAGGAACATCAGAAAGAATGCGAAAAAGAGACAACTGGAAGGTTTACAAGAAACCTAAAACAAAAATACGAACAGGAAATCTTAAAATCAGCTATATCAGATGATTGCAAAATAAATAACCGCATCATGGACCGGGACAACGGCAAAATCATCGGGACAGATAAGTAAATTCAAACGATGGGTTGAGGAGGCGATCGAACTAAGGAAGCGGCCCAAGGAAACCATAAATCGGGATGAGGGACTCCCTCCTTCATTGTTGGCCACGACTATAAGAACAGCTGAAAGGCAACAAGTCACGGTGATCAGGTGACCACTGAAGAAGACCGCAGATTAAAGTCAAAACATGTCAGGTAAAGATTCCATCTAATACACCGAAAATATGGTCTGATTACAAGAACATCGGGCTTCACGGTGGCAGAGGGGTTAGTGCGTCTGCCTCACAATACGAAGGTCCTGCACTCCTGGGTTCAAATCCAGGCTCGGGATCTTTCTGTGTGGAGTTTGCATGTTCTCCCCATGAATGCGTGGGTTCCCTCCGGGTACTCCGGCTTCCTCCCACCTCCAAAGACATGCACCTGGGGATAGGTTGATTGGCAACACTAAAATTGGCCCTAGTGTGTGAATGTGAGTGTGAATGTTGTCTGTCTATCTGTGTTGGCCCTGTTATGAGGTGGCGACTTGTCCAGGGTGTACCCCGCCTTCCGCCCGATTGTAGCTGAGATAGGCGCCAGCGCCCCCCGCGACCCTGAAAGGAAATAAGCGGTAGAAAATGGATGGATGGATACAAGAACATCTGAAAAAGTAGAACAATGAATTAATTTCTAGCTCCAACAATTATCTGGATACCGTCTTCACTACTACTACTACTACTTCTACCACAAAATAAGTTATAAAGCTGGTCAACAAAAGTTGTGGTTGCACTTTATTAGCCATGTCTGGGGGAGCAAGAGTAGGGTACCAAGTTCTTATTTTTGTGAGTATGTTGAGCATTAATCTGCTGTTAGGTGAGTTTGCTCTATGATGCACTTGCTTGTCTGTGTAAATCTCGATAGTAAATCACAATTGAAGCTCTAGCTTTATCTCTTGGATGCTCGCAGCAGAAAAGTTGGACCCTAATGAGATGAATGGAAAAAAAAAATTAACTTCCAGGAAAACTGAGCTTCTCTGGGGGTCTGTAAGAGAAATGGGCTTCTGCATGAGGATTGGATGATCTGTCTGCAGCTGAATCCTCTTTGATTGAAGTCGAAATGAGTCAATCGGTGAGATTTAACTATAAACCACCAATGGAATGTTTTTCAAATATCATTCAATTGTTCTGGGTTGATCTGGAGACTTTTTACATCTACATGCTGCCGCTAGGTGACATCATACGCAAATACGGTATTAGCTTTCACTGCTATGCTGATGACACCCAACTCTACATGCCCCTAAAGCTGACCAACACTGTAGTCAGTTGGAGGCGTGTCTTAATGAAATTAAACAATGGATGTCCGCTAACTTTTTGCAACTCAATGCCAAAAAAACGGAAATGCTGATTATCGGTCCTGCTAGACACCGACCTCTATTTAATAATACAACTTTAACATTTGACAACCAAATAATAAAACAAGGTGACTCTGTAAAAAATCTGGGTATTATCTTCGACCCAACTCTCTCCTTTGAGTCACACATTAAAAGCGTTACTAAAACGGCCTTCTTTCATCTCCGTAATATCGCTAAAATTCGCTCCATTTTGTCCACTAAAGACGCCGAGATCATTATCCATGCGTTTGTTACGTCTCGTCTCGATTACTGTAACGTATTATTTTCGGGTCTCCCCATGTCTAGCATTAAAAGATTACAGTTGGTACAAAATGCGGCTGCTAGACTTTTGACAAGAACAAGAAAGTTTGATCACATTACACCTGTACTGGCTCACCTGCACTGGCTTCCTGTGCACTTAAGATGTGACTTTAAGGTTTTACTACTTACGTATAAAATACTACACGGTCTAGCTCCATCCTATCTTGCCCATTGTATTGTACCGTATGTCCCGGCAAGAAATCTGCTTTCAAAAGACTCCGGCTTATTAGTGATTCCTAGAGCTCAAAAAAAGTCTGCGGGCTATAGAGCGTTTTCCGTTCGGGCTCCAGTACTCTGGAATGCCCTCCCGGTAACAGTTCGAGATGCTACCTCAGTAGAAGCATTTAAGTCTCACCTTAAAACTCATCTGTATACTCTAGCCTTTAAATAGACCTCCTTTTTAGACCAGTTGATCTGCCGCTTCTTTTCTTTCTCCTATGTCCCCCCCTCCCTTGTGGAGGGGGTCCGGTCCGATAACCATGGATGAAGTACTAGCTGTCCAGAGTCGAGACCCAGGATGGACCGCTCGCCTGTATCGGTTGGGGACATCTCTACGCTGCTGATCCGCTTGAGATGGTTTCCTGTGGACGGAACTCTCGCTGCTGTCTTGGAGCCACTATGGATTGAACTTTCACAGTATCATGTTAGACCCGCTCGACATCCATTGCTTTCGGTCCCCTAGAGGGGGGGGGGGGGTTGCCCACATCTGAGGTCCTCTCCAAGGTTTCTCATAGTCAGCATTGTCACTGGCGTCCCACTGGATGTGAATTCTCCCTGCCCACTGGGTGTGAGTTTTCCTTGCCCTTTTGTGGGTTCTTCCGAGGATGTTGTAGTCGTAATGATTTGTGCAGTCCTTTGAGACATTTCTGATTTGGGGCTATATAAATAAACATTGATTGATTGATTGATTGATTGATTTTTCAAATCTCCAATCTTCTTTTTCTGTGTTAAAAACGTCTAGTGACAAATCCTGTTTGGAGACTTCTGTGGCTCTGCAGTTACTGTCCCCAATGACCAGCGTCCCGAAGCAGTCACAAGTAGACCAAGGATTAGCTTCCCCTCCTCGAAAGACCAGCAGCCGCCACTGGGGGAGGGCGAGGTGTAAGGATAACATCAACAAAGGGAAATTGGGGAGTTACGATGTTTCCTGGGTGTTGTCTAGAACAGAATAAGACACAACTCTTGCTCCGAAAGTGTACAATTTCCGAAGTTTGTCTCGGTCCAAAAATGTACTTAAGAAAGCCAACAACTGGGATGCTTCACTCACAGTCAGGAAAACACTGCCCACAAGCGTTTGGCAGAAAATTGCGAGTCACCCACTCAACGCCCACTGAAAAAGTATAATTCAGCTTTAAGATCAGCATCCTGTTTAAAGCCTCGCAGGAACAAGATTGGTCTAAACAATTTTTATTAGGGGTGCAACAATTCGTTTTAACAATAATTTGATTCTAATATAATTTGGGTTGCCGATGCGATTCAGGGATGATATTAGTTTATTTACAACAATGAGATCCGGAATGATTCAGTGAGTTATAATCGATTCAGTAATTTCTTCTAAAAAAACAAAACAATTAACCAGTGTGACTGTGAAATAAATCCTGGATGCTGGACAATGTCGGTGAAGTTTTCTATATTCCTGTTGTTTTTGTTAGGGAATTAGGTATAAATGAATTTTGAATGAAAACAAGTGTTACAAATTCCAGGCGTGGTCCCCTTTAAAGCAGATTACAGAAAATGAGGACAATACTTGCCGTTGTCCTTTTCTCAAATTAGCCATTCTACACATGTATTCATATTCGATTGATTTCCTTTAAAAAAAAATATTAGCTAGATAAACAACTTCTACGAACCCCGTTTACATATGAGTTGGGAAATTGTGTTAGATGTAAATATAAACAGAATACAATGATTTTCAAATCATTTTCAACCCATATTCAGTTGAATATGCTACAAAGACAACATATTTGATGTTCAAACTCATAAAATGTATTTATTTGGAAATAATCATTAACTTTAGAATTTGATGCCAGCAACACCTGACAAAGAAGTTGGGAAAGGTGGCAATAGATACTGATAAAGTTGAGGAATGCTTATCAAACACTTATTTGGAACATCCCACAGGTGTGCAGGCTAATTGGGAACAGGTGGGTGCCATGATTGGGTAAAAAAACAGCTTCCCAAAAATTGCTCAGTCTTTCATAAGAAAGGATGGGGCGAGGTATACCCCTTTGTCCACAACTGTGTGAGCAAATAGTCAAACAGTTTAAGAACGTTTCTCAAAGTGCAATTGCAAGAAATTTTGGGATTTCAACATCTACGCTCCATAATATCATCAAAAGGTTCAGAGAATCTGGAGAAAATCACTCCACGTAAGCGGCATGGCCAGAAACCAACATTGAATGACCGTGACCTTCAAACCCTCAGAAGGCACTGTATTAAAAAACAATATCTATCTCTAAAGGATATCACCACATGGGCTCAGGAACACTTCAGAAAACCACTGTCACTAAATACAGTTTGTCGCTACATCTGTAAGTGCAAGTTAAAGCTCTACTATTCAAAGTGAAAGCCATTTATCAACAACATCCAGAAACGCCGCCGGCTTCTCTGGCCCCGAGATCATCTAAGATGGACTGATGCCAAGTGGAAAGGTGTTCTGTGGTCTGACGGGTCCACATTTCAAATTGTTTTTGGAAATATTCGACATCGTGTCATCCAGACCTAAGGGGAAGCGAACCCTCCAGACTGTTATCGACGCAAAGTTTAAAACCCAGCATCTGTGATGGTATGGGGGTGTATTAGTGCCCAAAGCATGGGTAACTTACACATATGTGAAGGCACCATTAATGCTGAAAGGTACATACAGGTTTTGGAACATATGCTGACATCTAAGCGCCGTCTTATTCATGGACGCCCCTGCTTATTTCAGCAAGACAATGCCAAGCCACATTCAGCACGTGTTACAACAGCGTGGTTTCGTAAAAAAAGAGTGCGGGTACTTTCCTGGCCCGCCCGCAGTCCAAAGCTGTCCCCCGTCGAAAATGTGTGGCGCATTATGAAGCGAAAAATACGACAGCGGACTGTTGAATGACTGAAGCTCTACATCAAACAAGAATGGGAAAGAATTCCACTTTCAAAGCTTCAACAATTAGTTTTCTCAGTTCCCAAATGTTTAATGAGTGTTGTTAAAAGAAAAGGTGATGTACCACAGTGGTGAACATGCCCTTTCCCAACTACTTTGGCATGTGTTGCAGCCATGAAATTCTAAATGCAAAAAAACATAGTTTATGAGTTTGAACATCAAATATCTTGTCTTTGTAGTGCATTCAACTGAATATGGGTTGAAAAGGGTTTGCAAATCATTGCATTCCGTTTATATTTACATCTAACACAATTTCCCAACTCATATGGAAACGGGGTTTGTAGAAGTCCAATTTGTCGAGCACTGATTGATGTCATTGAATTCAAGGTATATTAATTCCATCTATTAATTTTTTTATATGTTGTACAAAAAAAAAACACATTGCTTTTACTGTAAAAATCTGGTGACGGAGCTGCCAGGTTTTAATAACAATTTTGTAATATTTTTTTAATAGCTTATGTAAATAGAGAAATTGTAATGTGGTGTCCAACCTAAGGCCTGTGGGCCGGATCAGGCCCGCGAACAGGTTTTATTCGCCCCGTGGGATGAGTTTGCTAAGAATAAACACCGAACTGAATTTTTTAAATGAAAGAAACAACTGTTCTAAAAGTGTCCACTAGATGTCGCAATAGCAATTATTTGTCTCTTTGTAGATGATGCTACATATGCACAAAATAAACCACGTTAGAACATCAGTCGACGAAAATAATCAAATTACGTAAATAACATACTATAATCTGATTTTGAAATATTTTTTTTTTAACATGATGGATTGAAAATGAGCACCAATGTGGTGACTGATGAACATTATCACATCATTTATTCAGAAAATATAACTAACGACAAATAAAGATAAAATACTACTAACTGCAACCTGTAAGTGTAAAAAAAAAAAATGGATACATGGATGATACAGCAGAGGATTGGGAGAATGTCATGTGGTCAGATGAAACCAAAATAGAACTTTTTGGTATAAACTCAACTCGTCGTGTTTGGAGGAAGAAGAATACTGAGTTGCATCCCAAGAACACCATACCTACTGTGAAGCATGGCGGTGGAAACATGCTTTGGGGCTGTTTTTCTGCTAAGGGGACAGGACGATTGATCCGTGTTAAGGAAAAAATGAATGGGGCCATGTATCGTGAGATTTTGAGCCGAAACCTCCTTCCATCAGTGAGAGCTTTGAATGGTTGACCAAATACTTATTTTCCACCATCATTTACAAATAAATTCTTGAAAATTCCTACAATGTGAATTCCTGGATTTTTTTTTCACATTCTGTCTCTCATAGTTGAAGTGTACCTATGATGAAAATGACAGACCTCTGTCATCATTTTAAGTGGGAGAACTTGCACAATCGCTGGCTGACTAAATACTTGTTTGCCCCACTGTATATATATATATATATATAATATATATACACATATATATATATATATATATATATATATATATTTATATATATATATACACATTTATAGTCATATTATTCATCTCGACGCTGCTGATCCGCCTCCGCTTGAGATGGTTTCCTGTGGAAGGGACTCTCGCTGCTGTCTTGGATCCGCTTTGAACTGAACTCTCGCGGCTGTGTTGGAGCCACTATGGATTGAACTTTCACAGTATCATGTTAGACCCGCTCGACATCCATTGCTTTCGGTCCACCTAGAGGGGGGGGGGGGTGTTGCCCACATTTGAGGTCCTTTCCAAGGTTTCTCATAGTCAGCATTGTCACTGGCGTCCCACTGGATGTGAGTTTTCCTTGCCCTTTTGTGGGTTCTTCCGAGGATGTCGTAGTGGTTTGTACAGTCCTTTGAGACATTTGTGATTTAGGGCTATATAAATAAACATTGATTGATTGATTGATAAAAGTGGCACTCTGAGGGCATCCGTAACATAATGTGGCCCTAAATGAAAACAATTTTGAGACTCCTGGTTTACACAGACATGAACAAATCCAATACAGGTTTAAAAAATCGGCAAAAAAAAAAATCTGCAGTTTGAATAAGCCCAAAATGGGATAATGTGTATTGGTTGGGGACATCTCTACGCTGCTGATCCGCCTCCGCTTGGGATGGTTTCCTGTGGACGGGACTCTCGCTGCTGTCTTGGATCCGCTTTGAACTGAACTCTCGCGGCTGTGTTGGAGCCACTATGGATTGAACTTTCACAGTATCATGTTAGACCCGCTCCACATCCATTGCTTTCGGTCCCCTAGGGGGGGGGGGGGGTGTTGCCCACATCTGAGGTCCTCTCCAAGGTTTCTCATAGTCAGCATTGTCACTGGCATCCCACTGGGTGTGAGTTTTCCTTGCCCTTTTGTGGGTTCTACCGAGGATGTCGTAGTGGTTTGTGCAGCCGTTTGAGACACTAGTGATTTAGGGCTATATAAATAAACATTGATTGATTGATTGTTAAAAGTGGCCCTCTGAGGGCATCCGTAACATAATGTGGCCCTAAATGAAAACAATTTTGAGACTCCTGGTTTACACAGACATGAACAAATCCAATACAGGTTTAAAAAAATCGGCCAAAAAAAAAATCTGCAGTTTGAACAAGCCCAAAATGTGATAAAGAAGAGGAATAAATTCATTGGTGGATTCAATACCCACTTTTGTGGATTCCTAACAAAAGCTAAATATGATCAATCAATCAATCAATTAATGTTTACTTATATAGCCCTAAATCACTAGTGTCTCAAAGGGCTGCACAAACCACTACGACATCCTCGGTAGGCCCACATAAGGGCAAGGAAAACTCACACCCAGTGGGACGTCGGTGACAATGATGACTATGAGAACCTTGGAGAGGAGGAAAGCAATGGATGTCGAGCGGGTCTAACATGATACTGTGAAAGTTCAATCCATAATGGATCCAACACAGTCGCGAGAGTCCAGTCCAAAGCGGATCCAACACAGCAGCGAGAGTCCCGTTCACAGCGGAGCCAGCAGGAAACCATCCCAAGCGGAGGCGGATCAGCAGCGCAGAGATGTCCCCAGCCGATACACAGGCTGGGGACCGGACCCCCTCCACAAGGGAGAGTGGGACATAGAAGAAAAAGAAAGGAAACGGCAGATCAACTGGTCTAAAAATATGATACAATTATTTACACTAACCCACAGGCTGCAGTAGATCTGAACATGATGCTGGCTTGATTCCAGAGCCCCCCTGCTTCTGTTCCCTCCCATTGTGCAATGCCCATTGACATTTCCAGATGTGAGTAGATCACAAAGGCAGTGGCTGAGGTAAGAAGGTGACATTTTCTGCCTCTGCGAGAACTTGACAAAGGCTGAGAAGCGTTGACATTTGGGGGAAGGCGCCGGGCGGACTCGCTCCTAAGAGTTTCTATTATGGACAAACGGAGGGAAATCACTCATTACCTACTTAGAGCTGTTGCAATGATAGCACTCGTTGGGTGATGAAAAGGATGAATCGGAGGAGAGACGGCGGTATAAAATACAGATGAATAAAAACAACAGCCGAGCTGGAATTCTCAAGTGGTTCACTTTGCGGAAGCGTCTACAGTCTTTTCCCTCTAAATCTCCATCAAGCGCCTCATGCAGCTCCCCGAAGTAAAGAGCCTTCTGCTGTTGATCTTGCATGAAAAGGTACAAACTGTTCAGCACAAACAGACCATTAAATAATAATACGACTGCTTTTCCAAGCATTTCACAAGCGTCTTGTGCAAGACTCGCGGAAGAGACAACACACAATTACACATCACATCACCTGGTGAGGGAAGACATGAATCTACCAGGATAACTTCAGTAGAAGCATTTAAGTCTCACCTTAAAACTCATCTGTATACTCTAGCCTTTAAATAGACCTCCTTTTTAGACCAGTTGATCTGCCGCTTCTTTTCTTTCTCCTATGTCCCCCCCTCCCTTGCGGAGGGGGTCTGGTCCGATGGCCATGGATGAAGTACTGGTTGTCCAGAGTCGGGACCCAGGATGGACCGCTCGCCTGTGTATTGGTTGGGGACGTCTCTACGCTGCTGATCCGCTTGAGGTGGTTTCCTGTGGACGGGACTCGCGCTGCGGTCTTGGATCCGCTTGAACTGAACTCTCGCGGCTGTGTTGGAGCCACTATGGATTGAACTTTCACAGTATCATGTTAGACCCGCTCGACATCCATAGCTTTCGGTCCCCTAGAGAGGGGGGTTTGCCTACATTTGAGGTCCTCTCCAAGGTTTCTCATAGTCAGCATTGTCACTGGCGTCCCACTGGATGTGAATTCTCCCTGCCCACTGGGTGTGAGTTTTCCTTGCCCTTTTGTGGGTTCTTCCGAGGATGTTGTAGTCGTAATGATTTGTGCAGTCCTTTGAGACATTTGTGATTTGGGGCTATATAAATAAACATTGATTGATTGATTGATTGATCAATATCACACGCCGGACTGTAGGCAGCTGGAGGCGTGTCTTAATGAAATTATCAATCAATCAATCAATCAATGTTCATTTATATAGCCCTAAATCACTAGAGTCTCAAAGGGCTGCACAAACCACAACACAAACCACTACGACATCCTCGGTAGGCCCATATAAGGGCAAGGAAAACTCACACCCAGTGGGACGTCGGTGACGATGAGGACTATGAGAACCTTGGAGAGGACCACATATGTGGGCAACATACACTTACAAATAGTGCACCAACCACAAAAAACTCCCTTTTTCATGACAAAAACGTCCCTTTTTCATGACAAAGAATCCCTCAGAAAGCTGGCGTGCACATCACTTGTGCACGCCAGCTTTCCGAGACTCTTATTTTGTTAGCGCAGGCAGCATGAAGCAGGGCTTTTATTGTGAAGATAGGAAATGTGCAGTCGGCCTTTAGAGTTTTGACGGAAGGGACGGCGCGAAAGTCTGTTGAAATAAAAAGTGTTTCTCGCCTTCCTCTCTGTCATTTTTTCATAATAATGAACTGGCAGCAGCCAGCGTCATCTCACAAGACCCTCGGGTGCCGTGAATGTCAATCAAGCAAGCTACGGAATTTGCCGCCAATGTTTTTCTTGTAAAGTGTATGGAAGCTGGATGAATTAGATGCCAAAAACCAATGTGGTATTGTACAGAAAGGACAACTTTTTTTCTCCTCCATTTGAAAATGTGGGCGTTATCATCATTACTGTCTGATTCCAATCAATGCAAGTCATCAGAATCAGGTAATACACCAACTTATATTCTTGTCTTCGTGAAAGAAAGACATCTATATGTGTTACACATGCTTGTATTATCATTAAACACATTTAACTTGTTTACAAAAATGTCTCTTTCATAAATAAATAAATATAAATGATATATATAAATGAGGTAGATCCCCTCGAGTTGGTCAATTGAAAAGTAGCTCGCCTGCAGAAAAAGTGTGGGCACCCCTGGTCTTAACCATAATAAAGATGGAACATGGTATGCCTCCCGTTCTGCAGCACTGATATTTTGACACTGATCATCAGGGAAACTGTCAACAACAGAGGATGAAGGAGTGAGGACTGGACGTGACCTAAAGAAGGATTTGCAATTAGTCTTTCTTTGTGTTAAGAAAACACGCTTGATTTCTCCCTTTGGACTCAGTGTGCCATGGAGAAACGTGAAGGACAACCCGCGGCCTTGCAGGATTGTAGTTGAGTCAGAGAGCAGTGAATGATGGAGATGAATGGATGATCGTACATAGGAGATCATTTTAAAACTTCCCCACACATCGTTGGCTTCAAAACAAGGCAGGAGTGCTACACGCAAACAAGGTGACCATGTCTTTTTTGCAAGCCTCAAATGTTGAGGTAAACTAGTCTGTAATATCCTAAAAAATATCCCTGCGGTTTTCAGCCATGTAGCCTCAAACATTTCTCAATCGCTGTCTCTTTATTGGCTGCCAACTTTTGTTGCAGCAAAACGACATGGTTCGATAACTTACAAAACCCCAGTGAAGTTGGCACCTTGTTTTAAATGGTAAATAAATACAGAATACAACGATTTTTCTTCTATGTCCCACTCTCCCTTGTGGAGGGGGTCCGGTCTGATCCGGTGGCCATGTACTGCTTGCCTGTGTATCAGCTGGGGACATCTCTGCGCTGCTGATCCGCCTCCGCTTGGGATGGTTTCCTGCTGGCTCCGCTGTGAACGGGACTCTCGCTGCTGTGTCGGATCCGCTTTGGACTGGACTCTCGCGACTGTGTTGGATCCATTATGGATTGAACTTTCACAGTATCATGTTAGACCCGCTCGACATCCATTGCTTTCCTCCTCTCCAAGGTTCTCATAGTCATCATTGTCACCGACGTCCCACTGGGTGTGATTTTCCTTGCCCTTATGTGGGCCTACCGAGGATGTCGTAGTGGTTTGTGCAGCCCTTTGAGACACTAGTGATTTAGGGCTATATAAGTAAACATTGATTGATTGATTGATTGATTTGCAAATCCTTTTCAACTTATATTCAATTGAATAGTTTGCAAAGAAAATATATTTATTGTTCAAACTAATAAACCTAATTTGTTTTTGCAAATAATCATTAACTTAGAATAATGGCAGCAACACATTGCAAAATAAGTTGGCACAGGAGCATTTTTACCACTGTGTTACATGGCCTTTCCTTTTAATAACACTCAGTAAACATTATGAACTGAGGAGACCAATGTTGAAGCTTTGCAGGTGGAATTCTTTCCCATTCTTGCTTGATGTACAGCTTAACCTTCCTCTTGTGTTAGCTTTCTGTTACCATCTCTTATGTTAACGGGTCGGTTTTGACCCATGTCTTAAATCAGCTGTAAAATACACTAAAAACAATTATCTATCATCCAATTTGTTCCTCATCTCTTGGTTACCTCGTTAGGCTTCCTTATCCTTGAAAATATTGGTTTTAATATTTTTGGTTTGGGCCATTGGGCCTTTTTTTGTCAGTATACCCCTCGATTCCAATTTTTAAAAATGGTAAAACGAACCTCAAGAGAATCATATAAATAAAAAAAAAGGTTGTTGTGTTACCTAACTATTACTAAGGGGTGTTAGAACACATCTCTTAAATAAATGCGTTTTATTTATTTTTTCATTTTAAGAATTTTAACTATAGTAACAATTATGGTGTTACGGGTCAATTTCGACCCATATATATTTACTTCAAGAAAAAGGCTAAAACATATTTTCTTCAGCAACAGAAATCCAACATCAAACAACCAACAACCAATCAAGCAAATGAAACCAAGAGAAATAGATTAGTAGTTCCAAAACTAATAAAAAAACAAAATCAGAGTGGCAAAAAGTGACACTTTTAGTGTCCGTCTTTTGTTTGTTTTTGTACAGGATAACAAGGTAAAATGAGAATCCACTAAAGCTCACATGATTGGGAGAGGAGCTGGCTGTCAGTGTGTTCAGTTTTGGCTCTTATCATTGCTTTATCATCTTATTTTTAGAACTGGGTCGAAACCGACCCTAACAACACCAAGGGCATAATTTCTACCAGAGCATTTTATAATTGAGTGAAAAAAATTAAAATGTTTTATTTTGTTGACAAAGAGGTTCCTGACAAAGTCAAAAAGCTTTGATGCAAAAAAATAAATGTATGTGGTGTTTTTATGCATTTAAAAACTAAAACGGGTCGGTGCCGACCCTAACACAAGACGAAGGTTAAGTTGTTCAACAGTCCAGAGTCTCACTTGTGGTATTTTAGGCTTCATATTGCGCCACACATTTTCAACGTGAGACAGGTCTGGACTACAGGCAGGCCAGTCCTTTACTACGAAGCCACTCTGTTGAAACATGTGGCTTGGCAATGTCTTGCTGAAATAAGCAGGGGCGTCCATGATAACGTCGCTTGGATGGCAACATATGTTGCTCCAAAACCTGTATGTACCATTCAGCATTAATGGTGCCTTCACAGACGTGTGAGTTACCCATGCTTTGGGCACGAACACACCCCCATACCCTCACAGATGCTGGCTTTTGAACTTTGCCCCTGTAACAACCCGGATGGTTCAATTTATTTTTGGTCCGAAAGACACGTCCACAATTTCCAAAAATAATTTGAAATGTGGACTCTTCACACCACAGAACACTTTTCCACTTTGCATGAGTCCATCTTAAATGAGCTCGGGCCCAGTGAAGCCGGCAGAGTTTCTGGGTGTTGTTGATAAATGGCTTTGGCATTGCAAAGTAGAGTTTTAACTTGCACTCGCAGACACAGCGACCAACTGTTGTTACTGACAGTAGTTTTCTGAAATGTGGCGATATCTTTTAAACAATGATGTCGGTTTTGAGGGATTGAAAGTCACGGGCATTCAATGTTACGTGCAGTTTTTTTCTCCAGATTCTCTGAACATTGTGAGGATATTACAGACCGTATATAGTGGAATCCCTAAATTCCTTGCAATAGCTGGTTGAGAAATGTTGTTCTTGAAATTTTTGACAAGTTGTTCACAAAGTGGTGACCCTCGCACCATCGTTGTTTGCGAATGACTGAGCATTTCATGGAAGTTGCTTTTATACCCAGTCAAAACAATTTGAAATAGGTGTCCACAGAACGCTTTTCCACTTTGCATCAGTCCATCTTAGATGAGCTCAGGACCAGCGAAGCCGGTGCCATTTCTGGGTGTTGTTGATAAATAGCGTTGGCTTTGATTAGTAGTTTTAACTTGACATTAACAGATGTAGTGACAAACTGTAGTTACTGACAGTGGGTTTCTGAAATGTCCCTGAGCCCATGTGGTGATATCCTTTACACACTGACGTCGCTTTTTGAGGCAGTCCGTAATATCATTGTTTACGTGCAGCGATTTCTCTCCATGTTCCACCAAAATAACCAAGAGAGAATGCCAAGAGTGTGCAAAACAGTTATCAGAGAAAATAGGGGTTGTTTTGAAGAAACTAGAATTTTAAACATGTTTTCAGTTATTTCACCTTTTTTTTTTTTGTTAAGTACATAACTCCACTTGTTTTCATTCATAGTTTTGATGCCTTCAGTGACAATCTGGAAAACACATTGAATGAGGAGAAGGTGTGTCCAAACTTTTGGCCTGTACTGTACATATAGACATAATATTCTTAATATTTGATACGTCTGATCCACAAAGTTTTTTAGGTGAGGGCAAATTCTAAATAGCGACCTCATTGTCGATGTTTATTAAATGGGATATGGCACCACTCTATTGAATGTTTTCAATGAAAGCATCAGCCAAAATAAATGACCTATGCTTCAGAATAATTCCCACCAATAGAGTGTATATTTTATATATATAACATTAAAACCACTCCAAGTGATCATTTCAATGATAAAAAAGTAGTTTCCCCAAAAAATATTTATTTATAACAAGACAGTCTTTTAAACGACACTTTTGAAATAAACTCTTCTTCAAAATCAGGTTGCCAACAAAGTGAAGTGAATTATATTTATATAGCGCTTTTCTCTGTTGACTCAAAGCACTTTTACATAGTGAAACCCAATATCTAAGTTTCATTTAAACCGGTGCGGGTGGCACTGGGACAGGGGCCGGCAACATTTTGACCAGTTTCATAAAATAAAGAAAACAATGGGAGCTACAAAACTCTTTTGAAATTTAAAATGAAATAACACAGCGAGGCCCGCACCTTAATATGAAAATTTAATAACTTTATTTAAATGCCCCTTGACAACATCGCATTTGCCAGCCATGCCAATTTTTCCGGGAGACTCCCGAATTTTAGAGCAATATTTTCCTCGAATGTGTGCTGATCTTAACCCAAACAACAATAAGGACGTGCGACGATGCTAATGCGTTTGGCGTCCTATACAACCGTAACAAACAGCTTGCAAGCTCGTCCACATGTTGTATGTGGCTTCTCGTAAGTGACTGCAAGGCATACTTGTTCAACAGCCATACAGGTCACACTGAGAGTGCCCGTTTAAAACAACTTTAACACTCTTACTAATACGCGCCACACTGTGAACCCACACCAAACAAGAATGACAAACACATTTCGGGAGAACATCTGCACCGTAACACAACATAAACATTACAGAACAAATACCCAGAATCCCATGCATCCCTGACTAATCCAGGCTACATTATACACCCCCGCTACCCCCAAACAACGCCCACCTCAACTGACGCACGTATTGAGTTTGTGGACCCCAGGAAGACTAGTGGGTTGTGGCAACCAGCTAATAGGGATCCTTAATAACAATCAAACCAAATCACCCTCAGTATGACCTGTATGGCTGTTGACCAAGTATGCCTTGCATTCACTTGTGCATGTGAAAAGCCGTAGATATTATGTGACTGGGCCGGCACGCAAAGGCAGTGCCTTTAAGGTTCATTGGCGCTCTGCACTTCCACCTACGTTTTAAAATGTCCTGAATTTTACTTTTTGAACCAGATACCTAGGATTTTGAAACAGATACCGATAATTTCTGATATTACATTTTAAAGCATTTGTTGGCCGATAATATCGGCAGCTTGATATTATCGGACATATCTAGTTCTCGTTCATCCAGGGCATTCAATCGATCGCAACTGGACTGTTCGGTTTCTCAAACCAGTGATTGCTTTTCTCGTACGAGGAGAGAAACTGGAGCCAGTTGTCAGTTACAGGCTCCCAATTTACTCTGAAACTTTCTCCAGTCTCCTCGCCTTTTTAATTCATTTAGGGAAGCCCTTTCAGTACAAGCACACACACACAGCTGCGCTCAGGGAGGGGGATTTACAGCTGTGTGGGATACGTAAGCCCTGTGCTGATAACAAAACACAGGCAAATACATAGCAATAAAAAAAGTTTATTTTCTACTTGTCTACTCAATGCACAAAACAATCATATTTGAATAAAACGAGATAACTTATTTACAATTAATCCAACATTTAGCATGCCGCTACCTCTCTGCTCGGTGACAGCGTATGACGTTGCACGCGTGACAGTATGCGACGTACGTAAGAAGGTGCGCTTGTTTTATCTCTCTGTGAGAAGGAGAGACGAGAGAGTGACAAAACCCTGCAGTCTAATGCCCGCAGCTAAAAGCAACTGCGTGAGAACGTATACTCGAATATCACAATAAAGACATTTTCTATATCGCACCGAGACAAACCCGCGATATATCGAGTATATTCGATGTATCGCTCAGACCTCAACATACCTTGATTCAATGATTTTATCTTGCAGAAGTTCCTTCAGGCTATCCAAATTAAAGACTGTTACGTTGAACACAAATGATATTTTTTTTTAAATCTATGTTAATTTGTGCACATTTTATCCATAACATTCACATCCTAATTAGAGTCATTTCAATTTTGCTGCCAATGAGGATGTGACACCAATGAGAGTAACGTTAATAATTGCATGATCTGCAGGTCTCATTAGTTTGGTGTCACAAGTCACTCCCTACGTTATCATTAAAAAGCGACGAGGAATCAATTATTTGTATAATATGTTATCATGTATATATTTGTTTAAAAAAAATCCCATCTTGTATGATTGCTTTTTTATCTAACTTATAATCATAACGAGGAAACACCCATTAGAGAGCAACGCGTTTGTTACGTCTCGTCTCGATTACTGTAACGTATTATTCTCGGGTCTCCCCATGTCTAGCATTAAAAGATTACAGTTGGTACAAAATGCGGCTGCTGGACTTTTGACAAGAACAAGAAAGTTTGATCACATTACACCTGTACTGGCTCACCAGCACTGGCTTCCTGTGCACTTAAGATGTGACTTTAAGGTTTTACTACTTACGTATAAAATACTACACGGTCTAGCTCCAGCCTATCTTGCCGATTGTATTGCACCATATGTCCCGGCAAGAAATCTGCGTTCAAAGGACTCCGGCTTATTAGTGATTCCCAAAGCCCAAAAAAAGTCTGCGGGCTATAGAGCGTTTTCATTTCGGGCTCCAGTACTCTGGAATGCCCTCCCGGTAACAGTTCGAGATGCTACCTCAGTAGAAGCATTTAAGTCTCACCTTAAAACTCATTTGTATACTCTAGCCTTTAAATAGACTCCCTTTTTAGACCAGTTGATCTGCCGTTTCTTTTCTTTTTCTCCTATGTCCCACTCTCCCTTGTGGAGGGGGTCCGGTCCGATCCGGTGACCATGTACTGCTCGCCCGTGTATCAGCTGGGGACATCTCTGCGCTGGTGATCCGCCTCCGCTTGGGATGGTTTCCCGCTGGCTCCGCTGTGAACGGGACTCTCGCTGCTGTGTTGGATCCGCTTTGGACTGGACTCTCGCGACTGTGTTGGATCCATTATGGATTGAACTTTCACAGTATCATGTTAGACCCGCTCGACATCCATTGCTTTCCTCCTCTCCAAGGTTCTCATAGTCATCATTGTCACCGACGTCCCACTGGGTGTGAGTTTTCCTCGCCCTTATGTGGGCCTACCGAAGATGTCGTAGTGGTTTGTGCAGCCCTTTGAGACACTAGTGATTTAGGGCTATATAAGTAAACATTGATTGATTGATTGAATTTCAAGCAGGTTAACATGAAGGGATTGTTGGTGCAAAACGTTATTCTTTCTGACATTGTCTTTCTCTGGAGATGTGAGCTTTCGCTCCCCTGAAATTCCACTGCCAAGTCAGCACTCTCACTTTTCACATGCCAGAAGGGCCCGTCTTCGGTTTTCTTCCACCAGAGCCCAGCTAATTGAAACGCTCTTCTTGTTTTCTGAGAAAATGCCAATTTTCAAGCTTTATAGATGAATCTTGTAAAACAAACTGCGGGTCCTAGGAGCGTTTTTACAGTGCCCGCCAGGTGAGGTGATTCAAAATAAATGCCAGAGGTGGGTGGAGTAGCCAAAAATTGCACTTAAGAGAAGTCTACTATTACTTTAGAGTACTCTGACTCAGGTAGAAGCTGAAACATAGTCATCCAAATAATTACTGTATTTCCTTGAATTGCTGCCGGGGCGCTAATTAATTTAAAACCTCTTCTCACTCCGGCGCTTACCAAAGGAATGCGGTAAATTTAGGCCTGCGCTTAAAAATTTGAGTGTGATGTAAGGACACCATCATGAAAAGCACATTTGATTAAAAAAAAAACGTTATTATGGTCTTACCTTTACTTATAAACAAAGTCCATGCGCAGCTCCTTCTGATCAAAAGCATCAATAACTTGTTTATAGAAGTCTTCCTTATCTTTCTTCAGTTTTAAAAGTCTCTCTGTCTCGATGGAGATCTTCCTTTATTACCTCCTGCTTCGATTGAAATTCCATGCGGTAAATTTAGGCCTGCGCTTAAAAATTTGAGTGTGATGTAAGGATACCATCATGAAAAGCACATTTAATAAAAAATGTTTTTTATTATGGTCTTACCTTTACCTATAAACAAAGTCCATGCGCAGCTCCTTCTGATCAAAAGCATCGATAACTTGTTTATAGAAGTCTTCCTGATCTTTCTTCAGTTTTAAAAGTCTCTCTGTCTCGATGGAGATCTTCCTTTATTACCTCCTGCCTCGATTGAAAGTCCAGTTTAGAAAACTGTTTTATTTTAGATATGTAATCCTCCATGTTAAAAGTGCAAGCGAGAGGAAAAAATAAACACACACTGCTCACTCTTGCTGCTTGTTGTCACTTCTTCTGCAACCGAGTAGTCGCAAGAAGGATCACTAGCATTTAATGATTAATATTTGACACACGCAGCTACGGTATGTTAATAAAACATAGTTGCTTACTGTTCTTTTTAGCATATTCAATAGCTTGGACCTTAAATCCTACTGAATAGCTCTTAATCTTCTTCCCTTTATGCGATTTGAAATTATTCAAATCAGCCTCCATTTTGAAAATGATGACAGAAGTGTCACTCGTGACGTGACGAGTTTGACCCGGCGGAAATTTCAGGCAGGCGCATACTATATACCCGGCGGCAATTCAAGGAAATACGGTACTTGAATAAGAGTAAGAAAGTAGTCAGTGAAAAAACAAGTACTCGAGTAACCAGCAATGTAATGATATTTGCACTGGACTCTAACCACGGGTGTCAAATGTACGGCCCGAGGACCGGATCAGGCCCGCGAACAGGTTTTATCCTGCCCAAGGGATGAGTTTGCCAAGTATAAAAATGTACCTGAAATTTTTGGATCAAAGAAACAGAACCAAAATGGATACATGGATGATACAGCAGGGGATTGGGAGAATGTCATGTGGTCAAATGAAACCTAAATATAACTTTTTGGTATAAACTCAACTTGTCGTGTTTGGACGAAGAAAAATACTGAGTTGCATCCCAAGAACACCATACCTACTGTGAAGCATGGGGGTGGAAACATCATGCTTTGGGGCTGTTTTTCTGCTAAGGGGACAGGACGATTGATCCGTGTTAAGGAAAGAATGAATGGGGCCATGTATCCTGAGATTTTGAGCCAAAACCTCCTTCCATCAGTGAGAGCTTTGAATGGTTGACCAAATACTTATTTTCCACCGTAATTTACAAATACATTCTGGAAAATTCCTACAATGTGAATTCCTGGATTTTTTTTCACATTCTGTCTCTCACAGTTGAAGTGTACCTACGATGAAAATTACAGACCTCTGTCATCATTTTAAGTGGGAGAACTTGCACAATCGGTGGCTGACTAAATACTTTTTTGCCCCACTGTGTGTGTGTGTATATATATATATATATATATATATATATATATATAGAGAGAGAGAGAGAGAGAGAGAGAGATACTTTCAGTGTTCATTTATTTACACATACACACACATAACACTCATCTACTCATTGTTGAGTTAAGGGTTGAATTGTCCATCTTTGTTCTATTCTCTGTCACTATTTTTCTAACCATGCTGAACATGCTGTATCTTCCTCGTTCTTCTGCTTTTTCTCCTTGTTGTGTGCGCAGTTTTGCACTGCACTCTCTAAAAGCCGCAGATGTTTTTGTCACATATGCATGTTCAGTAGATGGCAGTATTGTCCTGTTTAAGAGTGTCACAAAATTGCTGTTTACGGCAGACGAGCTGCTTTACGGTAGATGAAAACGTGACTGCTGTTGTTGTGTGTTGTTACCGTGCTGGGAGGACGTTAATGAAACTGGCTGACAAAAAACCCACATAAAAAAAACAAGAACTTATAACGTCATTGGGCAGGCACGCCTGGCACGCTGTTTATTTTGTGGGAAAGCGGACGTTAAAACAGGCTGTCGACAGGTCACTCAGGTCCGCATGGAGCTGGAGGGGGCGTCGCCTCCAGCTCCGCCCGAATTTCGGGAAAAAATTTGTCCCAAGAGGTTTTCGGGAGAGACGCTAAATTTCAGGAGTCTCCCGGAAAATCCGGGAGGGTTGGCAAGTATGAGTTTATTTATATAGTCCTAAATCACGAGTGTTTCAAAAGGACTACACAAGCCACAACATCCTCATCTCAGATCTCACATCAGACAATCATTTGTATAAAGAATCGGATCGGGACTTGAGACGGGATCAGATCCGAGGCCAAAACATCGGATCGTAATCGTAGGCCAACATTTTGATTAGGACATCTAAGAAACAGTCACATCTTGGTTTTGCATGAAATCCAGAACACCGGCTCAAATTTGAGCGCAAGCTACAACAAACACGTCCCTTCATTATTTGTAGTTCTATAATCCAGTGGTTCTCAAATGGGGGTACGCGTACCCCTGGGGGTACTTGAAAGTATGCCAATAATTCAAAAATCCTTTATACATATATTTATTGATTAATAATTCAACAAAATATGAATGTAAGTTCATAAAGAGTGAAAAAAAATACAACAATGTGATTGTTGACAGCTGGATTTTTTTGTGGAAATGTTCCATAAATATTGATGTTTTTTTGTGAAGAAATGTTTAGAATTAAGTTGATGAATCCAGATGGATCTCTATTACAATCCCCAAAGAGGGCACTTTAAGTTGATGATTCCTTCTATGTGTAGAAATCTTTATTTATAATTGAATCACTTGTTTTGTTTTCAACATTTTTTTTGTTATTTTTATATCTTTTTGTCAAACTAGTTCAAAAAAGATCACTACAAATGAGCAATATTTTTGCACTATTATACAATTTAATAAATCAGAAACTGATGACATAGTGCTGTATTTTACTTCTTTATCTCTTTTTTTCAACCAAAAAGGCTCTGATTAGGGGGTACTTGAATTAAAAAAATGTTCACTGGGGGTACATCACTGAAAAAAGGTTGAGAACCACTGCTAGAATCAATCAATCAATGTTTATTTATATAGCCCTAGATCACAAGTGTCTAAAAGGGCTGCACAAGCCACAACGACATCCTCACCTCAGATCCCACATTAATCATTTGACGAAGAATCGGATCGGGACGAGCTGCTTTACGGTAGATGAAAACGTGACTGCTGTTGTTGTGTGTTGTTACCGTGCTGGGAGGACGTTAATGAAACTGCCTAACAAAAAAACCCCATAAAAAAACCAAAAACTCGCCCCCGATCATTCTACAGTTATAATGTCATTGGGCAGGCACGCCTGGCATGCTGTTTATATTGTGGGAAAGCGGACGTGAAAACAGGCTGTCGACAGGTCACTCAGGTCCGCATGGAGCTGGAGGGGGCGTGGCCTCCAGCTCCGCCCAAATTTTGGGAGATTTTTGGGAGAAAATGTGTTTTTCGGGAGAGGCGCTGAATTTCAGGAGTCTCCCGGAAAATCCGGGAGGGTTGGCAAGAATGAGTTTATTTATATAGTCCTAAATCACGAGTGTTTCAAAAGGACTACACAAGCCACAACATCCTCATCTCAGATCCCACATCAGACAATCATTTGTATAAAGAATCGGATCGGGACTTGAGACGGCCAAAACATCGGATCGTAATCGTAGGCCAACATTTTGATTAGGACATCTAAGAAACAGTCACATCTTGGTTTTGCATGAAATGCAGAACACCGGCTCAAATTTGAGCGCGAGCTACAACAAACACGTGTCTTCATTATTTGTAGTTCTATAATCCAGTGGTTCTCAAATGGGGGTACGCGTACCCCTGGGGGTACTTGAAAGTATGCCAATAATTCAAAAATCCTTTATACATATATTTATTGATTAATAATTCAACAAAATATGAATGTAAGTTCATAAAGAGTGAAAAAAAAATACAACAATGTGATTGTTGACAGCTGGATTTTTTTTGTGGACATGTTCCATAAATATTGATGATTTTTTGTGAAGAAATGTTTAGAATGAAGTTCATGAATCCAGATGGATCTTTATTACAATCCCCAAAGAGGGCACTTTAAGTTGATGATTACTTCTATGTGTAGAAATCTTTATTTATAATTGAATGACTTGTTTATTTTTCAACAAGTTTTTAGTTATTTGTATATCTTTTTTTCAAAATAGTTCAAAAAAAGATCACTACAAATGAGCAATATTTTTGCACTATTATACAATTTAATAAATCAGAAACTGATGACATAGTGCTGTATTTTACTTCTTTATCTCTTTTTTTCAACCAAAAATACTTTGCTCTGATTAGGGGGTACTTGAATTAAAAAAATGTTCACTGGGGGTACATCACTGAAAAAAGGTTGAGAACCACTGCTGTATTCAATCAATCAAAGTTTATTTATATAGCCCTAAATCACAAGTGTCTCAAAGGGGTGCACAAGCCACAACGACATCCTCACCTCAGATCCCACATTAATCATTTGACGAAGAATCGGATCGGGACGAGCTGCTTTACGGTAGATGAAAACGTGACTGCTGTTGTTGTGTGTTGTTACCGTGCTGGGAGGACGTTAATGAAACTGCCTAACAAAAAACCCACATAAAAAACACAAAAACTCGCCCCCGATCATTCTACAGTTATAATGTCAATGGGCAGGCACGCCTGGCACGCTGTTTATATTGTGGGAAAGCGGACGTGGAAACAGGCTTTCGACAGGTCACTCAGGTCCGCATGAAGCTGGAGGGGGCGTGGCCTTCAGCTCCGCCCGAATTTGGGGAGGTTTTCGGGAGAGGCGCTGAATTTCAGGAGTCTTCCGGAAAATCCAGGAGGGTTGGCAAGTATGAGTTTATTTATATAGTCCTAAATCACGAGTGTCTCAAAGGGCTGCACAAGCCACAATGACATCCTCACCTCAGATCCCACATTAATCATTGTGTTAGGCGCAGAATTAGATGGAACCCAAGGATGCAGGGACGGATTGTTTGTAGACAAAAAGTTCTTCCTTTATTCTGGGCGGAAGGAGGATGTAGCCACAAAAAAACATAAACCGATGGTGGAGCAAAGAAACACACCATCAAAACTACTTAGATAAATACAAAAACTAAACCAAAAGCGCTAGTAAAGACTAGGAATAATACTGACAGATAAGATAAAAAAAAATAAAAATAGTAAAGTACTAAACTAAATCTCTAGAAGAGGCTAGGAAACATACTTCAAGAATGAAGTAAAACAGAAACACAAAATTGTAAACTGAAAACGCTAGTCGGAGCAACAGGCAAACCTGTAAGATGCACGAGCAAAACACGAGGGTTTAGCAAGTGAAACGAGAAGGACAGTCCTGCAGTAACCACAAACGTAAGCACCCAGTTAATTAAGGCACTCTAATCAACCTCAGGTGTGTTGGATTGACCAGCGTCAGCTGGACTCCGGACTGAGGATGAGAGAGAGAATCAATCTGATGTGCAAATCGATATTCAACCAAGATCATGAAACTTCAGTTTACCACACATTTGTCAAAGAATCGGATCGGGACTCGAAATCAGATCGGATCTGAGGCCAAAACATCGGATCGTAATCACAGGCCAACAATTTGATCAGGACTTCAAAGAAACCAAAAACTCGCCCCCGATCATTCTACAGTTATAATGCTTCAGTAGAAGCATTTAAGTCTCACCTTAAAACTCATCTGTATACTCTAGCCTTTAAATAGACCTCCTTTTTAGACCAGTTGATCTGCCGCTTCTTTTCTTTCTCCTATGTCCCCCCCCTCCCTTATGGAGGGGGTCCGGTCCGATGACCATGGATGAAGTACTGGCTGTCCAGAGTCGAGACCCAGGATGGACCGCTCGCCTGTATCGGTCGGGGACATCTCTACGCTGCTGATCCGCTTGAGATGGTTTCCTGTGGACGGGACTCTCGCTGCTGTCTTGGATCCGCTTGAACTGAACTCTCGCGGCTGTGTTGGAGCCACTATGGATTGGTTAATATAGGTTTTTTAAACATAAGATCATTGTCTCCTAAAACGTTGTTAGTTAATGATATTATCAGAGACAACAATCTTAACGTCATCGGTCTCAGCAAAACCTGGCTTAAACCAAACGACTTTTTTGCGCTAAATGAGGCATGTCCTCCTAACTTTACACTTGCGCATATTGCCCGTCCCCTTAAAAGGGGTGGGGGGGTCGCACTAATATACAACGAAAACTTTAACCTTAGTCCTAACATAAATAATAAATATACATCGTTTGAGGTGCTTACGAACTTTCACAGTATCATGTTAGACCCGCTCGACATCCATTGCTTTCCTCCTCTCCAAGGTTCTCATAGTCATCATTGTCACCGACGTCCCACTGGGTGTGAGTTTTCCTTGCCCTTATGTGGGCCTACTGAGGATGTCGTAGTGGTTTGTGCAGCCCTTTGAGACACTAGTGATTTAGGGCTATATAAGTAAACATTGATTGATTGAACTTTCACACTATCATGTTAGACCCGCTCGACATCCATTGCTTTCGGTCCCCTAGAGGGGGGGGGTTGCCCACATCTGAGGTCCTCTCCAAGGTTTCTCATAGTCAGCATTGTCACTGGCGTCCCACTGGATGTGAATTCTCCCTGCCCACTGGGTGTGAGTTTTCCTTGCCCTTTTGTGGGTTCTTCCGAGGATGTTGTAGTCGTAATGATTTGTGCAGTCCTTTGAGACATTTGTGATTTGGGGCTATATAAATAAACATTGATTGATTGATTGATTGATTGATTGAAAGAAACAGTCACAATCTTGGATTTCTGATTAGTCAGTGATTTTTAAGAACTGGATGTGTTTTATTTGGAAAAGGAAGATGCTCTGTAGGCAAACAATGCATCCCAGGTGAGAGCAAAGGCACAGCTTCACAATTACAGTGCATATCATCTAAGTGATACTTATTCAATTCCTCAAACTCATTATGGCATGCAAATAGGGGGCCTCCCACGAGATGAATACAAATGAAAGCAGATGCTCCTTGCCAGTGTTGCTACATTTACTGGATACCATCTTAAAGCTGCGGAGCACAAACTTTGGGGAGAAGAGGATTTGGAAGTCAACGGGTGAAATCACCGTAAGCAGAGGTGGGTAGTAAGGCGCTACATTTACTCCGTTACATCTACTTGAGTAACTTTTGGGATAAATTGTACTTCAAAGAGTAGTTTTTATGCAACATACTGTTACTTTTAATTGAGTATATTTATAGAGAAGAAACGCTACTTTTACTCCGCTCCATTTATCTGCAATCAGGTCGCTACTCGCTACTTTTGTTTTATCGATCTGTTAAAGCACGCTTTGTTTGTTTTGATTTTGTCAGACACGCATTCAAAGTAGGAACTAAGCATGCCTGCGTTTCACCAATCAAATGCAGTCACTGGTGACGTTGAACCAATCAAACAGAGCCAGGTGGTCACGTGACCGTCACACGTAGAACCCGACATGTTGAAAAACTTATTGGGGTGTTACTATTTAGTGGTCAACAGTACGGAATATGTACTGTACTGTGAACTCTACTAATAAAAGTTTCAATCTATCAATGAATCAATCAAAAGTGTAAAGGAAAAAAGACACTTTTTATTTCAACCGTACTTCCAACCTTAAGCCAAAAACTGATCGCACAGTTCCTGACTTCACAATAAAAGCGCCTGCGCCAACAAAATAAGAGTCTCCGAAAGCCAGCGCAAACAAGCGAGCAAGCTACGGAGTTTGCCGCCAATGTATTTCTTGTAAAGTGTATAAAAACGAATATGGAAGCTGGACAAATAAGATGCCAAAAACCAACGACTTTCATGATGTATTAGACAGGAAGGAGGAACTTTTTTGCTCCTCCATTTGAAAACCGGCACGTTATCAGCACTACTGTCAGGTAATACACCAACTTATATTTTTGTCTTCATTAAAGATAGGAATCTATGTGTTAAACATGCATGTATATTCATTAAAACACCTTTAACATGTGAACAAAAACGGCAAAATAAATAAACAAGAAAGTTTGATCACATTACACCTGTACTGGCTCACCTGCACTGGCTTCCTGTGCACTTAAGATGTGACTTTAAGGTTTTACTACTTACGTATAAAATACTACACGGTCTAGCTCCATCCTATCTTGCCGATTGTATTGCACCATATGTCCCGGCAATAAATCTGCCTTCAAAGGACTCCGGCTTATTAGTGATTCCCAAAGCCCCAAAAAAGTCTGCGGGCTATAGAGCGTTTTCCGTTCGGGCTCCAGTACTCTGGAATGCCCTCCCGGTAACAGTTCGAGATGCCACCTCAGTAGAAGCATTTAAGTCTCACCTTAAAACTCATTTGTATACTCTAGCCTTTAATTAGACTCCCTTTTTAGACCAGTTGATCTGCCGTTTCTTTTCTTTTTCTCCTATGTCCCACTCTCCCTTGTGGAGGGGGTCCGGTCCGATCCGGTGGCCATGTACTGCTTGCCTGTGTATCGGCTGGGGACATCTCTGCGCTGCTGATCCGCCTCCGCTTGGGATGGTTTCCTGCTGGCTCCGCTGTGAACGGGACTCTCGCTGCTGTGTTGGATCCGCTTTGGACTGGACTCTCGCGACTGTGTTGGATCCATTATGGATTGGACTTTCACAGCATCATGTTAGACCCGCTCGACATCCATTGCTTTCCTCCTCTCCAAGGTTCTCATAGTCATCATTGTCACCGACGTCCCACTGGGTGTGAGTTTTCCTTGCCCTTATGTGGGCCTACCGAGGATGTCGTAGTGGTTTGTGCAGCCCTTTGAGACACTAGTGATTTAGGGCTATATAAGTAAACATTGATTGATTGATTGAAATATAAATTATATACTGTATATATAAAGGTATGTGTGTATATGATATGTGTGTATGTATATATGAGGTAGATCACCTCGACTTGGTCATTTATTAAGTAATTGATAAACGTTGAAAATCTTATTGGGGTGTTACCACTTAGTGGTCAATTGTAGGGAATATGTTCTGTACTGTGAACTCTACTAATACAAGTTTCAATCAAATCAATCAATGCCTACTGAGCCTATGGTGCTGTTAAGTTATTGTGGGTCAGTTTGCCTTATTTTTATTTTATTTTAATGTATTATTATTTAATATATAATATTGTTTTAGTTGCTTAAGAGATATTCCTGGCTCTGAATTTGCTCATTGCTATTTTTATGTTTTTGTGCATTACTTGTTGCCGTCATCATTAAACAAACAGGTTACTCATCAGTTACTCAGTACTTGAGTAGTTTTTTTCCCAACATACTTTTTACTTTTACTCAAGTAAATATTTGGGTGACTACTTCTTACATTTACTTGAATAATAAATCTCTAAAGTAACAGTACTCTTACTTGAGTACAATTTCTGGCTACTCTACCCACCTCTGACTGTAAGGAAGCCATGATAAGACTTGAGTGTGCTCAAGGGGAGGCGATTGTGATGGACGCTACCTGCCGTGCAATGAGGTGTACCGATTACATTAAGGCTGGAAAAAGGTCCGACAGTAGAAGGTTGGTAAGTTGAAGTAAATAAAGCAAGGGCCTGAGCTCTCCTTGACTGACACCAAGTCAGTAGGGCCAGGCCATAGGGCTAACCCAAACAAAACACTTCAATCCCTCACAGATGCTCTCCACTGCTCCCTTGGGGCTTGATTGATTGAATTGCAGGCCAGCCGGAGAACATTGATCTAAAAAAAAAAAAAAAAAAAAAAAAAAACGAACACTCCACCCCCATCTTTGCAGGTCTTATCTTTGTCCATTCATTTGCTGCCTGCCAAGAGTATTCACTGGAGGGCTGTGGTTGCTATGGGGGTCCGTGAGTTAAACGCACTTTACACTGGAGCCATCGTTTATTTGACTTGAACACTTTTAGGTCGGTCGTGCTCGTCCAATAGAATATTTTTTTTATACTTTGAGATTATGGTGATTTTCCTTTGGACTGGCAGAAGCGGTTCGGTCTCTAAGGACCGGAGGTTGAGAACCTGAGGGTTGGAATCCTGTTGTTGCAAAAGTGTAGCGTAATTCTGGCTTAGCCTTCTTTTAAAACTAAGTATGGCTGATGCAGTGGTGCATGGTAATAGACGCAGTAAAGAATCAATCAATCAATCAATCAATGTTTACTTATATAGCCCTAAATCACTAGTGTCTCAAAGGGCTGCACAAACCACTACGACATCCTCGGTAGGCCCACATAAGGGCAAGGAAAACTCACACCCAGTGGGACGTCGGTGACAATGATGACTATGAGAACCTTGGAGAGGAGGAAAGCAATGGACGTCGAGCGGGTCTAACATGATACTGTGAAAGTTCAATCCACAATGGATCCAACACAGTCGCGAGAGTCCAGTCCAAAGAGGATCCAACACAGCAGCGAGAGTCCCGTTCACAGCGGAGCCAGCAGGAAACCATCCCAAGCGTAGGCGGACCAGCAGCGCAGAGATGTCCCCAGCCGATACACAGGCGAGCAGTACATGGCCACCGGATCGGACCGGACCCCCTCCACAAGGGAGAGTGGGACATAGAAGAAAAAGAAAAGAAACGGCAGATCAACTGGTCTAAAAAGGGAGTCTATTTAAAGGCTAGAGTATACAAATGAGTTTTAAGGTGAGACTTAAATGCTTCTACTGAGGTGGCATCGCGAACTGTTACCGGGAGGGCATTCCAGAGTACTGGAGCCCGAACGAAAATATTCTATTCTAGTTTTTTCCCAACATACTTTTTACTTTTACTCAAGTAAATATTTGGGTGACTACTTCTTACATTTACTTGAGTAATACATCTCTAAAGTAACAGTACTCTTACTTGAGTACAATTTCTGGCTACTCTACCCACCTCTGCCCGTAAGGAAGCCATGATAAGACCTGAGTGTGCTCAAGGGGAGGCGATTGTGATGGACGGTACCTGCCGTGCAATGAGGTGTACCGATTACATTAAGGCTGGAAAAAGGTCCGACAGTAGAAGGTTGGTAAGTTGAAGTAAATAAAGCAAGGGCCTGAGCTCTCCTTGACTGACACCAAGTCAGTAGGGCCAGGCCATAGGGCTAACCCAAACAAAACACTTCAATCTCTCACAGATGCTCTCCACTGCTCCCTTAGGGCTTGATTGATTGAATCGCAGGCCAGCCGGAGAACATTGATCTAAAAAAAAAAAAAAAAACCTGCCAAGAGTATTCACTGGAGGGCTGTGGTTGCTATGGGGGTCCGTGAGTTAAACGCACTTTACACTGGAGCCATCGTTTATTTGACTTGAACACTTTTAGGTCGGTCGTGCTCGTCCAATAGAATATTTTTTTTATACTTTGAGATTATGGTGATTTTCCTTTGGACTGGCAGAAGCGGTTCGGTCTCTAAGGACCGGAGGTTGAGGACCTGAGGGTTGGAATCCTGTTGTTGCAAAAGTGTAGCGTAATTCTGGCTTAGCCTTCTTTTAAAACTAAGTATGGCTGATGCAGTGGTGCATGGTAATAGACGCAGTAAAGAATCAATCAATCAATGTTTACTTATATAGCCCTAAATCACTAGTGTCTCAAAGGGCTGCACAAACCACTACGACATCCTCGGTAGGCCCACATAAGGGCAAGGAAAAACTCACACCCAGTGGGACGTCGGTGACAATGATGACTATGAGAACTTTGGAGAGGAGGAAAGCAATGGACGTCGAGCGGGTCCAACATGATACTGTGAAAGTTCAATCCATAATGGATCCAACACAGTCGCGAGAGTCCAGTCCAAAGCGGATCCGACACAGCAGCGAGAGTCCCGTTCACAATGATTAACACTTTATTATTACATGGACTGATGTGGGTAGAGTAGCCAGATATTGTACTCAAGTAAGAGTACTGTTACTTTAGAGATATATTACTCAAGTAAAAGTAAGGAGTAGTCACCCAAATATTTACTTGAGTAAAAGTAAAAAGTATGTTGGGAAAAAACTACTCAAGTACTGAGTAACTGATGAGTAACCTGTTGGTTTAATGATGACGGCAACAAGTAATGCACAAAAACATAAAAATAGCAATGAGCAAATTCAGAGCCCGGGATATCTTTTAAGCAACTAAAACAATAATATATATTAAATAATATATATTTGGTTTTACACTGTATTGAAAAAACATTTGAAAATGAATTTTACCTTTGCAACTTCATTTATACTATTGGCTAAGTTTTACATTCATAAATGTAAGTTTCTCAATACCCGACCTGTTTTTTGTGCCTTTGAAAAATATTTGTATTACTCTACAATAAAACACTACCTCTAACAACCAAAAAGCTGTGAAAACGATGATGCTGTGTTCCAAATTTAAGTTATTTGCTGAGATTGAGTGAGCCTATGGCTTTGCACTTTGTTTATTTTGTATGTACATATATATATATTTTTTTTTGCATTCTATTTTAGTTAATTTGAATTTACAACCCCCTGGCGCTGTTTTGTACAGTTTTTATATTGTTTTGTACTGTTTTGTACTTAGTTTGATTATTATTTTAAACTGTTTGTAAATGTTGAAATTTATAAATAAAGGTTTATTTAAAAAAAATTGTGCAGTTAATCATGTGACCGCCTGGCTCTGTTTGATTAGTGAAACGGAGTCAAACGTCACCAGTGACTGCATTTGATCGGTGAAACGGAGTCAAACCTCACCAGTGACTGCATTTTATTGGTGAAACGGAGTCAAACCTCACCAGTGACTGCATTTGATTGGTGAAACGTAGTCAAACGTCACCAGTGGCTGCATTTGATTGGTGAAACGGAGTCAAACGTCAACAGTGACTGCATTTGATTAGTGAAACAGAGTCAAACGTCACCAATGACTGCATTTGATTGGTGAAACGGAGTCAAACGTCAACATTGACTGCATTTGATCGGTGAAACGGAGTCAAACGTCACCAGTGACTGCATTTGATTGGTGAAACGGAGTCAAACGTCAACAGTGACTGCATTTGATTGGTGAAACGGAGTCAAACATCAGTGACTGCATTTGATTGGTGAAACGGAGTCAAACGTCACCAGTGACTGCATTTGATTGGTGAAACGGAGTCAAACGTCAACATTGACTGCATTTGATCGGTGAAACCGAGTCAAACGTCACCAGTGACTGCATTTGATTGGTGAAACGGAGTCAAACGTCACCAGTGACTGCATTTGATTGGTGAAACGGAGTCAAACATCAGTGACTGCATTTGATCGGTGAAACAGAGTCAAACGTCACCAGTGACTGCATTTGATTGGTGAAACGGAGTCAAACGTCAACATTGACTGCATTTGATCGGTGAAACGGAGTCAAACGTCACCAGTGACTGCATTTGATTGGTGAAACGGAGTCAAACGTCACCAGTGACTGCATTTGATTGGTGAAACGGAGTCAAACGTCACCAATGACTGCATTTGATTGGTGAAACGGAGTCAAACGTCAACAGTGACTGCATTTGATTGGTGAAACGGAGTCAAACGTCACCAGTGACTGCATTTGATCGGTGAAACGGAGTCAAACGTCAACATTGACTGCATTTGATCGGTGAAACGGAGTCAAACGTCACCAGTGACTGCATTTGATTGGTGAAACGGAGTCAAACATCACCAGTGACTGTATTTGATTGGTGAAACGGAGTCAAACGTCACCAGTGACTGCATTTGATTGGTGACACGGAGTCAAACGTCACCAGTGTCTGCATTTGATTGGTGAAAAGGAGTCAAACGTCACCAGTGACTGCATTTGATTGGTGAAACTGAGTCAAACGTCAACAGTGACTGCATTTGATTGGTGAAATGGAGTCAAAGGTCAACAGTGACTGCATTTGATTGGTGAAATGGAGTCAAACGTCAAAAGTGACTGCATTTGATTGGTGAAACGGAGTCAAACGTCAAAAGTGACTGCATTTGATTGGTGAAACGGAGTCAAACGTCAACAGTGACTGCATTTGATTAGTGAAACAGAGTCAAACGTCACCAGTGACTGCATTTGATTGGTGAAACGGAGTCAAACGTCACCAGTGACTGCATTTGATTGGTGAAACGGAGTCAAACGTCACCAGTGACTGCATTTGATTGGTGAAACGGAGTTAAACGTCACCAATGACTGCATTTGGTTGGTGAAACGGAGTCAAACGTCACCAGTGACTGCATTTGATCGGTGAAACGGAGTCAAACGTCAACATTGACTGCATTTGATCGGTGAAACGGAGTCAAACGTCACCAGTGACTGCATTTGATTGGTGAAACGGAGTCAAACGTCAACAGTGACTGCATTTGATCGGTGAAACGGAGTCAAACCTCACCAGTGACTGCATTTGATCAGTGAAACAGAGTCAAACGTCACCACTGACTGCATTTGATCGGTGAAACGGAGTCAAACGTCAACATTGACTGCATTTGATCGGTGAAACGGAGTCAAACGTAACCAGTGACTGCATTTGATTGGTGAAACGGAGTCAAACATCACCAGTGACTGTATTTGATTGGTGAAACGGAGTCAAACGTCACCAGTGACTGCATTTGATTGGTGACACGGAGTCAAACGTCACCAGTGTCTGCATTTGATTGGTGAAACGGAGTCAAACGTCAACAGTGACTGCATTTGATTGGTGAAACGGAGTCAAACGTCACCAGTGACTGCATTTGATTGGTGAAACAGAGTCAAACGTCACCAGTGACTGCATTTGATTGGTGAAACGGAGTCAAACGTCACCAATGACTGCATTTGATTGGTGAAACGGAGTCAAACGTCACCAGTGTCTGCATTTGATTGGTGAAACGGAGTCAAACGTCACCAATGACTGCATTTGATTGGTGAAACGGAGTCAAACGTCACCAGTGACTGCATTTGACTGCGTGATGGATCCTACTTTGAAGGTCTGTCTGACAAAACAAAACAAACAAAGCGTGCTTTAACAGATCGATAAAAATCAGTAGCGAGTAGCGAATTGAATGTAGATAAATGGAGCGGAGTAAAAGTAGCGTTTCTCCTCTATAAATATACTCAAGTAAAAGTAAAAGTATGTTGCATTAAAACTACTCTTAGAAGTACAATTTATCCCAAAAGTTACTCAAGTAGACGGCATTACTACCCACCTCTGGACACGGAATACGATGAATCCTGTCAATTTGAACTCTTCTTACTTGCGTATGATTGATGTCATTGTGCCTCCATCCGTTATATGCCCTTTGTTTACCAATTTATTACTCCGACACATGCCACGGATTGTTCATTAACCCTGCAATAATTCCTCCTTTCATAAGGAGTGGTTTTAGTTTTTATTGGACCTGTTTGAGGGAGGTGTTGATTCAGTGTAATGGTTATTGGTGTGATTTGTGGCACGACTGAACTGTTATGAAGACCTCTTAATCTAACCGAGCATAATTCCAAAGCACGGCTCGTTCAAGCGCTCGGTCTATCCAGGCGCAGTATCGTCTCCTCGGAGGCAAAACAGCAGTCCAATGTTAAAGCCGACATGAGTAATTACCTGAACAGCACGGTGACGCAGTGGGGATTGCGCTCGTGCCCCACAACGAGAAGGTCTTGGGTTCTATTACCGGGCACGGGGTCTTTCTGTGTGGGTTGTGCATGTTTTATGTCTGTGTTGGTGAATTACCTTCCGTCCGAGTCCAGCTGGGTTAGGCTCAAGCACACCCCGCGACCCTTAGAGGGACAAGCTGTAAAAATGTATGGATGGATGGGAGTATTTCGCTAATCTGAACAACAGTTATTGTGTGGTTACTGAATGATCTGTTCAATTATGATTATTGAGCAGTAGGCCACTTACAAAACCCGTTTCCATTAGAGTTGGGAAATTGTGTTAGATGTAAATATAAACGGAATACAATGATTTGCAAATCATTTTCAACCCATATTCAGTTGAATGCACTACAAAGACAACATATTTGATGCTCAAACTGATAAAAACATGTTTTGTTTGAAAATAATCATTACCTTAGAATTTGACGCCAGCAACACGTGACAAAGAAGTTGGAAACGGTGGCAATAAATACTGATAAAGTTGAGGAATGCTCATCAAACACTTATATGGAACATCCCACAGGTGTGCAGGCTAATTGGGAACAGGTGGGTGCTATGATTAGGTGTAAAAGCAGCTTCCATGAAATGCTAAGTAATTCACAAACAAGAATGGGGCGAGGGTCACCAATTTGTAAGCAAATTGTCGAACAGTTTTAGAACAACATTTCTCAACAAGCTATTGTAAGAAATTTAGGGATTTTACCATCTACGGTCCGTAAAATCAAAAAGTTCAGAGAATCTGGAGAAATCACTGCACGTAAGCGATGATATTACGGACTTTTGATCCCTCAGGCGGTACTGCATCAAAAACCGACATCGGTGTGTAAAGGATATCACCACATGGGCTCAGGAACACTTCATAAAACCACTGTCAGTAACTACAGTTGGTCGCTACATCTGTAAGTGCAAGTTAAAACTCTGCTATGCAAAGCCAAACCCATTTATCAACAATATGCTGAAATGCCGCCGGCTTGGCTGGGCCCGAGCTCACCTAAGATGGACTGATGCAAATGTTAAGGTGTTCTGTGGTCTGACGAGTCCTCATTTCAAATTATATTTAGAAACAGAGGACGTGGTTTCCTCCAAACCAAAGAGGAAAATAACCATTCGGATTGTTATAGACGCAAAGTTGAAAAGCCAGCATCTGTGATGGTATGGGGGTGTATTAGTGCCCAAGGCATGGGTAACTTACACATCTGTGAAGGCACCATTAATGCTGAAAGGTCCATACAAGTTTTGGAGCAACATATGTTGTCATCCAAGCAACGTTATCATGGACGCCCCTGCTTATTTCAGCAAGACAAGTGTTACAACAGCATGGCTTTGTAAAAAAAAAAAAAAAAGAGTGCGTGTACCCTCCTGGCCCGCCTGCAGTCCAGACCTGTTTCCCATCGAAAATGTGTGGTGCATTATGAAGCGTAAAATACCACAGCAGAAACCCCGGACTGTTGAACGACTGAAGCTCTACATAAAACAAGAATGGGAAATAATTTTACTTTCAAAGCTTCAACAATTAGTTTCCTCAGTTCCCAAACGTTTATTGAGTGTTGTTAAAAGAAAAGGTGATGTAACACAGTGGTGAACATGCCCTTTCCCAACTACTTTGGCACGTGTTGCAGCCATGAAATTCTAAGTTGATTATTTTTTGCCCAAAAAAATAAAGTATATGAGTTTGAACATCAAATATCTTGTCTTTGTAGTGCATTTCATTGAATATGGGTTGAAAAGGATTTGCAAATCATTGTATTCTGTTTATATTTACATCTAACAATTTCCCAACTCATATGGAAACGAAGTTTGTATTTCCAAAAATCAGTTAACACTTTGTTTTGCATGCTTCTCCTGTAAAATGGACATCACTCACACAAAACGACAATCAATGGATCAATGACTGAGTGGTCTTCTCATGGGAACATGTGTTAATTGCAGAAGGAGGGTAATTGGATTAAAGTGTCGATAATATTACCTCACTGTGGCCACACACAGTGGTGATGTCTTACCTGGTGGACCAAGGAATGTTTTCAATTTTGATATTTGAAAAATTACACTAGACATTTTGACGCATGATCATTTGGTGTTGTGGCAAAATACCTTTTTTTTGTTGTTGTCGCTTTTGTTTTTTTTTTCATAAATGGGGCCATTTGGGCTTTTGATAAACAATGTAGTACCTAAAAAAACAAAAATAAAAACAAAACTAATTATTTATTTATTTTTTTTTCTTTGTCATGAAAAAGGGACATTTTTGTCATGAAAAAGGGAGGTTTTTGTGGTTGGTGCACTAATTGTAAGTGTATATTGTGTTTTTTATGTTGATTTCATTTTAAAAAAAAAATTGATGAGGTGGCGACTTGTCCAGGGTGTACCCCGCCTTCCGCCCGATTGTAGTTGAGATAGGCGCCAGCGCCCCCCGCGACCCCAAAAGGGAATAAGCGGTAAAAAAAGGATGGATGGATGGAATTAAAAAAAATATATTTATTTATTTAGTAAAAATTAATAAAAAATTATTCTGCGGCCCGGTACCAATCGGGCCAGCCCGGTGGTTGGGGACCACTGGTCCAAAGAACCCCCAGAGGGGCAAGCCCCACACTAACCAATAATAAATAAATAACTTCTTACCATTACGCAACTTCTTGAACAGGTGCGGTGGAAAACGGATGGATGGAATAAAAATGCATGAGAACGTTTTATATTTTGAACGTTATTTTTAACACTGTGATTACAAGTGGAATTATTCATTACTTATCATGTTAAGCAACGTCAGCTAAGATTTATCCGAGAACCAGATGCAGTCATCAAAAGAGCCACATCTGGCTCGCGAGCCATAGGTTCCCTACCCCTGCTCTACAATGTAAATCGCCACGAAAATAAAGAAAACACTTTGAATGAAGAGGTGTGTCCAAACCTTTGGCCTATAGTGTGTATAAATGTATGTACACACACATACATAATATACATATTATGTTTTAGTACAAATTGTGTTTGCAACTGAAAACATAAATTACCAAAAGACTGCTCTTCCATCTCAACAATCTTAAGTTGAGATACCACTGTACTTATTTCTCACACTGTACTACGATTACATTGGATTCCCGTGCTGGCATCAAAACTACATATTTGTATGTACTTCTCAAATTACACATTTTGTCACATGCTGGTGGGTCCAGAACCAAAAGGCAATGATCTAACATACAATGTATTTTACGTCACATTTAAAAAAAAAAATTCACTCCATTACGTAAACTCGTACTGCCACGACATTCCACATTGTATCAAATATTTCTAACCAAAACATGCTTGTGTGTTTGACAGGAGGGATATTTGAGTCCATCGAAAGTGGCCCATCGGGTGCTGAGGAACTCGCCTTTAAATTCGCTTTGAACACAATCAACAGGAACAGAACTCTACTGCCAAACACCACTCTTACGTACGACATCCAAAGGATAAACATCTACGACAGCTTCGAGGCCTCTCGGAAAGGTGAGCGTGCTTGTATGTACAGTGGGGCAAAACAAGTATTTAGTCTGCCAACGATTGTGCAAGTTCTCCCACTTAAAATGATGACAGAGGTCTGTAATTTTCATCATAGGTACACTTCAACTGTGAGAGACAGAATGTGAAAAAAAAAGTAAATTCTGGTGGAAAATAACTATTTTGTCAACCATTCAAAGCTCTCACTGATGGAAGGAGGTTTGGGCTCAAAATCTCACGATACATGGCCCCATTCGTTCTTTCCTTAACACGGATCAATCGTCCTGTCCCCTTAGCAGAAAAACAGCCCCAAAGCATGATGTTTCCACCCCCATGCTTCACAGTAGGTCTGGTGTTCTTGGGATGCAACTCAGTATTCTTCTTCCTCCAAACACGACGAGTTGAGTTTATACCAAAAAGTTCTATTTTGGTTTCATCTGACCACATGACATTCTCCCAATCCTCTGCTGTATCATCCATGTATCCATTTTGGTATAAACTCAACTGGTGGTGTTTGGAGGAAGAAGTATACTGAGTTGCATCCCAAGAACACCATACCTACTGTGAAGCATGGGGGTGGAAACATCATGCTTTGGGGCTGTTTTTCTGCTAAGGGGACAGGACGATTGATCCGTGTTAAGGAAAGAATGAATGGGGCCATGTATCGTGAGATTTTGAGTCAAAACCTCCTTCCATCAGTGAGAGCTTTGAATGGTTGACCAAATACTTATTTTCCTCCATCATTTACAAATAAATTCTTTAAAATTCCTACAATGTGAATTCCTAGATTTTTTTTTCTTATTCTGTCTCTCACAGTTGAAGTGTACCTATGATGAAAATTACAGACCTCTGTCATCATTTTAAAGGGGAACATTATCACAATTTCAAAAGGGTTAAAAACAATAAAAATCAGTTCCCAGTGGCTTGTTTTATTTTTCGAAGTTTTTTTCAAAATGTTACACCTCCCGGAATATCCCTAAAAAAAGCTTTAAAGTTCTTGATTTTCGCTATTTGCAATGTGACGTCATACAGTTCTGCCAATACAAACATGGCGGTTACCACAGAAAGATATAGCGACATTAGCTCGGATTCAGACTCGGATTTCAGCGGCTTAAGCGATTCAACAGATTACGCATGTATTGAAACAGATGGTCGGAGTATGGAGGCAGATAGCGAAAACGAAATTGAAGAAGAAATTGAAGATATTGAGCGAATAGCTATTGACGCTATCCGGCCATAGCGTGGGTGTACCTAATGAAGTGGCCCATAGCATGGCTGCCTTATTAGCATCGCCGGTAAAATCTGCGGACCAAACGATCAGGACTTTCGCATCTTGTGACACTGGATCAACTTAAATCCGTCGATTGGTAAGTGTTTGTTTCGCATTGAATGTGGGTATCTAGTTTCAAATGTACATACAGCTAGCGTAAATAGCATGTTAGCATCGATTAGCGTAGCATGTTAGCATCGATTAGCTGGGTGTCATGCCGTGACCAAATATGTCTGATTAGCACATAAGTCAACAACATCGACAAAACTTTTGTTGACTTAATGGTTGCAAATGCATCTGCAGGTTATCCATACATCTCTGTGCCATGTCTGTCTTAGCATCGCCGGTCAAATGTGAAGACACTCTGGTACATTCAATGGGGGTCTGGCGGAAGATTTCTTGCCAGTGGTGCAACTTGAATCCCTCCCTGTTAGTGTTGTTACACCCTCCGACAACACACCGACGAGGCATGATGTCTCTAAGGTTCCAAAAAATAGTCAAAAAAACGGAAAATAACAGAGCTGAGACCCAGTGTTTACAATGGGTTGAAAATGAAAATGGCGGCTGTGTTACCTCGGCGACGTCACATTCTGACGTCATCGCTAAAAGAGCGATAAACAGAAAGGCGTTTAATTCGCCAAAATTCACCCATTTAGAGTTCGGAAATCGGTTAAAAAAAATACATGGTCTTTTTTCTGCACCATCAAGGTATATATTGACGCTTGTATAGGTTTGGTGATAATGTTCCCCTTTAACGTGGGAGAACTTGCACAATCGGTGGCTGACTAAATACTTTTTCGCCCCACTATATATATGTATAGTGTATATGACTACATGCTAAGACATACAATGTAAAAAACAGTTTATGTTGTATTGAAACTCTGACAATTCAAAACACATACCTCTCTTTCTAAGAACATGTTTAAAGGGGAACATTATCAGCAGACCTATGTAAGCGTCAATATATACCTTGATGGTGCAGAAAAAAGACCATCTATTCTTTTAACCGATTTCCGAACTCTAAATGGGTGAATTTTGGCGAATTAAACGCCTTTCTGTTTATCGCTCATGTAGTGATGACGTCAGAACGTGACGTCACCGAGGTAACACACCCACCATTTTCATTTTCAACACATTACAAACACCGGGTCTCAGCTCTGTTATTTTCCGTTTTTTTGACTATTTTCTGGAGCCTTGGAGACATCATGCCTCGTCGGTGTGTTGTCGGAGGGTGTAACAACACTAACAGGGAGGGATTCAAGTTGCACCACCGGCCCGAAGATGCGAAAGTGTCTGCCACCAGACCCCCATTGAATGTACCAGAGTGTCTTCACATTGTACCGGCGATGCTAAGACAGACATGGCACAGAGATGTATGGATAACCTGCAGATGCATTTGCAACGATAGTCAACGAAATCACAAAGGTGAGTTTTGTTGATGTTGACTGCCAGCTAATTGATGCTAACATGCTACGCTAATTGACGCTAACATGCTATTTACCGGCGGTGCTAAAGCAGACATGGCACAGAGATGTATGGATAACCTGCAGATGCATTTGCAACGATAGTCAACGAAATCACAAAGGTGAGTTTTGTTGATGTTGACTGCCAGCTAATCGATGCTAACATGCTACGCTAATCGACGCTAACATGCTATTTACCGGCGATGCTAAGACAGACATGGCACAGAGATGTATGGATAACCTGCAGATGCATTTGCAACGATAGTCAACGAAATCACAAAGGTGAGTTTTGTTGATGTTGACTGCCAGCTAATCGATGCTAACATGCTACGCTAATCGACGCTAACATGCTATTTACCGGCGATGCTAAGACAGACATGGCACAGAGATGTATGGATAACCTGCAAATGCATTTGCAACGATAGTCAACGAAATCACAAAGGTGAGTTTTGTTGATGTTGACCACCAGCTAATTGATGCTAACATGCTACGCTAATTGATGCTAACATGCTATTCACCGGCGGTGCTAAAGCAGACATGGCACAGAGATGTATGGATAACCTGCAGATGCATTTGCAACGATAGTCAACGAAATCACAAAGGTGAGTTTTCTTGATGTTGACTGCCATCTAATCGATGCTAACATGCTACGCTAATCGACGCTAACATGCTATTTACCGGGGATGCTAAGACAGACATGGCACAGAGATGTATGGATAACCTGCAGATGCATTTGCAACTATATTACGTTTCCTTCCACCCACATTTAATGCGAAACAAACACTTACCAATCGGCGGATTTAAGTTGCTCCAGTGTCACAAGATGTGAAAGTCCTGATCGTTTGGTCCGCACATTTTACCGGCGATGCTAACGCAGCTATTCGGCCATGCTATGGCTATGAATAGCATCAATAGCTTCAGTTTCTTCTTCAATACATTCATACTCCAACCATCTGTTTCAATACATGCGTAATCTGTTGAATCGCTTAAGTCGCTGAAATCCGAGTTTGAATCCGAGCTAATGTTACTATATTTTGCTGTGGTATTCCCATTGTTTGTTTAAATTGGCAGCACTGTGTGTCGTCACAGGGAAATGGATAGTGGTTTCGAAGATGGCGAAAATAAGGCACTTTAAAGCTTTATTTAGGGATATTCCGAGACCGGTAAAATTTTGAAAAAAAAATTTCAAAAAATACAACAAGCCACTGGGAATTGATTTTTATTGTTTTAAACCCTTTTGAAATTGTGATAATGTTCCCCTTTAAGGAAATTCTTTTTAATGAATCAGGCCCATTGTCCATCATCATTTTTTTAGTGTTTTTTCTGACTACTGTTTGTTCCCCTCCAGCCTGTGACCAGCTTTCACTGGGAGTGGCTGCGATCTTTGGTCCGTCTCACAGTTCTTCGGCCAATGCTGTCCAGTCCATCTGCAACGCCCTGGGGGTGCCCCACATCCAGACCAAGTGGAAGCACCAGGTTTCAGACAACAGAGACGTCTTCTACGTCAGTTTATATCCGGACTTCTCATCCCTCAGCAGAGCCATCCTGGACTTGGTGCACTTCTTCAAGTGGAAGACAGTCACAGTGGTTTATGATGACAGCACCGGTGAGCCATTTAATTCCGCTTATGTGTTGAAGAACTTGTTTTTTTTTCTTTAAAAAAAAAGAGCTTTTGGGGGTTTCTGAGGACATTCAATTGATTGCAGCTGGATTGCTGAGTTCATATGTCAGATCGACTGAATAGAGCTGAACAATCAAAGTCTATGAGCAGGAACTGATCAAGCCTGCATGGATAGCAAAATGTCTTCTAAGACACACTGAGCACTCCAGTCGCGATCGATCCAATGCCCTTAGAATACAATGATCTGGCTGAATGAGAACATCAATAGACATGCTTTTGGGTTTGTTTCTTTTTACAATTTTGCATTAGCACCTCCTATTGCAGGAGTAGGGAACCAATGGCTCTAGAGCCAGATGTGGCTCTTTTGATGACTACATATGGCTCTCAGATAATTATATTTATATACAGATTAAAAGCGTTACTAAAACGGCCTTCTTTCATCTCCGTAATATCGCTAAAATTCGCTCCATTCTGTCCACTAAAGACGCTGAGATCATTATCCATGCGTTTGTTACGTCTCGTCTCGACTACTGTAACGTATTATCTCCCCATGTCTAGCATTAAAAGATTACAGTTGGTACAAAATGCGGCTGCTAGACTTTTGACAAGAACAAGAAAGTTTGATCACATTACACCTGTACTGGCTCACCTGCACTGGCTTCCTGTGCACTTAAGATGTGACTTTAAGGTTTTACTACTTACGTATAAAATACTACACGGTCTAGCTCCATCCTATCTTGCCCATTGTATTGTACCATATGTCCCGGCAAGAAATCTGCCTTCAAAGGACTCCGGCTTGTTAGTGATTCCTAAAGCCCAAAAAAAGTCTGCGGGCTATAGAGCGTTTTCATTTCGGGCTCCAGTACTCTGGAATGCCCTCCCGGTAACAGTTCGAGATGCCACCTCAGTAGAAGCATTGGAGTCTAAGCTTAAAACTCATTTGTATACTCGAGCCTTTAAATAGACTCCCTTTTTAGACCAGTTGATCTGCCGTTTCCCTTGTGGAGGGGGTCCGGTCTGATCCGGTGGCCATGTACTGCTCGCCTGTGTATCGGCTGGGGACATCTCTGCGCTGCTGATCCGCCTCCGCTTGGGATGTTTTCCCGCTGGCTCCGCTGTGAACGGGACTCTCGCTGCTGTGTTGGATCCATTATGGATTGAACTTTCACAGTATCATGTTAGACCCGCTCGACATCCATTGCTTTCGTCCTCTCCAAGGTTCTCATAGTCATCATTGTCACCGACGTCCCACTGGGTGTGAGTTTTCCTTGCCCTTATGTGGGCCTACCGAGGATGTCGTAGTGGTTTGTGCAGCCCTTTGAGACACTAGTGATTTAGGGCTATATAAGTAAACATTGATTGATTGATTGATTGAAATAAGTGGCATAATCAGTGCCAGAGCTTGGTCCGCATTGCCGGCAGTAAGTCGAACACATTTCCAGTGAGGGTTGGACTCCGCCAAGGCTGTCCTTTGTCACCGATTCTGTTCAGAACCTTTATGGACAGAATTTCTAGGCGCAGTCAAGGCGTTGAGGGGTTCCGGTTTAGTGACCGCAGGATTAGGTCTCTGCTTTTTGCAGATGATGTGGTCCTGATGGCTTCATCTGACCGGGATCTTCAGCTCTCACTGGATCGGTTCGCAGCCGAGTGTGAAGCGACCGGAATGAGAATCAGCACCTCCAAGTCCGAGTCCATGGTTCTCGCCCGGAAAAGGGTGGAATGCCATCTCCGGGTTGGGGAGGAGACCCTGCCCCAATTGGAGGAGTTCAAGTACCTAGGAGTCTTGTTCACGAGTGAGGGAAGAGTGGATCGTGAGATCGACAGGCGGATCGGTGCGGCGTCTTCAGTAATGCGGACGTTGTACCGATCCGTTGTGGTGAAGAAGGAGCTGAGCCGGAAGGCAAAGCTCTCAATTTACCGGTCGATCTACGTTCCCATCCTCACCTATGGTCATGAGGTTTGGGTCATGACCGAAAGGATAAGATCACGGGTACAAGCGGCCGAAATGAGTTTCCTCCGCCGTGTGGCGGGGCTCTCCCTTAGAGATAGGGTGAGAAGCTCTGCCATCCGGGAGGAACTCAAAGTAAAGCCGCTGCTCCTTCACATCGAGAGGAGCCAGATGAGGTGGTTCGGGCATCTGGTCAGGATGCCACCCGAACGCCTCCCTAGGGAGGTGTTTAGGGCACGTCCAACCGGTAGGAGGCCACGGGGAAGACCCAGGACACGTTGGGAAGACTATGTCTCCCGGCTGGCCTGGGAACACCTCGGGATCCCCCGGGAAGAGCTAGACGAAGTGGCTGGGGAGAGGGAAGTCTGGGTTTCCCTGCTTAGGCTGTTGCCCCCGCGACCCGACCTCGGATAAGCGGAAGAAGATGGATGGAATTTAAAACAAGCTATTCCTTAACCTTCGTCTTGTGTTAGGGTCGGCACCGACCCGTTTTAGTTTTTAAATGCATAAAAACACCACATTCATTTATTTTTTTCCATCAAAGCTTTTTGACTTTGTCAGGAACCTCTTTGTCAACAAAATAAAACATTTTATTTTTTTTCACTAAATTATAAAATGCTCTGGTAGAAATTATGCCCTTGGTGTTGTTAGGGTCGGTTTCGACCCAGTTATTAAAATAAGATGATAAAGCAATGATAAGAGCCAAAACTGAACACACTGACAGCCAGCTCCTCTCCCAATCATGTGAGCTTTAGTGGATTCTCATTTTACCTTGTTATCCTGTACAAAAACAAACAAAAGACGTCACTTTTTGCCACTCTGATTTTGTTTTTTTATTAGTTTTGGAACTAGTAATCTATTTCTCTTGGTTTCATTTGCTTGATTGGTTGTTGGTTGTTTGATGTTGGATTTCTGTTGCTGATAAAAATAAGTTTTAGCCTTTTTCTTGAAGTAAATATATATGGGTCGAAATTGACCCGTAACACCATAGATGTTACTATAGTTAAAATTCTTAAAATGAAAAAATAAATAAAACACATTTATTTAAGAGATGTGTTCTAATACTCCTTAGTAATAGTTAGGTAACACTACAACCTTTTTTTTTATTTATATGATTCTCTTGAGGTTCGTTTTATCATTTTTAAAAATTGAAATCGAGGGGTATACTGACAAAAAAAGGCCCAATGACCCAAACCAAAAATATTAAAACCAATATTTTCAAGGGTAAGGAACCCTAACGAGGTAACCAAGAGATGAGAAACAAATTGGATGATAGATAATTGTTTTTAGTGTATTTTACAGCTGATTTAAGACATGGGTCAAAACCGACCCGTTAACATAAAGATGGTAACAGAAAGCTAACACAAGAGGAAGGTTAATTTGATCAAAACTAGTAGCTCGAAATGACGGCATGCACTGCGTCTTACTTTTAGCAACATTCTAAGTTGAATAATGGTTTTCTTTTTAAACCAGATATACATTGTCATTTTTACAGAACATTTTTCAAAGAACTAAAGCTCCTGAGAGCGGTCCATTCTTTCACAAATGTTTGCAGGAACAGTCTCCATGCCTTAGTGTTTGATTTTATACACCTGTGGTGATTAGGACAGCTGATTCTCATCATTTGGATGGGTGGCCAAATACTTTTGGCAATATCAATCAATCAATCAATCAATGTTTATTTATATAGCCCCAAATCACAAATGTCTCAAAGGACTGCAAAAATCATTACGACTACAACATCCTCGGAAGAACCCACAAAAGGGCAAGGAAAACTCACACCCAGTGGGCAGGGAGAATTCACATCCAGTGGGACGCCAGTGACAATGCTGACTATGAGAAACCTTGGAGAGGACCTCAGATGTGGGCAACCCCCCCTCTCTAGGGGACCGAAAGCAATGGATGTCAAGCGGGTCTAACATGATACTGTGAAAGTTCAATCCATAGTGGCTCCAACACAGCCGCGAGAGTTCAGTTCAAGCGGATCCAAGACAGCAGCGAGAGTCCCGTCCACAGGAAACCATCTCAAGCGGATCAGCAGCGTAGAGATGTCCCCAACCGATACAGGCGAGCAGTCCATCCTGGGTCCCGACGAGCGGTCCATCCTGGGTCTCGACTCTGGACAGCCAGTACTTCATTCATGGTCATCGGACCGGACCCCCTCCACAAGGGAGGGGGGGAGATAGGAGAAAGAAAAGAAGCGGCAGATCAACTGGTCTAAAAAGGAGGTCTATTTAAAGGCTAGAGTATACAGATGAGTTTTAAGGTGAGACTTAAATGCTTCTACTGAGGTAGCATCTCGAACTGTTACCGGGAGGGCATTCCAGAGTACTGGAGCCCGAAATGAAAACGCTCTATAGCCCGAAGACTTTTTTTGGGCTCTAGTAATCACTAATAAGCCGGAGTCTTTTGAACGCAGATTTCTTGCCGGGACATATGGTACAATACAATCGGCAAGATAAGCTGGAGCTAGACCGTGTAGTATTTTATACGTAAGTAGTAAAACCTTAAAGTCACATCTTAAGTGCACAGGAAGCCAGTGCAGGTGAGCCAGTACAGGCGTAATGTGATCAAACTTTCTTGTTCTTGTCAAAAGTCTAGCAGCCGCATTTTGTACCAACTGTAATCTTTTAATGCTAGACATGGGGAGACCCGAAAATAATACGTTACAGTAATTGAGACGAGACGTAACAAACGCATAATGATCTCGGCGTCTTTAGTGGACAAAATGGAGCGAATTTTAGCGATTACGGAGATGAAAGAAGGCCGTTTTAGTAACGCTTTTAATGTGTGACTCAAAGGAGAGAGTTGGGTCGAAGATAATAGCCAGATTTTTTACAGAGTCACCTTGTTTTATTATTTGGTTGTCAAATGTTAGAGTTGTATTATTAAATAGAGGTCGGTGTCTAGCAGGACCGATAATCAGCATTTCCGTTTTTTTGGCATTAAGTTGCAAAAAGTTAGCGGACATCCATTGTTTAATTTCATTAAGACACGCCTCCAGCTGACTACAATCCGGCGTGTTGGTCAGCTTTAGGGGCATGTAGAGTTGGGTGTCATCAGCATAACAGTAAAAGCTAATACCGTATTTGCGTATGACGTCACCCAGCGGCAGCATGTAGATGCTGAAGAGTGCAGGGCCAAGGACTGAACCCTGGGGAACTCCACACGTTACCTTAACATAGTCCGAGGTCACATTGTTATGGGAGACGCACTGCATCCTATCAGTAAGATAAGAGTTAAACCATGACAGGGCTGGGTCTGACATACCAATTCGTGTTTTGATACGCTCTAATAAAATACGCTCCATCCATCCTTTTCCTACATATAGTGTATATGTAGGAAAAGGATGGACGGATGTCCCTTTTCTAAAAATCCAGCAGTGTCATTCTGTTTCGGATGTAAATATTATGGGATGGTACAACAATTATATGCTTAAATAATGAAAGATTACATATTGTATTTTTAGTTCAATTCAGGGTCGGAGAAACCAATTATATGCCCAATTTATCTGGATCATTCCATTCTTCCAGAGGCCATTCCTGACACAACCTTCACATTTGTCTAGTTTTTATACATTACAGAGCACTATGCTGCCGCAGTTTGCATATATTTTAGGAAATATTTGTTATTATTGAATAAACGGCTTCATATAGTTACCTTAATTTAGATGCACAGGTAACAGAGGGTAATTCATCCTTATCACAGTGGGAAGCAGTTTCATTACAGCAGTTTGTGGTCATTGGAGCCTCAAATTAGCCCAGCAGGCTGAGTACATGTAACATATGCTTAGGGTCAAATCGGGTGCCAGCCTGAGACCAAACTGCCAGGCCTGCTCTGCCCAACTATGCTAATAATACTGGCATGTCCAGATTAAAAAAAGCAAAGACACATTGACAAGAACGTGTTATACAAATCATGCAACCGTTGTATTCCTGTTATAAGCAGTTGTGTAAATAACATGGGGTTCGGTTAAAAATCAATTTAAATGACATAAATAATTGCTCGAGTAGTCTCTAAAATAGTTCAAAATTTGTGGCTCTTTGTGGGAATTCAGTGTTCAGCAATTAGTCTGCAGGGTGGAAACATTTCCCGTGTGAATCAACAAAGTTTGTCTAAGTCTAAGTCATTAAGTTGGGAGTATTCTTGACACGTTTCGGTGTAGCAAAGGTCGGAACTTTGGTTGTGTCGGGCTTGACCCCAAAATGCTGAGACGGCAGTCAAAGCGCAGGTAAAGATTAGTAAAAAAAAAAATTTAATAGTGCAGCAGGGAAGTGCACAGAAAAGTGAAGTGAAGTGAATTATATTTATATAGCGCTTTTCTCTAGGTGACTCAAAGCGCTTTACATAGTGAAACCCAATATCTAAGTTACATTTAAAACCAGTGTGGGTGGCACTGGGAGCAGGTGGGTAAAGTGTCTTGCCCAAGGACACAACGGCAGTGACTAGGATGGCGAAAGCGGGAATCGAACCTGCAACCCTCAAGTTGCTGGCACGGCCGCTCTACCAACAGAGCTAAACCGTCCCCGCATAAAAGCAAAAAAACCAAAAAAAAAACATCGAGCAGGGGTCACCAGGTAGCCCACAAGGACCAGATGAGGAGCCCGTTGGCCTGTTCTAAAAATAGCTCAGATAGCAGCACTTTTTTTTAAAAATTGTATTTATTTACTAGCTAGCTGGTCTCACTTTGCTCGACATTTTTGATTCTAAGAGAGACAAAACTCAAATAGAATTTGAAAATCCAAGAAAATAGTTTAAAGACTTGGTCTTCACTTGTTTAAATAATTTCATTTATTTTTTACTTTGCTTCTTATAACTTTCAGAAATACAGTTTTAGAGAAAAAATACAACCTTAAAAATGATTTTAGGATTTTTAAACACATATACCTTTTTACCTTTTAAATTCCTTCCTCTTCTTTCCTGACAATTTAAATCATTGTTCAAGTACATTTTTTTATTGCAAATAATAATAAATACATTTTAATTTAATTCTTCATTTTAGCTTCTGTTTTTTCAACGAAGATTTTTTGTGAAATATTTTTTCAAACTTATTATGATTAATATTCAAAAAAATTATTCTGGCAAATTTACAAAATCTTTAAAATCAAATTTAAATCTTATTTCAAAGTCTTTTGAATTTCTTTTAAAATTTGTGTTCTGGAAAATCTAACAGAAATAATGATTTGTCTTTGTTAGAAATATAGCTTGGTCCAATTTGTTATATATTCTAACAAAGTGCAGATTGGATTTTAACCTATTTAAAACATGTCATCGAAATTCTAAAATTAATCTTAATCAGGAAAAATTACTAATGATGTTCCATAAATTCTTTTTTTTTTAATTTTTTCAAAAAGATTCAAATTAGCTAGTCTTTCTCTTCTTTTTTTCGGTTGAAATTTGAATTTTAAAGAGTCGAAATGGAAGATAAACTATGTTTCAAAATTTAATTTTCATTTTTTTCGTGTTTTCTCCTCTTTTAAACGGTTCAATTAAGTGCTTTTTTTTCCATCATTTATTCTCTACAAAAACCTTCCGTAAAAGGAAAAAAAATGTACGACGGAATGACTGAAAGAAATGCCCATTTTTTTATATATATATGTAGATTTATTTATTAAAGGTAAATTGAGCAAATTGGCTATTTCTGGCCATTTATTTAAGTGTGTATCAAACTGGTAGCCCTTCCCATTAATCAGTACCCAAGAAGTAGCTCTTGGTTTCTTGGTGTATCGGCTGGGGACATCTCTGCGCTGCTGATCCGCCTCCGCTTGGGATGGTTTCCTGCTGGCTCCGCTTTGAACGGGACTCTCGCTGCTGTGTTGGATTCGCTTTGGACTGGACTCTCGCGACTGTGTTGGATCCATTATGGATTGAACTTTCACAGTATCATGTTAGACCCGCTCGACATCCATTTCTTTCCTCCTCTCCAAGGTTCTCATAGTCATCATTGTCACCGACGTCCCACTGGGTGTGAGTTTTCCTTGCCCTTATGTGGGCCTACCGAGGATGTCGTAGTGGTTTGTGCAGCCCTTTGAGACACTAGTGATTTAGGGCTATATAAGTAAACATTGATTGATTGATTGATTGAAAAAGGTTGGTGACCCCTGCTGTATAAAGTTTCAAAGCACTCAAAGCAAAACTGTCGAGAGCGCGGGTCAGCAAACCCGCGGCTCTTGAGCCAAGTGTGGCTCTTTATTGCCGCCCTAGTGGCTCCCTGAAGCATTTTTAAAAAAATATTTGAAAATGGAAAAATACAGGGAAAAATATATATATACATATATATATATATATTTTTTTTTGGGGTCAAGAGGTGGCGACTTGTCCAGGGTGTAACCGCCTTCTGCCCGAGTGCAGCTGACATAGGCTAAAGCACCCCCCGCCACCCTGAAAAGGACAAGCCGTAGAAAATGGATGGATGGATATAAATATATGCTATTTTTACTGTAGTTATAGAAAATAAATAACATTTTAGGGGTGGGACAAAGAAAAGGCAAACTAAAATATATACAGTGGGTTGCGGGGACCCTTAGAGGTAATTGTAGGCTGTCCCCAGCTAAGTGACAGATAGTTAAAAGCAATGGACCCTTATTGGGGGCTCATTTGTACACTTTCAGTTACATTAACATTGATATTATACATGTGGACCCGTAGATATACTTTTGTACATGCCGTTAAATGTAGCTTTGCCGTAGCTTTTTAATTTTCCTGAAGGAACTCACCTGAAGGAATCAATAAAGTACTATCTACTATCTATCTATCTAGAAAGCTACTTTTGCCATGTAGCTTGATACAATTTTCCGGGGATTTAATTAAGAGTAACATATAGCTTAGCTTATTTCCTTTTCCCAGTAGCTTGCCTGTGGATGGCGTACCAGGTTCCATCTATTGCAGGCCTGGGCAATTATTTTGACTCAGGGGCCACTTTCAGAGAAAAAAAAAATGTCTGGGGACTGGTATATCTATTTTTAGTGACACTAATACAAAACTTCAAAATGTCTGATTAAATGCTAAAAACGTTATGACAGACCGCCTTAAAAAACAATGGGATTTGACATGTTTCTATGTACGATAAAACACTGAATATTGACAAATTAGGAACGTCACGCCCCCATTCGATCGACATATTTTTACAAGCGATTGAAATGCGACAAACAGTGAAATATGAACGCGAAGAGGTACAAAATAAACCCACCTACAATCTGATATATCTGATATATCGCTAAGCTTTAGAACTTTGTTGTGAAAATCTCCTTCCGCGTCTGTGGAAACGCTTCCTGACCACACTACTTGGTGCCTCGTCTGCGCTGCTCTGGCGTCGATTACCATAGTAACTACAAACCCTGTGTCCATATGACTTGGGAAATTGTGTTAGATGTAAATATAAGCAGAATACAATAATTTGCAAATCCTTTTCAACCCATATTCAGTTGAATATGCTACAAAGACAACATATTTGATGTTCAAACTGATCAACATTTTTTTTTTTGCAAATAATCATTGACTTTAGAATTAGACGCCAGCAACACGTGACAAAATAGTTGGGAAAGGTGGCATTAAAAACTGATAAAGTTGAGGAATGCTCATCAAACACTTATTTGGAACATCCCACAGGTGTGGAGGATAATTGGGAACAGGTGGGTGCCATGATTGGGTATAAAAGCAGCTTCCCAAAAATGCTGAGTAATTCACAAACAAGGATGAGGTTCGGGTCACCAAATTGTAAGCAAATTGTCGAAGAGTTTTAGAACAACATTTCTCAACGAGCTATTGCAAGGAATTTAGGGATTTTACCATCTACGGTATGTAAAATCATCAAAAGGTTCAGAAAATCTGGAGAAATCACTGCACGTAAGCGATGATATTACGGACCTTTGATCCCTCAGGCGGCACTGCATCAAAAACCGACATCAGTGTGTAAAGGATATCACCACACGGGCTCAGAACACTCCATAAAACCACTGTTAGTAACTACAGCTGGTCGCTACATCTGTAAGTGCAAGTTAAAACTCTACTATGCAAAGCGAAAGCCATTTATCAACAACACACATGAACCCCGCCGGCTTCTCTGGGCCTGGGCGGTATAGCTCGGTTGGTAGAGTGGCCGTGCCAGCAACTTGAGGGTTGCAGGTTCGATTCCCGCTTCCGCCATCCTAGTCACTGCCGTAGTGTCCTTGGGCAAGACACTTTACCCACCTGCTCCCAGTGCCGCCCACACTGGTTTAAATGTAACTTAGATATTGGGTTTCACTATGTAAAGCACTTTGAGTCACTAGAGAAAAGCGCTATATAAATATAATTCACTTCACAGATTTTCTAAGATGGACTGATGCAAAGTGGAAAAGTGTTCTGTGGTCTGACGAGTCCACATTTCAAATTATATTTGGAAACTGTGGACGTGGTGTCCTTCGGAACAAAGAGGAAAATAACCATCCGGATTGTTATAGGCGCAAAGTTCAAAAGCCAGCATCTGTGGTGGTATGGGGGTGTATTAGTGCCCAAGGCATGGGTAACTTACACATCTGTGAAGGCATCATTAATGCTGAATGGTCCATACAGGTTTTGGAGCGACATATGTTGTCATCCAAGCAACGGTATCAGGGACGCCCCTGCTTATTTCAGCAAAACAATGCCAAGCCACGTGTTACAACAGCGTGGCTTCGTAGTAAAAGAGTGCGGGTACTTTCCTATCCCGCCTGCAGTCCAGACATGTCTCCCATCGAAAATGTGTGGCGCATTATGAAGCGTAAAATACGACAACAAGACTGTTGAACAACTTAAGCTGTACATAAAACAAGAATGGGAAAGAATTCCACTTTCAAAGCTTCAACAATTAGTTTCCTCAGTTCCCAAATGTTTATTGAGTGTTGTTAAAAGAAAAGGTGATGTAACACAGTGGTGAACATGCCCTTTCCCAACTACTTTGGCACGTGTTGCAGCCATGAAATTCCAAGTTAATTATTATTTGCCAAAAAAAAAAAAAAAAAAAGTTTATGAGTTTGAACATCAAATATCTTGTCTTTGTAGTGCATTCAATTGAATATGGGTTGAAAAGCATTTGCAAATCATTGTATTCCGTATGATCAGTGCCAGAGCTTGGTCCGCATTGCTGGCAGTAAGTCGAACACATTTCCAGTGAGGGTTGGACTCCACCAAGGTTGTTCTGTTCAGAACTTTTATGGACAGAATTTCTAGGCGCAGTCAAGGCGTTGAGGGGTTCCGGTTTGGTGACCGCGGGATTAGGTCTCTGCTTTTTGCAGATGATGTGGTCCTGATGGCTTCATCTGACCGGGATCTTCAGCTCCTCACTGGATCGGTTCGCAGCCGAGTGTGAAGCGACCGGAATGAGAATCAGCACCTCCAAGTCCGAGTCCATGGTTCTCGCCCGGAAAAGGGTGGAATGCCATCTCCGGGTTGGGGAGGAGACCCTGCCCCAAGTGGAGGAGTTCAAGTACCTGGGAGTCTTGTTCACGAGTGAGGGAAGAGTGGATCGTGAGATCGACAGGCGGATCGGTGCGGCGTCTTCAGTAATGCGGACGTTGTACCGATCCGTTGTGGTGAAAAGGGAGCTGAGCCGGAAGGCAAAGCTCTCAATTTACCGGTCGATCTACGTTCCCATCCTCACCTATGGTCATGAGCTTTGGGTCATGACCGAAAGGATAAGATCACGGGTACAAGCGGCCCAAATGAGTTTGGGTCTCTCCCTTAGAGATAGGGTGAGAAGCTCTGCCATCCGGGAGGAACTCAAAGTAAAGCCGCTGCTCCTCCACATTGAGAGGAGCCAGATGAGGTGGTTCGGGCATCTGGTCAGGATGCCACCCGAACGCCTCCCTAGGGAGGTGTTTAGGGCACCAAACCAGTAGGAGGCCACGGGGAAGACCCAGGACACGTTGGGAAGACTATGTCTCCCGGGAAGAGCTAGACGAAGTGGCTGGGGAGAGGGAAGTCTGGGTTTCCCTGCTTAGGCTGTTGCCCCCCGCGACACGACCTCGGATAAGCGGAAGAAGATGAATGGATGTTTTTCCGTTTATATTTAACACAATTTCCCAAGTCATATGGAAACAGGGTTTGTATTTCCAAATAGAAACCTATTGTTTTTGGGTAAAGGACACATTCCTGCAGCAGAATGCACACAAGCCTCTGCGGCTGTGAACATTACGGTCTTTGTCGGGAAGGTGGTAAAGGAACAGTTTCTCAATGAGCTGTTTTTCCACCAAGCGGGGAGCAAACAATCAAATCAATAACCACAACGGGACACTTCTAATGGCGCAACTTTGTAACGACAGAACCTGGATGGCAGCAGCATGTGTTAGAGCTCCGCAAGCCGAGCGTGACATCCTTACAACCGCCCGGAACGCCCGACGGAGACTTTTGATGAGGCCATCAGGGAGAACAGACTAGGATAGCATAACGGTCGCTTGGAAGGAACTGAATCCTTGCGTATATATTTCTACTAACGCTGACAGCTTTGTCTTTGTGCTCCAGTACAGAGTGTTGTCCTGAGTTATGGCTTCCCTTAAAAGAACGCCAATATTGGTACAAAACACTGTAGTCAGCTTCATTTTGTCACCATTTATTTCGGAACAAAGCATTATTTAACAAGCTCTCATGGGTGATGTTAAAATGCCGACACAGACAATGGAGCTGATTAACCGACTGTATCCAAATAAATAATTTGCAATTTTGGGCTGTTTGAAAAGTGCCTAAAATAGAAATCAATCAATCAATCAATGTTTACTTATATAGCCCTAAATCACTAGTGTCTCAAAGGGCTGCACAAACCACCACGACATCCTCGGTAGGCCCACATAAGGGCAAGGAAAACTCACACCCAGTGGGACGTCGGTGACAATAATGACTATGAGAACCTTGGAGAGGAGGAAAGCAATGGATGTCGAGCGGGTCTAACATGATACTGTGAAAGTTCAATCCACAATGGATCCAACACAGTCGCGAGAGTCCAGTCCAAAGCGGATCCAACACAGCAGCGAGAGTCCCGTTCACAGCGGAGCCAGCAGGAAACCATCCCAAGCGGAGGCGGATCAGCATCGCAGAGATGTCCCCAGCCGATACACAGGCAAGCAGTACATGGCCACCGGATCGGACCGGACCCCCTCCACAAGGGAGAGTGGACATAGAAGAAAAAGAAAAGAAACGGCAGATCAACTGGTCTAAAAAGGGAGTCTATTTAAAGGCTAGAGTATACAAATGAGTTTTAAGGTGAGACTTAAATGCTTCTACTGAGGTGGCATCTCGAACTGTTACCGGGAGGGCATTCCAGAGTACTGGAGCCCGAACGGAAAACGCTCTATAGCCCGCAGACTTTTTTTGGGCTTTGGGAATCACTAATAAGCCGGAGTCCTTTGAACGCAGATTTCTTGCCGGGACATATGGTACAATACAATGGGCAAGATAGGATGGAGCTAGACCGTGTAGTATTTTATACGTAAGTAGTAAAACCTTAAAGTCACATCTTAAGTGCACAGGAAGCCAGTGCAGGTGAGCCAGTACAGGGTGTAATGTGATCAAACTTTCTTGTTCTTGTCAAAAGTCTAGCAGCCGCATTTTGTACCAACTGTAATCTTTTAATGCTAGACATGGGAGACCCGAAAATAATACGTTACAGTAGTCGAGACGAGACGTAACAAACGCATGGATAATGATCTCAGCGTCTTTAGTGGACAAAATGGAGCGAATTTTAGCGATATTACGGAGATGAAAGAAGGCCGTTTTAGTAACGCTTTTAATGTGTGACTCAAAGGAGAGAGTTGGGTCAAAGATAATACCCAGATTCTTTACCGTGTCGCCTTGTTTAATTGTTTGGTTGTCAAATGTTAGAGTTGTATTATTAAATAGAGTTTGGTGTCTAGCAGGACCGATAATCAGCATTTCCGTTTTTTGGCGTTGAGTTGCAAAAAGTTAGCGGACATCCATTGTTTAATTTCATTAAGACACGCCTCCAACTGACTACAGTCCGGCGTGTTGGTCAGCTTTAGGGGCATGTAGAGTTGGGTGTCATCAGCATAACAGTGAAAGCTAACACGTATTTGCGTATGATGTCACCTAGCGGCAGCATGTAGATGCTGAAGAGTGCAGGGCCAAGCGCAGAGTGAGTTCAGTTTATTTTGAACATACTTCCGATACGATGTAATTCATCACATATTTCCAGTTATTTTAATACAGTATGTCCGATAATGAATCCTACCCTCTTTACACCATAGCTATTTGATCATATTTCATTTTTCTCTGTAACATAGCAGTGAACAAATAAAAAAGTATACCCTATTAACTAAATACATATTAAATACATTAAAAATGGTTCAAGATGTTCATCATAATTCTTGTCCAATCAATCAATCAATCAATGTTTATTTATATAGCCCCAAATCACAAATGTCTCAAAGGACTGCACAAATCATTACGACTACAACATCCTCGGAAGAACCCACAAAAGGGCAAGGAAAACTCACACCCAGTGGGCAGGGAGAACTCACATCAGTGGGACGCCAGTGACAAGACTATGAGAAACCTTGGAGAGGACCTCAGATGTGGGCAACCCCCACCCTCTAGGGGACCGAAAGCAATGGATGTCGAGCGGGTCTAACATGATACTGTGAAAGTTCAATCCATAGTGGCTCCAACACAGCCGCGAGAGTTCAGTTCAAAGCGGATCCAAGACAGCAGCGAGAGTCCCGTCCACAGGAAACCATCTCAAGCGGAGGCGGATCAGCAGCGTAGAGATGTCCCCAACCGATACACAGGCGAGCGGTCCATCCTGGGTCTCGACTCTGGACAGCCAGTACTTCATCCATGGTCATCGGACCAGACCCCCTCCACAAGGGAGGGGGGGGGACATAGGAGAAAGAAAAGAAGCGGCAGATCAACTGGTCTAAAAAGGAGGTCTATTTAAAGGCTAGAGTATACAGATGAGTTTTAAGTGTACTTGTGAACACTTGAAGTTTGAACAGTCTCTTAAACTGAATCATATTGGTGCTTTGTTTGATTTCATAGTTTAATTTCACTTATTTTGACTTTGCTTTTTATTGACGGTTGAAGTTGCACACATACATTTAAATAAGGTATTATATAGAATAAATTCCCGAATTTGCTGGGGGCATTTTTCTCTAGCTGCCTGCAAAATGGAATACATTGCAAATTATTTTCCACTTGCCAATATTTAGAATTCTATTTCTATAATTTTCCCTCGTTTTAAGAGCTATTTACTTTTTTATAGTCATTAACTAATCTTAATTTTGGCATGAATAATTATAGTCTTTCTATTATAATCTAAAAATGTTAAATTTGAGAAAAAATATATTTCAAAATAGATACTTTTGATACTTCAGTTATTTGAAATATTGTATATTATTAACAGGATCACAGTGTAAAGTAATTAAAATAATGTCTAATTGGAATGTGATTGGTGGGTATTACTTTTTCTTACATCTAAGTGCAAACCCCGTTTCCATATGAGTTGGGAAATTGTGTTGGATGTAAACAAACTGAACACAATGATTTGCAAATGCTTTTCAACCCATATTCAGTTGAATGCACTACAAAGACAAGATATTTGATGTTCAAACTCATAAACTTTATTTTTTTTTTGCGAATAATTAACTTAGAATTTTACCATGACTTGATTAACGTGGACCCCGACTTAAACAAATTGAAAAACGTATTGGGGTGTTACCATTTAGTGGTCAATTGTACGGAATATGTACTGAACTGTGCAATCTACTAATAAAAGTATCAATCAATCAATCAATCATGGCTGCAAACACGTGCCAAAGTAGTTTGGAAAGGGCATGTTCACCAGTGTGTTACATCACCTTTTCTTTTAACAACACTCAATAAACGTTTGGGAACTGACGAAACTAATTGTTGAAGCTTTGAAAGTGGAATTCTTTCCAAATCTTGCTTGATGTAGAGCTTCAGTCGTTCAGCAGTCCGGGGTCTCCGCTGTCCTATTTACGCTTCATAATGCGCCACACATTTTCGAAGGGAGTCAGGTCTGGACTTTAGGCGGACCAGGAAAGTACCTGCACTCTTTTTTTCCCGAAGCCACGCTGTTGTAACACTTGTCTTGCTGAAATAAGCAGGGGCGTCCATGATAAAGTTGCTTGGATGACAACATATGTTGCTCCAAAACCTGTATGGACCTTTCAGCATTAATGGTGCCTTCACAGATGTGTAAGTTACCCATGCCTTGGGCACTAATACACCCCCCATACCATCACAGATGCTGGCTTTTCAACTTTGTGCCTATAACAATCCGAATGGTTGTTTTCCTCTTTGTTCTGGAGGACACCACGTCCTCTGTTTCCAAATATAATTTGACATGTGGACTCGTCAGAACACCTTTCCACTTTGCATCAGTCCATCTTAGGTGAGCTCGGGCCCAGCCAAGCCGGCGGCGTTTCAGGATATTGTTGATAAATGGGTTTGGCTTTTCATAGCAGAGTTTTAACTTGCACTTACAGATGAAGATGAAGCGACCACCTGTAGTTACTGACAGTAGTTGTATGAAGTGTTCCTGAGCCCATGTGGTGATATCCTTTACACACTGATGTCGGTTTTTGATGCAGTACCGCCTGAGGGATCAAAAATCCGTAATATCATCGCTTACGTGCAGTGATTTCTCCAGATTCTCTGAACTTTTGATGATTTTACGGACCGTAGATGGTAAAATCCCTAAATTCCTTGCAATAGCTCGTTGAAAAATGTTTTAAAACTGTTTGCTTACAAATTGGTGACCCTCGCCCCATCCTTGTTTGCGAATGACTTAGCATTTCATGGTAGCTGCTTTTATACCTAATCATGGCACCCACCTGTTCCCAATTAGCCTGCACACCTGTGGGATGCTACAAATAAGTGTTTGATGAGTATTTCTCAACTTTATCAGTATTTATGGCCACCTTTCCCAACTTCTTTGTCACGTGTTGCCGGCATCAAATTCTAAAGGTGTCGAGTATCAGTTTGAACATCAAATATGTTGTCTTTGTAGCTTATTCAACTGAATATGGGTTGAAAATGATTTGCAAATCATTGTATTCCGTTTATATTTACATCTAACACAATTTACCAACTCAGATGGAAACGGGGTTTGTACGTAATATGCTGCGCTGAGTCATTCACTCTGTTATTTGTTTGTTTAAGAAAATAAAATGAGTCGTTCAGTGGTATAAAACAGCCAGTGTATGCATCTTTTAATGATAGGCTATTTGGAGACACCGCATATGGAGTTGAGTATAAATAAAAAAGCCATTATTTGTTTCGCACTGCGATTTTATAATGTTTGTGTGAATGTGAGTGTGAATGTTGTCTGTCTATCTGTGTTGGCCCTGCGATGAGGTGGCGACTTGTCCAGGGTGTACCCCGCCTTCCGCCCGATTGTAGCTGAGATAGGCGCCAGCTCCCCCCGCGACCCCAAAAGGGAATAAGCGGTAGAAAATGGATGGATGGATGATTACCTATGAACAGCAATACTTGACCTACAGTACTTTTTGATTGTTATTTACCAGGTATAATTTGATTGTTATTTACCAGGCGTATTTGCACAAGTATCGGTATCGAGTCTGTATCGCTAATACTAGCCTGAATTTTACTTTGAATTGGATCGGTAAGAAAATCAGTGGTATCGCACATCACTACTTGGAGCCAAAACAACAACACATTACTTTATCATTATGCACCAGGTACATCAAGGGAGGTGATATTCAAGAACAAAAGATCTCACTGATGGAAGGAGGTTTTGACTCAAAATCTCACGATACATGGCCCCATTCATTCTTTCCTTAACACGGATCAATCGTCCTGTCCCCTTAGTAGAAAAACAGCCCCAAAGCATGATGTTTCCACCCCCATGCTTCACAGTAGGTATGGTGTTCTTGGATGCAACTATTCTTCTTCCTCCAAACACGACAAGTTGAGTTTATACCAAAATGGATACATTGGGAGAATGTCATGTGGTCGGATGAAACCAAAATATAACTTTTTGGGGTGGAAACATCATGCTTTGGGGTTGTTTTTCATTTAGAAAAACTTACTACCACAAGTGGTGGAAAGTGTATTACAACTGAGTGCCGCCGCTCACCTGCGTCAAAATGTAAATAAACGCCATGGGTGGCTCTAAATCTAACATCCACTGTAATGATACCAAGTACAGGTGCGTATGTAGTCGATACTACTATGATTACATCAATATTTTTCAGCATCGCAAAATCGTTAGTTTAAAAAAAAAGTAAATTATGGGCAAAAAAGTATTTAGTCAGCCCCCGATTGTGCAAGTTCTCCACTTAAAATGATGACAGAGGTCTGTCATTTTCATCATAGGTACACTTCAACTGTGAGAGACAGAATGTGGAAAAAAAATCCAGGAATTCACATTGTAGGCATTTTAAAGAATTTATTTGTAAATTATGGTGGAAAATAAGCATTTGGTCAACCATTCAAAGCTCTCACTGATGGAAGGAGGTTTTGGCTCAAAATCTCACGATACATGGCCCCATTCATTCTTTCCTTAACACGGATCAATCGTCCTGTCCCCTTAGCAGAAAAACAGCCCCAAAGCATGATGTTTCCACCCCCATGCTTCACAGTAGGTATGGTGTTCTTGGGATGCAACTATTCTTCTTCCTCCAAACACGACAAGTTGAGTTTATACCAAAATGGATACATTGGGAGAATGTCATGTGGTCGGATGAAACCAAAATATGACTTTTTGGGGGTGGAAACATCATGCTTTGGGGTTGTTTTTCATTTAGAAAAACTTACTACCACAAGTGGTGGAAAAGTGTATTACAACTGAGTGCCGCCGCTCACCTGCGTCAAAATGTAAATAAACGCCACGGGTGGCTCTAAATCTAACATCCACTGTAATGATACCAAGTACAGGTGCGTATGTAGTCGATACTACTATTATTACATCAATATTTTTCAGCATCGCAAAATCGTTAGTTTAAAAAAAAAAAAAGTAAATTATGTTTATAAACTCAGGAAATAAGTCCCTAGTCACATGAGGACTTTGAATATGACCAATGTACGATCCTGTAACTACTTGGTATCGGATCGATACCTACATTTGTGGCATCATCCAAAACTAATGAAAAGTATCAAGCAAGGGAATAATAAGTGATTATTACATTTTAATAGAAGTATAGGTAGAACATGTTAAAAGAGAAATTAAGCAGATATTGACAGTAAATGAACAAGTAGATTAATAATTCATTTTCTACCGCTTGTCCTTAATTTTGACAAAAAAATAGAATGGAAAGTTACACAATATGTTACTGCAGCTAAATTAGGAGCCTTTTTTTTTTTGCTTATTTACTACTAAAAGACAAGTTGTCTTTTATGTTCACTATTTTAATTAAGGACAATCTTGCAATAAGAAACATATGTTTTAATGTACCCTAAGATTTTTTTGTTAGAATGAAACCAATAATTAAATTGTTTGTGGTCCGCTTGATTTAGAAAAGTACCGAAAAGTATTGAAATCCATTTTATTACCGGGACAACACTACTCATAGTTATTCTGAACAATAGGCAAAATTCCCCTTTAAATTATTTGTCTCTTCCACTTGAATATCACAATTTTCCATACAAATAAAAATACATTGTTTTTATTTATTTTTTTTTTTACAAAAACTTGCATTGTGTTTGTGTCCTTTTAGACCAGTTGATCTGCCGCTTCTTTTCTTTCTCCTATGTCCCCCCCTCCCTTGTGGAGGGGGTCCGGTCCGATGACCATGGATGAAGTACTGACTGTCCAGAGTCGAGACCCAGGATGGACCGCTCGTCGGGACCCAGGATGGACCGCTCGCCTGTATCGGTTGGGGACATCTCTACGCTGCTGATCCGCTTGAGATGGTTTCCTGCGGACGGGACTCTCACTGCTGTCTTGGAGCCACTATGGATTGAACTTTCACAGTATCATGTTAGACCCGCTCGACATCCATTGCTTTCGGTCCCCTAGAGGGGGGGGGGTTGCCCACATCTGAGGTCCTCTCCAAGGTTTCTCATAGTCAGCATTGTCACTGGCGTCCCACTGGATGTGAATTCTCCCTGCCCACTGGGTGTGAGTTTTCCTTGCCCTTTTGTGGGTTCTTCCGAGGATGTTGTAGTCGTAATGATTTGTGCAGTCCTTTGAGACATTTGTGATTTGGGGCTATATAAATAAACATTGAAGTACCGATTTGGTACCATTTGGTACTACGGAGGATCTGAACCGAGGGTGTCGTTGTGGCTTGTGCAGCCCTTTTGAGACACTTGTGATTGAGGGCTATATAAATAAACATTGATTGATGTTATTATTGGTTAAAATGTAAACAATCCCCATCTTTACTCGCCACTAATGATAATAATGGAGAGAACTAACTTGGAGTCGCAGTTTAGTTTTTCAAAGTTTTTCTGCGGCAGGTGCGTTTCAAAGTGTTTCTACAATCCACGGCAGCTTATGTTGTATTAACTTGAGTTGCGGGGCAACACACATCATCATCACCGAGCGACCCCTGGGGGCACTTCGCGGATCGCCATGGCAACAGTGAGGTTTTGTTTCTCGAGCCCTGCATCCCTTGATAGATAGTACATCACGTCATGTCGCTATACTGCACCAAGCCGCTGTATAATGTAAAAAAATAAATAAAATAAAATAAAATAGATTTTATATACGTATTTATTTTTAACCATAATTACACATGTGCAGGGTCACAAATGCTAAATTGTGCATATGTGGGGATCCACTAGATACAATCAATCAATCAATCAATGTTTACTTATATAGCCCTAAATCACTAGTGTCTCAAAGGGCTGCACAAACCACTACGACATCCTCGGTAGGCACACATAAGGGCAAGGAAAACTCACACCCAGTGGGACGTCGGTGACAATGATGACTATGAGAACCTTGGAGAGGAGGAAAGCAATGGATGTCGAGCGGGTCTAACATGATACTGTGAAAGTTCAATCCACAATGGATCCAACACAGTCGCGAGAGTCCAGTCCAAAGCGGATCCAACACACCAGCGAGAGTCCCGTTCACAGCGGAGCCAGCAGGAAACCATCCCAAGCGGAGGCGGATCAGCAGCGCAGAGATGTCCCCAGCCGATACACAGGCAAGCAGTACATGGCCACCGGATCGGACCGGACCCCCTCCACAAGGGAGAGTGGGACATAGAAGAAAAAGAAAAGTAACGGCAGATCAACTGGTCTAAAAAGGGAGTCTATTTAAAGGCTAGAGTATACAAATGAGTTTTAAGGTGAGACTTAAATGCTTCTACTGAGGTGGCATCTCGAACTGTTACCGGGAGGGCATTCCAGAGTACTGGAGCCCGAACGGAAAACGCTCTATAGCCCGCAGACTTTTTTTGGGCTTTGGGAATCACTAACAAGCCGGAGTCCTTTGAAGGCAGATTTCTTGCCGGGACATATGGTACAATACAATGGGCAAGATAGGATGGAGCTAGACCGTGTATTATTTTATACGTAAGTAGTAAAACCTTAAAGTCACATCTTAAGTGCACAGGAAGCCAGTGCAGGTGAGCCAGTACAGGTGTAATGTGATCAAACTTTCTTGTTCTTGTCAAAAGTCTAGCAGCAGCATTTTGTACCAACTGTAATCTGTTAATGCTAGACAATAGGGCCAATTACTTGACCACCAACCCGATTTAAGTAAACAACCTGTAATGTCTACAAGATATACTTTTTCTTCGCTAAAAGTGCATTTTTTTCCCTGCACATTGGGAGAAAACACATGATTCAAGCTGTACCGTTGCAATGGATGTTAATATCCTCCAAATGTGTTCATCAAACACGGATTTCAAGCAACCTGCATGTCTGTCAATGTCGAAGATTAGTTGATCCTCTTGCCATATCATTTTGATTGAGCAGGGATTTTAAAATAGACAATCTATACACAGGACACACTGTAGACGTCACCAGTGAGACAATAATTGATGTATTTCTGCATTAATAATTTATGTTTACATGCACTAAATAACGTTTTGTACACATACTTGCCAACCTTGAGACTTCCGAATTCGGGAGATGGTTGGTATAGCGGGGTTTGTATAATAATAAATATATATATATATATAATATATTAGGGGTGGGCAAATTAATGTGTTAATTATGAGTTAACTCATCAATCTATTAACGCCGACAATTATTTTATCGCACATTTGCGTATGTTGTTTACATGCTTTTATTTTGTTAACGCCTTTTCTTAAGAAGATGGCGTCGCCCGGCGTGGAGGGGCTCTTGGTAAAGATGGAACATTTGGCAAAAATACCGGACAATTCTGCAAATGTCATGGCTGGCTTACAGCGTGGTCACTCCGGGATCACTTACGACCGCCAGACAATTCTGGATGTGGATAGATCGGGCAGTTTTGGACTGAATGAGGCGTGCTTGCTAGACCGGCTAGCTAGCATGGGAATACTTTGCCGGCTACATCCAGCGGCCTGTGAAGCAGCGGAGTATATGTGTTGTCTGTCTATTTATGAATAATGCAGACCAGGAGTGTTGGCTGAGTTCTTAACGTTTGCTTTCAGAGCGTGCATATCACAACATACAAGATGCCGTCATGGCGACACAACCTATACCGGGCTACCGCGCATGCTCGTCACTCCTGTTGCATGCTGGGTAGGGTAGTTCTTTTTTCCCCTGGCTCATAACATCACAATATAGTACCATGTATATGATGCCTTCAGTTTATCAAAGCACCAAGCAAACAATCGGAAAATTCCCATCATATCAATTCCTAGATATGGTCATAATTATTTTAAGTGCACTACGCAGAATAAACACAACATTATTAATATTGCTACTACGCATAATTTGATCAAAAATTCCCTAAAACAGCCCACTACCTATAATATAGGTTTTTTAAACATAAGATCCCTGATAAAAAAAAAAAATGTTTCTGCAGTTACCTCAGAAATTGCCTGTTCAGATGTTATGATTGTGGCTCAGAGATTTGTATGTAGATTATATTTATTTTCCATAACAAACAGGATAACTTAAATACCCTGGCAGTGGCAATAAGCTTAAATGTTTGTATTTGCATTTTTGGAGTTGATTTTCATCAAATATGCTATTTAACTGCTACTGTTTAACAAGGACTGATTTAAATTGTGTTTGCACAACAAATGTTTTGGCGCTTTTGTTCATGTGGGAGAATATTCCAATAAAGGTGCACGACACACTACTTTTGAATTCATTATTAAGCTTTGCGTACACAATGCAGTTAATCGCGATTAATCGGAGAAATAGTGTGATTAACTTCGATTAAAATTTTTAACCCTAACCCTAACCCATGATACTTCCTGACTATGTTATACACCCCGCGAGCACCAAACTCCCTCCGTGGTTGAGGTGGGCGGGGTTTGGTGCTCGCAGGGTGTAGAAGATAGTCAGGAAGTGTCATGGATGCAAAGGATTCTGGGTATTTGTTGTGTTGTTACTGTGAGGATTTTCTCCCGAAATGTGTTTGGCATTCTTCTTTTGTGTGGGTTCACAATGTGGCGCATATTAATAGGAGTGTTAAAGTTGTTTATATCACAACCGTCAGTGTACTCTGTGTCACCCAGTATGCCTTCCAGTCGCGTGCGTGCATCTGCGGAAGCCTCTCACGACTGGCAAGCAGTTTGTACATGTTGTAGAAAGTGTTTAAAGGCAATGGCTTCATAGCACGCCCTTATTCTTGTCATCAGGGTGACCACCAGCAGATATTGGCGAGAATAGCTGCGGCTCCCATTGTCTTCCTCATTTTGTGAAACGGGTCGAAATGGCTCTTTGAGTGGTAAAGGTTGCCGACCCCCGGTTTACACGTACAACTTCCTCGGTCGCTGCCACACAAAGACACGTTTCATGCCACCCCTTTTGTCCACCAAACGTTTTATGCTGTGCATGAATGCACAAAATGTGAGCTTGCTTGATGTTATTGACTTGCATGGAGCGCTAATAATCCACGCTAACGTGCTTTTTAGGCGAGCTGTGTGTAGATATCGCATCATTATGCCTCGTTTTGTAGGTATATTTGAGCTCATTTCATTTCCTTTACTTATCCCCCTGTGTTTTTAATTTATATTTGCATGTCTCATGACACTGTTTGTAAAATTGGCTGCTTTTCTGATTGTGTGTCATGATATTCTAGACCACAGCAAACGTTACCCAGCTTGCAAAGATGATAATAAATCCATTAGAAGAAGACAGCCTGCCGTTTTAAGCCAGTCATTTCCAGGAGTTATTTAACCCTCTGAGACAGTTAATTAATGTGTTGCCTTAATTATAACACTTACAAAAGGCTTTTAACTTTTTGAGGCTCCAGACGGATTGTTTTTTTTTGTATTTTTGGTGCAATGTGGCTCTTTCAACCTTTTGGGTTGCGACCCCTGGGCTAGGGGTTTGCAGGGCATATTTTCCACTTATTATTGTTTGGGTTCAGTCAGTGCTCTTTTACCTTTTTATGTTTATTACATGCATTTTTACAGCACCTGTGTCAACGGAACTTACTTTAATAAACTGACTTTCACCTGTGGTCATGCACTCATACCTGCTTCAAGTATCACACATGGGATGGCTGACCTGTTCGTTCATCGTACTTATTAGATCAATGCATTTTCTCATTCATAATCATGAAACTACAACAAAATTGGCCTGATTGGAGTTCATTCTTCTTATTCAAACATCCCCAAAGGCTCTTCAATCAATCAATCAATGTTTATTTATATAGCCCCAAATCACAAATGTCTCAAAGGACTGCACAAATCATTACGACTACAACATCCTCGGAAGAACCCACAAAAGGGCAAGGAAAACTCACACCCAGTGGGCAGAGAGAATTCACATCCGGTGGGACGCCAGTGACAATGCTGACTATGAGAAACCTTGGAGAGGACCTCAGATGTGGGCGACCCCCCCTCTCTAGGGGACCGAAAGCAATGGATGTCGAGCGGGTCTAACATGATACTGTGAAAGTTCAATCCATAGTGGCTCCAACACAGCCGCGAGAGTTCAGTTCAAGCGGATCCAAGACAGCAGCGAGAGTCCCGTCCACAGGAAACCATCTCAAGCGGATCAGCAGCGTAGAGATGTCCCCAACCGATACAGGCGAGCGGTCCATCCTGGGTCCCGAAGAGCGGTCCATCCTGGGTCTCGACTCTGGACAGCCAGTACTTCATCCATGGTCATCGGACCGGACCCCCTCCAAAAGGGAGGGGGGGACATAGGAGAAAGAAAAGAAAAGAAGCGGCAGATCAACTGGTCTAAAAAGGGAGTCTATTTAAAGGCTAGAGTATACAAATGAGTTTTAAGGTGAGACTTAAATGCTTCTACTGAGGTGGCATCTCGAACTGTTACCGGGAGGGCATTCCAGAGTACTGGAGCCCGAACGGAAAACGCTCTATAGCCCGCAGACTTTTTTTGGGCTCTAGGAATCACTAATAAGCCGGAGTCTTTTGAACTCTGATTTCTTGCCGGGACATACGGTACAATACAATCGGCAAGATAGGCTGGAGCTAGACCGTGTAGTATTTTATACGTAAGTAGTAAAACCTTAAAGTCACATCTTAAGTGCACAGGAAGCCAGTGCAGGTGAGCCAGTACAGGTGTAATGTGATCAAACTTTCTTGTTCTTGTCAAAAGTCTTGAGGTACAATATTTGCTACATAGTCTCCATTTTATGGCAGTGGAGAAGCAGTGTTATATGTAGGATCATCACTGCTAAGAAAATAAAATGTTGTTGAAAGTAATTCACAATATTGTTAAAGTATGAATCGGAATAATTAAACAACAACTTGGACGACTCGAGTGGGACATTGTTACAATTGTATGCAGAAGTAGCACATATACAATGTTGACAAATGTAGTTATAATTTGATAAAGACGGAGGAAAACATGCTAGTAGTATACGCCACGTGCAACAGCTACAAACAACAGTAGACGTGAAGTTAAATTATAAAATGCAAGCTCACTTGAGCATAAATTATGCATATTTATTAGGGGTGTGGGAAAAAAATCGATTCGAATACGAATCGCGGTTCTCACGTTGTGCGATTCAGAATCGATTCCCATTTTTAAAAAAATCGATTTATTTTATTTTATTATTATTATTTTTTTTAATCCAACAAAACAATACACAGCTATACCATAACAATGCAATCCAATTCCAAAACCGAACCTGACCCAGCAACACTCAGAACTCCAATAAACAGAGCAATTGAGAAGACAGAAACACAACACAGAACAAACCAAAAGTAGTGAAACAAAAATTATTATCAACAACAGTATCAATATTAGTTATTTCAGCATAGCAGTGATTAAAAATCCCTCATTGACATTATCATTAGACATTTATAAAAATAAAATAAAAAGAACAATAGTGACACAGTGGCTTACACTTGCATGGCATCTCATAAGCTGGACAACACACTGTGTCCAATGTTTTCACAAAGATAAAATAAGTCATATTTTTGGTTCTTTTAATTGTTGAAACAAATTTACATTATTGCAATCAGTTGATAAAACATTGTCCTTTACAATTATAAAAGCTTTTTTTTTTTAGAAAAATCTAGTACTTTGCTAGCATGTCAGCAGACTGGGGTAGATCCTGCTGAAATCCTATGTATTGAATGAATACAGAATCCTTTTGAATCGCAAAAATATCGTTTTTGAATCGAGAATCGCGTTGAATCGAAAAAAAAAAAAAATAATCGATATATAATCGAATCACGACTCAAAGAATTGATATTGAATTGAATCGTGGGACACCCAAAGATTTGCAGCCCTAATATGTATCCATCCATCCATCCACTTCCTACCGCTTGTCCCTTTTGGGGTTGCGGGGGGTGCTAGAGCCTATTTTAGCTGCATTCGGGCGGAAGGCGCTTACACCCTGGACAAGTCGTCAAAGATATCTTGATACTAAATTCCTTGACCCAGCCACACACAAAGAAGTTGTAGACCTCCATGCTTTTCCAAGTTTCAATCTATTTCGTCGTGTAAAGTTGCATCAGTTTGATATGCCTGGGAACCCGGACGACGTATAATCCTTGATATCACTCGACAAACATATTTTTTGATAAAGTACAGGGATCTATTCCAGTGGTTCTCAACCTTTTTTCAGTGATGTACCCCCTGTGAACATTTTTTTAATTCAAGTACCCCCTAATCAGAGGAATTTTAGGTTGAAAAATAGAGATAAAGTAAATGGTAAATGGGTTGTACTTGTATAGCGCTTTTCTACCTTCAAGGTACTCAAAGCGCTTTGACACTACTTCCACATTTACCCATTCACACACACATTCACACACTGATGGAGGGAGCTGCCATGCAAGGCTCCAACCAGCACCCATCATTTTCTTAACCCCGAACGTACATTGTTAATACACGCAACCATAACTCAAAATGCCGGACATTTGAGCAAATAACTTTTGCGGGGCTGTCAGGGCAGAGTTCCTTAAATGCCTCAAATGTCCAGCATTTTGAGTATTGTTTACGCTACTTAATATGTACGTCTGGAAACTCGTTCGGTACGCCTCTGCACTGAACCGAAACCCCCGTACCAAAACGGTTCAATACAAATACACGTACCGTTACAGATTGTATTGTACCATATGTCCCGGCAAGAAATCTGCGTTCAAAGGACTCCGGCTTATTAGTGATTCCCAAAGCCCAAAAAAAGTCTGCGGGCTATAGAGCGTTTTCCGTTCGGGCTCCAGTACTCTGGAATACCCTCCCGGTAACAGTTCGCGATGCCACCTCAGTAGAAGCATTTAAGTCTCACCTTAAAACTCATTTGTATACTCTAGCCTTTAAATAGACTCCCTTTTTAGATCAGTTGATCTGCCGTTTCTTTTCTTTTTCTTCTATGTCCCACTCTCCCGTGTGGAGGGGGTCCGGTCCGATCCGGTGGCCATGTACTGCTCGCCTGTGTATCGGCTGGGGACATCTCTGCGCTGCTGGTCCGCCTACGCTTGGGATGGTTTCCTGCTGGCTCCGCTGTGAACGGGACTCTCGCTGCTGTGTCTTGGATCCTCTTTGGACTGGACTCTCGCGACTGTGTTGTATCCATTGTGGATTGAACTTTCACAGTATCATGTTAGACCCGCTCGACATCCATTGCTTTCCTCCTCTCTAAGGTTCTCATAGTCATCATTGTCACCGACGTCCCACTGGGTCATTATTGTCACCAATGTCCCACTGGGTGTGAGTTTTCCTTGCCCTTATGTGGGCCTACCGAGGATGTCGTGGTGGTTTGTGCAGCCCTTTGAGACACTAGTGATTTAGGGCTATATAAGTAAACATTGATTGATTGATTGATAGTATACGGGTGTTAGTATAGTAAAGCGATACTAATGAATCATATTCGGTACCATACCGCCTCTAAAAAATACTGGTCCGCCACACCCTAAGATTTTTTGTTAAAATAAAGCCAATAATGCCATTTTTTTCTTGTCTCCTTTATTTAGAAAATTATGGAAAAATACCGAAAAGTATCAAAATAATATTGGTATCAGGACAACACTAGTCACTAAAATATCATGCAAAAGTGCAGATTCCAACCATTGAAATATGTTGTATAGTTCAAGACTTGTGGTCATTTGAAACATCACTGCACATCATATTGGCAGCTACACTTTCCATCTTAAAGATCTAAAAAAAAATATTTGGGAATGTCTGGCGGGCCAGATTAAAAAGCTTAACGGGCCGCATGTGGCCCCCGGCCCTTACTTTGCCCAGGTCTGGTATATAGGATGAGTCTCGGTCGGGTGGTTCCACCGACATTAATACAGCACTATGTCATTAGTTTCTGATTTATTAAATTGTATAACAATGCAAAATAATGCTCATTTGTAGTGGTCTTTCTTGAACTATTTGGAAAAAAAGATATAAAAATAACTAAAAACTTGTTGAAAAATAAACAAGTGATTTAATATACTCTAGCCTTTAAATAGACCTCCTTTTTAGACCAGTTGATCTGCCGCTTCTTTTCTTTCTCCTATGTCCCCCCCCCTCCCTTGTGGAGGGGGTCCGGTCCGATGACCATGGATGAAGTACTGACTGTCCAGAGTCGAGACCCAGGATGGACCGCTCGTCGGGACCCAGGATGGACCGCTCGCCTGTATCGGTTGGGGACATCTCTACGCTGCTGATCCGCTTGAGATGGTTTCCTGTGGACGGGACTCTCACTGCTGTCTTGGAGCCACTATGGATTGAACTTTCACAGTATCATGTTGGACCCGCTCGACATCCATTGCTTTCGGTCCCCTAGAGGGGGGGGGGGGTTGCCCACATCTGAGGTCCTCTCCAAGGTTTCTCATAGTCAGCATTGTCACTGGCGTCCCACTGGATGTGAATTCTCCCTGCCCACTGGGTGTGAGTTTTCCTTGCCCTTTTGTGGGTTCTTCCGAGGATGTTGTAGTCGTAATGATTTGTGCAGTCCTTTGAGACATTTGTGATTTGGGGCTATATAAATAAACATTGATTGATTGATTGATTAATTATAAATAAAGATTTCTACACATAGAAGTAATCATCAACTTAAAGTGCCCTCTTTGGGGATTGTAATAGAGATCCATCTGGATTCATCAACTTCATTCTAAACATTTCTTCCCAAAAAAACATCAATATTTATGGAACATGTCCACAAAAAAATCCAGCTGTCAACAATCACATTGTTGTATTTTTTTTCACTCTTTATGAACTTACATTCATATTTTGTTGAATTATTAATCAATAAATATATATATAAAGGATTTTTGAATTATTGGCATACGTTCAAGTACCCCCAGGGGTACGCGTACCCCCATTTGAGAACCACTGGATTATAGAACTACAAATAATGAAGACACGTGTTTGTTGTAGCTCGCGCTCAAATTTGAGCCGGTGTTCTGGATTTCATGCAAAACCAAGATGTGACTGTTTCTTAGATGTCCTAATCAAAATGTTGGCCTTCGATTACGATCCGATGTCTTGGCCTCGGGTCTGATCCCGTCTCAAGTCCCGATCCGATTCTTTATACAAATGATTGTCTGATGTGGGATCTGAGTTGAGGATGTTGTGGCTTGTGTAGTCCTTTTGAAACACTCGTGATTTAGGACTATATAAATAAACTCATAACAAACCTTTAACATCGATATTTATGGAACATGTCCACAAAAAATCTAGCTGTCAACACTGAATATTGCATTGTTGCATTTCTTTTCACAGTTGATGAACTTACATTCATATTTTGTTGAAGTATTATTCAATAAATATATTTATAAAGGATTTTTGAATTGTTGCTATTTCTAGAATATTTTTCAAAAATCTCACGTACCCCTTGGCATACCTTCAAGTACCCCCAGGGGTACACGTACCCCCATTTGAGAACCACTGATCTATTCCATAGCTTAGTTGTAGTTTTTTTTTTACTTGTATCTGCCTTTTTCAGGAAAATTTAAGTTTATTTTTTACTCATGTATTTTGTGCGTTGTTTGCTGTACAACCACCATTGGTTTACACTTGCGTTAATCAATCAATCAATCAATCAATGTTTATTTATATAGCCCCAAATCACAAATGTCTCAAAGGACTGCACAAATCATTACGACTACAACATCCTCGGAAGAACCCACAAAAGGGCAAGGAAAACTCACACCCAGTGGGCAGGGAGAATTCACATCCAGTGGGACGCCAGTGACAATGCTGACTATGAGAAACCTTGGAGAGGACCTCAGATGTGGGCAACCCCCCCCCCGTCTAGGGGACCGAAAGCAATGGATGTCGAGCGGGTCTAACATGATACTGTGAAAGTTCAATCCATAGTGGCTCCAAGACAGCAGCGAGAGTCCCGTCCACAGGAAACCATCTCAAGCGGATCATTAGTTAAGAAGTCACATGACTAAATATCAGCAATAACAATGTCACAATAGCTTTGTAAATATGCAGGATCACGGGAAATACTGTACATAGAGCAGTGGTTCTTAACCTTGTTGGAGGTACCGGACCCCACCTGTTTCATATGTGCATCCACCGAACCCTTCTTTAGTGAAAAATAAAATGTATTTTCCATCCATCCATTTTCTACCGCTTATTCCCTTTTGGGGTGGCGGGGGGCGCTGGTGCCTATCTCAGCTACAATCGGGCGGAAGGCGGGGTACACCCTGGACAAGTCGCCACCTCATCGCAGGGCCAACACAGATAAACAGACGACATTCAAAGGAGTCATATTATTATTTATTTTTTTCTAAATGTAAAAGACTTCCTTGTGGTCTACATAACGTTAATGGTGGTTCTTTGCTCAAAATGTTGCATAGATGATGTTTTACATATCATCTTCAAGCCGCTGGCCCTGCGATGAGGTGGCGACTTGTCCAGGGTGTACCCCGCCTTCCGCCCGATTGTAGCTGAGATAGGCGCCAGCGCCCCCCGCGACCCCGAAAGGGAATAAGCGGTAGAAAATGGATGGATGGATCTTCAAGCCGCTTTCTGACAGTTGCTTCCTGATGCGCCGTTTTGTGGGCGGTCTTATTTACGTGGCTCAGCTTCGACAGAGTCTTCTTCCCGTCATCTTTGTTGTAGCGGTGTAGCGTGCAAGGACGGAGTGGAAGAAGTGTCAAGAGATGGAGCTAACTGTTTTAATGACATTCAGACTTATATTTCAATCAATAACGGAGCAGCGTCTCTTCACCCGGAAACAACAACAACAAGGCCAGAAATGTGTCCCGTGAAAAAACGTCCGACCGGAACTCTCTCTTAACTAACGTTCCTTGGGTGAATAATGTAAACTCACTACACCGGTAGGTTTTAGCGCTTTCATGGCAAGTTTACTGACAGATATAAGTAAGAAATGTACACTACTTTATATTACAAATGGCAACAGCGGAGGATGATTGTCCCATAACAAAGAAGAAACTTATCGACTACGGTGTCACCACAGACTACAAACGCGGACACCCGCAATTTTTCAGGACTTATGCAGATCCAAAATACACATCATGTACCAGTAGGTAAGAAAAGTTGCTTTTGCATAATATTGTGAAACAAAACGCCAGATATGTCTTACCTTTTACACACACCACAATAATACTCTTGTGTTGAAGCACAGTACAATCCATCAAGCAGTGCGGCTTCATAGCTTACCAAAGTCGTACTAAAAAATGTTGATAGATTTTTGAGCGCCGTGTATTTTCAATGGAACATATAAAATGTTGGTGGTCTTAAGTAACACTTGAGTCATTTTGTCATCTTAGTGCAGTCTAAACATATCATATAAAACGGCCTTCTTTCATCTCCGTAATATCGCTAAAATTCGCTCCATTTTGTCCACTAAAGACGCCGAGATCATTATCCATGCGTTTGTTACGTCTCGTCTCGATTACTGTAACGTATTATTTTCGGGTCTCCCCATGTCTAGCATTAAAAGATTACAGTTGGTACAAAATGCGGCTGCTAGACTTTTGACAAGAACAAGAAAGTTTGATCACATTACACCTGTACTGGCTCACCTGCACTGGCTTCCTGTGCACTTAAGATGTGACTTTAAGGTTTTACTACTTACGTATAAAATACTACACGGTCTAGCTCCATCCTATCTTGCCGATTGTATTGTACCATATGTCCCGGCAAGAAATCTGCGTTCAAAAGACTCCGGCTTATTAGTGATTCCCAAAGCCCCAAAAAAGTCTGCGGGCTATAGAGCGTTTTCCGTTCGGGCTCCAGTACTCTGGAATGCCCTCCCGGTAACAGTTCGAGATGCTACCTCAGTAGAAGCATTTAAGTCTCATCTTAAAACTCATTTGTATACTCTAGCCTTTAAATAGACCTCCTTTTTAGACCAGTTGATCTGCCGCTTCTTTTCTTTCTCCCATGTCCCCCCCTCCCTTGTGGAGGGGGTCCGGTCCGATGACCATGGATGAAGTACTGACTGTCCAGAGTCGAGACCCAGGATGGACCGCTCGTCGGGACCCAGGATGGACCGCTCGCCTGTATCGGTTGGGGACATCTCTACGCTGCTGATCCGCTTCAGATGGTTTCCTGTGGACGGGACTCTCGCTGCTGTCTTGGAGCCACTATGGATTGAACTTTCACAGTATCATGTTGGACCCGCTCGACATCCATTGCTTTCGGTCCCCTAGAGGGGGGGGGGTTGCCCACATCTGAGGTCCTCTCCAAGGTTTCTCATAGTCAGCATTGTCACTGGCGTCCCACTGGATGTGAATTCTCCCTGCCCACTGGGTGTGAGTTTTCCTTGCCCTTTTGTGGGTTCTTCCGAGGATGTTGTAGTCGTAATGATTTGTGCAGTCCTTTGAGACATTTGTGATTTGGGGCTATATAAATAAACATTGATTGATTGATCGACCTCGTATGTTTTACTGCTATCTACTGGTCACACTTATCATTACACCATGTACCAAATAAAATTGCTCCGGGGTCAGTAAGCTAAACCAGAATCATTTTGTACATTAGGCGCACCGTGTTATAAAGCGCACTGTCGAGTTTTGAGGGAAAAATATTTTTAAGAGCGCCTAATATTCCGGAGAATATGGGAATCTTTTGGGTTAACAGTGTTTTTTCAAATTCAAGACAAAGTTATGTGTTTTTTTTTACTGGTGCACAAAATGAATCGTGCATGAACACCTTGTTCTAAGAACAAAACCAAGACAGTGCATGAACTCACAATAAATGACACACTTGCAAAGAGGGAACATTGTTTGGGGGTATCCATAATACGTTGATAGGGAGAAGTTTGGATTTACACGATGAGTCGGGTGAGTCTTGACCTCCGCCGAACCCCTGAGGCAGACTCACCGAACCCCTAGGGTTCGATCGAACCCAGGTTAAGAACCGCTGACAGAGCGTTAATGGCTGTTTTTGGAAGTTCTTTACATCAAGCTATTTTGAATGCACAGGGAAGAGAAAGACTAGGTTCTTGTCTCACATAAGGATTGTGAATGACGGACAAAATAACCCAGAAGAAGTCGTATTGGCTGGTCGTATTTGCTTTCCGACATGTTTTTTTTATGTCCAAATGAACATGAACACTAAAAGTCTTGTAATGTGCCGAAGGGTCATGTTAACTTTGGCACTGGGAACCTTTAGGACGGTGGGTAATTCAATTATTTTTGCCATTGGCCATCTGGGCTGTTTAATATCTCAAAGGTTGTTGATGATGGCCTTAAAGGCGAGTATCAGTGGAAGGCTTGTGGGACCGTTCCCTTCCAAGGATATTCATCATGGGCAGACCAATCTGTTTTAGACTCAGGAGACTCCCGGACAGCCTTCTAATAAACGCTTAGAGGGGATAAAATATTCATGTGGGGTAAATATGGATCTTGCAGCAGGGCCTTTGCTTCAGACACAGACAATGCTGATTAACCACGACAACCTTCTTTTCTCATACCCACCAATGGCAAAAACTGCACCATTTTTTAAGTGTGATTTAGGGTTAGGGTTAGGAGTTAGGGGTCCCAACTAATAATTATACAAAAGTAGGTCAAACTTTGTCTTGTTCACGATGTGGTCCTGTTGGCTTCATCTGGCCGGGATCTTCAGCTCTTGCTGGATCGGTTCGCAGCAGAGTGTGAAGCGACCGGAATGAGAATCAGCACCTCCATGGTTCTCTCCCGGAAAAAGGTGGAGTGCCATCTCCGGGTTGGGGAGGAGACCCTGCCCCAAGTACCTAGGAGTCTTGTTCACGAGTGGGGGAAGAGTGGATCGTGAGATCGACAGGCGGATCGGTGCGGCGTCTTCAGTAATGCGGACGTTGTATCGATCCGTTGTGGTGAAGAAGGAGCTGAGCCGGAAGGCAAAGCTCTCAATTTACCGGTCGATCTACGTTCCCATCCTCACCTATGGTCATGAGCTTTGGGTCATGACCGAAAGGATAAGATCACGGGTACAAGCGGCCGAAATGAGTTTCCTCTCCCTTAGAGATAGGGTGAGAAGCTCTGCCATCCGGGAGGAACTCAAAGTAAAGCCGCTGCTCCTTCACATCGAGAGGAGCCAGATGAGGTGGTTCGGGCATCTGGTCAGGATGCCACCCGAACGCCTCCCTAGGGAGGTGTTTAGGGCACGTCCAACCGGTAGGAGGCCACGGGGAAGACCCAGGACACGTTGGGAAGACTATGTCTCCCGGCTGGGCTGGGAACGCCTCGGGATCCCCCGGGAAGAGCTAGACGAAGTGGCTGGAGATAGGGAAGTCTGGGCTTCCCTGCTTAGGCTACTGCCCCCGCGACCCGACCTCGGATAAGCGGAAGATGATGGATGGATGGATGGAAAATAGTGTCTATGTCAGGAGTCGGGAACCTTTTTGGCTGAGTATTTCTATGAGAGCCATATAACTTTTTTTTAAGACTGAATACAACTAAATGTGTTACGCCGGTTCGGCATTGTGATGCCGGGTTCGATTCCCTCGAGGATGCGTCAAGTGAAAACAGCAACGGTAAGATATACACAATTTATTTAAATGACAAAAAGAGCTATATAACAAAAATGCTAGAGCTAGTAGAATAAAACAAACAAAGGACGCTAGCATAAAAGCTAGGATATACAAAAATGAGAACTAAACCGGCACATAGACACATTAAAGAGTAAAACAAAACACATAGCATGAGAGCTGGAATAAACAAATGGCTGAGCGTGAAAAGCTAGCGAGAATATACATACGATGGCAGAGTGCAGGCGTAACTCGTTGCGTGAAAGCAAATTAGGATCCGGGAATGAGTAAACAGAAAAGGTGAGCTTAAATAGGAGGGTGAAAATTAGTAGCAGGTGTGCGGGGCGAGACTAACAGGTGGACTGATGTGTAACCATAGTGATGGACAAAAACAGGAAATAAACGGGTCAGACTGAGAATGAAAAAACAAACACGTGAAGATCTGAGCAGCAGATCGCGACAAAATGCTTGCATATTTAAGTAAGACCATCATTTTTAGAGTATAATAACAAGTCTCTTATTTTTTTTTAATACTATTGTTATTCTGAAGCTACCCAACAGTAAGTAAAATACTTCTTACCATTAATGCAACTTTTTGAACGGGTGCGGTAGAAACAGGATGGATGGATTAAAATGCATGAGAATGTTTTATATTTTGAACGTTATTTTTGACACTGATTACCAGCGGCATTATTCATTACTTACCGTGTTAAGCAATGTCAGCTAAGTTTTATCTGAAAGCCAGACGCAGTCATCAAAAGAGCCACATCTGGCTCTAGAGCATGGGTGTCAAACTCTGGCCCGCGGGCCAAATCTGGCCCGCCGTGTAATTTAATTTGGCCCTTGAGGCAATATCAGTTTAGCATTAGAGCTGGCCCGCATTCACCGCTAATACTCATACTTGCCAACCCTCCTAGTTTTCTCGGTAGACTCCCGAAATTCAGTGCCCCTCCCGAAAATCTCCCGGGGCAACCATTCTCCCGAATTTATACTGATTTCCACCTGGACAACTATATTGGGGCATGCATTTAAGGCACTGCCTTTAATGTTCTCTACAACCTGTCGTCACGTCCGCTTTTCCTCCATACTAACCGCGTGTCACATATTTGTGGCTTTTACACACACACACACACACACACTTGGTCAACAGCCATACAGGTCACACTGAGGGTGGCCGTATAACTTTAGCACTGTCACACCACACTGTGAACCCACACCAAACAAGAATAACAAACACATTTCGGGTGAACATCCGCACCGTAACAACAAAACAAATAACCAGTACTCCTTGCAGCACTAACTCTTCCGGGAAACTGAGTAATAATGAACGTTTTATTCATGCATTTTCTCTTGCTACTTCAAGGCTTGAATGTTTGGTTCATTCATTATTATTTTATTTTCAAATGTATTATTAGCCTGTGGAAAAAAAAAGATATTTACCTCAGAAGATTGCAAATAGAACAAAAGGCATAACATTTTTATTCAAATTTTATTTGATATACCGTTAATATTTTTTGGATTATAATTATTATTATTTGAAACTGGATTTTGAATGTCACTAAAGTTATATAAGCCTTGTTTGTTCAATATTTAATGCAAAACTTGTTTGGGTCCCTATTAAAAGGGTAATTTGTTCAACCTTGGCCCGTGGCTTTGTTCCGTTTAAAATGTTGGCCCACTCTGTATTTGAGTTTGACACCCTTGCTCTAGAGCAGGGGTGCCCACACTTTTTCTGCAGGCGAGCTACTTTTCAATTGACCAACTCGAGGGGATCTACCTCATTTATATATATCATTTATATGTATTGATTTATGAAAGAGACATTTTTGTAAACAAGTTAAATGTGTTTAATGATAATACAAGCATGTGTACCACATATAGATGTCTTTCTTTCACAAAGACAAGAATATAAGTTGGTGTATTACCTGATTCTGATGACTTGCATTGATTGGAATCAGACAGTAATGATGATAACGCCCACATTTTCAAATGGAGGAGAAAAAAAGTTGTCCTTTCTGTACAATACCACATGAAAGTGGTTGGTTTTTGGCATCTAATTCATCCAGCTTCCATACACTTTACAAGAAAAACATTGGCGGCAAATTCCGTAGCTTGCTTGATTGACATTCACGGCACCCGAGGGTCTTGTGAGATGACGCTGGCTGCTGCCAGTTCATTATTATGAAAAAATGACAGAGAGGAAGGCGAGAAACACTTTTTTATTTCAACAGACTTTCGCGCCGTCCCTTCCGTCAAAACTCTAAAGGCCGACTGCACATTTCCTATCTTCACAATAAAAGCCCTGCTTCATGCTGCCTGCGCTAACTAAATACAGAGTCTCGGAAAGCTGGCGTGCACAAGTGATGTGCACGCCAGCTTTCTGAGGGATCGCTTGTGCACGCCAGTTTTCCGAGACTCTGTATTTAGTTAGCCCACACAGGCGAGCTACTTTTCATCCCACAGGTGAACAGGCTAATTGGGAACAGGTGGGTGCCATGATTGGGTATAAGAGCAGCTTCCATGAAATGCTCAGTCATTCCCAACAAGGATGGGGCTAGGGTCACCAATTTGTAAACAAATGCCTGATCAAATTGTTTAAGAACAACATTTCTCAACCAGCTATTGCAAGGAATTTAGGGATTTCCCCTTCTACGGTCCGTAATATCATCAAAAAGTTCAGATAATCTGGAGAAATCACTGCACGTAAGCAGCAAGGCTGAAAACCAACATTGACTGCCCTTGACCTTCGATCCTTCAGGCGGTACTGCATCCAAAACTAACATCAGTGTGTAAAGGATATCACATGGGAACACTTCAGAAAACCACTGTCAGTAACTACGGTTGGTCGCTAGTGCAAGTTAAAACTCTACTATGCAAAGCCAAAGCCATTTGTCAACAACACCCAGAAACGCCGCCTGCTTCACTGGGCCCGATCTCATCGAAGATGGACTGATGCAAAGTAGAAAAGTGTTCTCTGGTCTGACGAGTCCACATTTCAAATTGTTTTTGGAAACTGTGGATGCTGTGTCCTCCGGACCAAAGAGGAAAAGAACCATCCGGACTCTTATAGGTGCAAAGTTCAAAAGCCAGCATCTGTGATGGTATGGGGGTGTATTAGTGCCCAAGGCATGGGTAACTTACACATCTCTGAAGGCACCAATAATACTGAAAGGTACATACAGGTTTTGGGGCAACATATGTTGCCATCCAAGCAAGGTTATCATGGACGCCCCTGCTTATTTCAGCGAGACGATGCCAAAACATGTGTTGCAATAGCGTAGCTTCATAGTAAAGGAGTGCGGGTACTAGACTGGCCTGCCTGTGGTCCAAACCTGTCTCCCGTTGAAATTGTGTGGCGCGATATGAATCCTAAAATACCTTAACAGAGACCTGTTGAACAACTTAAACTGTACATCAAACAAGAATGGGAAATAATTCCACCCGAAAAGCTTCATAAAACTGGTCTCCTCAGTTCCCAAACGTTTACTGAGTGTTGTTAAAAGGAAAGGCCATGTAACAAAGTGGTAAAAATTCAATTATTTATTTCTTTTGTCATGAAAAAGGGACGTTTTTGTGGTTGGTGCACTAATTGTAAGTGTATATTGTGTTTTTTATGTTGATTTGATAAAAAAAAAAAAAAAAAAATTAATAAAAAATTATTCTGTGGCCGTGGCCCGATTGGTACCTGGCCGCAGAATATTTTTTTATTAATTTTTATTACAAAAAAAAAACAAAAAACATTTTTTTTTAATTAAATCAACGGCGTGGCGCAGTGGAAAGTGGCCGCGCGCAACCCGAGGGTCCCTGGTTCAAATCCCACCTAGTACCAACCTCGTCACGTCTGTTGTGTCCTGAGCAAGACACTTCACCCTTGCTCCTGATGGGTGCTGGTTGGCGCCTTGCATGGCAGCTCCCTCCATCAGTGTGTGAATGTGTGTGTGAATGGGGAAGTAGTGTCAAAGCGCTTTGAGTACCTTGAAGGTAGAAAAGCGTTATACAAGTACAACCCATTTATCATTTATAAAAAAACACAATATACACTTACAATTAGTGCACCAACCACAAAAACCGCGGCCCGGTGGTTGGGCACCACTGATTTAGGACCAAAACACTTAAAACAAGTAAAAAACTAACACAAAATTTGCTTACTGAGAATAATTCTCCTATCAGACAGAAAATAAGCAAATATCACCCTTATTTGAAATATTTAATCTTACTTTGATTTCTGTTTTTCCGGACTATATTGTTCTGAAATCCCCGTAGCTAGAACTATATCCAGTGTTATCCACTATTTGCTTAACTTTTCAAATTCATGAGACATTGCCTTTTCTTCTGCTGCTTTTTTTTTCTTTCCAAAGGTCTGATTCGATTGCAAGAACTTATAAAGGCCCCGTCGAGGTACAACATTCGATTAAAGATCCGGCAGCTCCCTGCTGACACCAAGGATGCCAAACCGCTGTTAAAGGAGATGAAAAGGGGGAAGGAGTTCCACATCATCTTTGACTGTGGACATGAAATGGCTGCTGGGATCCTAAAGCAGGTGTGCATACCCGTGTGTGTGTGTGTGTGTGTGTGTATGTGTGTGTGTGTGTGTGTGTGAACAAAACACTTATCGATAAATTGATCAGGATGTTCAATTTTTTTGCTTTTGCTTATGAGAGCTAGACTTTGTGTTTCTCAAAACAGGATTTTGTTTGTGGCACCATTTTGGTCTTAATTACGACTTATTTGTTATTATTTTGGATTCCTGAAGGGGCCCCCAACCCACTCTAAACCTAACAACACTACACTCTTAGAATGTTTACAAAACTGACTTACAGTATTTCCTTGAATTGACGCTAGGGCACTAATTAATTTAAAACCTTTTCTCACTCCGGCGCCTACCAAAGGCATGCGGTAAAAGTAAGCATGCGCTAACTAATTCAAAACCTCTTCTCACTCCTGCGCTTACCAAAGGCATGCGGTAAAAGTAAGCATGCGCTAACTAATTTAAAACCTCTTCTCACTCCGGCGCTTACCAAAGGCATGCGGTAAAAGTAAGCATGCGCTAACTAATTTAAAACCTCTTCTCACTCCGGCGCCTACCAAAGGCATGCGGTAAAAGTAAGCATGCGCTAACTAATTTAAAACCTCTTCTCACTCCTGCGCTTACCAAAGGCATGCGGTAAAAGTAAGCATGCGCTCACTAATTTAAAACCTCTTCTCACTCCGGCGCCTACCAAAGGCATGCGGTAAAAGTAAGCATGCGCTAACTAATTTAAAACCTCTTCTCATTCCTGCGCTTACCAAAGGCATGCGGTAAAAGTAAGCATGCGCTAATTATTATAAAACCTCTTCTCACTCCGGCACTTACCAAAGGCATACAGTAAAAATGTGAGTCTGATGTAAGGATACCATCATGAAAAGCACATTTAATTAAAAAAAAATGATGGTCTTACCTTTACTTATAAATGAAATCCATGCCAGCTCCCTCTGAACAAAAGCATTGACAACTTGTTCATAGAAGTCTTCCTTATCTTTCTTCAGTTTTAAAAGTCTCTCTGTCCCGATGGAGATCTTCCTTTATTACCTCCTGCTTCGATTGAAAGTCCAGTTTAGAAAACTGCTATCAGACCGCTGCTATCGGTTAGCTCGGCTCCTCGAGTGCGGGCGACGACAGAATTATCCTCGGACAACTCCCCCTCCCGTTCTGCTCCGTGGGTGATCTTTTTATCCCACTCTTGCCAACATGAAGTGTTATTGTATAAATAATACACTGGGTATTTAGGACTGGAACATGTTTTATTTCAGCCCGGTTGTTTACATAGCCAGCATAGGTGTTGCATCCTAAAAGGTCCGTCGTGCGCCCGCCGCATCAGATCACGTCACTCATTTCACTTCTTCTGCAGCCGAGTAGTCGCAAGAAGGATCACTAGCGCCCTCTACCACCAGGAGGCGGGAGTCACTTAATGACTCATATTTGACAGACGCAGCTACGGTATTGTGACGGTCTCAAGCCGTCGTTTTGTGGGTTCCCAGGACCACCAAGGAAGGACATGGCTTGAGCAGTTTGACTTTGTTTATTTCCGCTCGCTCGCCGTCTCCTGGCCGCCATTTTGGGCCGGACTACAGCGTGCCCTGCCTGCCTGCCTGTCGGACCGTCGGCTCCACAGGTATATTAATAAATAAAACATAGCTGCTTACTGTTATTTTTAGCATACCAGTATTCAATAGCTTGGACCTTAAATCCTACTGAATAGCTCTTAATCTTCTTCCCTTTATGCGATTTCAAATTACCGGTATTGAATTTAGCCTCCTCCATTTTGAAAATGATGACAGGGGAAGTGTCACTCGTGACGTGACGAGTTTGACCCGGCGGTAATACTAAGCATGCGCTAATTATTTTGCGAAGCGAGGTTGACCCGGCAGTAATTCAAGGCAGGCGCATACTATATACCCGGCGGCAATTTAAGGAAATACGGTCATTTGTTTAAAACTTGATTTTTAAAACCTTAATAAGGGGTTTTGCAATGCAGCCTTGATTTTGTATGGCAAACAACTTAATGTTTTTAGGTTTCTAAAAATGGGATCCACTTATCCAGATTGACTGATTGTTCTCCATTGTGCTTCTTTCTAATCTTACATGGTACCATCATACATACCTTGTGTGAATGACATCATCACATTAAGCTGCTTTTTAGTCAAAGTTTGTTTGTGGTCTTGTTCATAAAGAGTTGCATTTCCACCCACTCAGCTGGAGGTTTCGGTTTTAGATGCAGGAATACGTTTTTTGAGCTGCTGCCTTTTTTTAAAACAAACTTTGCAGCCTGCAGTCATTTGGTCCACGCCTGTTGCCGCAACAACACTTTTCTTTTCTTTGGATCAATAAAATATAGAGAACATACAAACCCTTTATTTATTGAATCTAAGATATTGAAATCCCACGACATTGTGAATTTGCAAAAAGCTATAATTATACACAAAGCAAACTATAAAATATATACAACAATTCATCTAAAAAAAAAAAAAAAAATTTTCGAGAAAAATACAATTTAAAACACTTGTACACACGTACAACACTTAAGACCTTCAGTATATCAGTATGTGGATTTAAATTATGGAATGGACTAAGCAAAGCAATCAAACAAAGCACTAATATGATCCACTTTAAGAAACTCTTCAAACTAAAAGTGTTTACAAAGTACAAAGAAGAACCATGAACAAGAACATTCTAGATTTATTTCATCCATCCATTCTTTCATTCTTAAAGTAATCTTACATATTTCATCACATGAAATATAATTTACTTCACCAATTATTATTGATTTATTTATTTTTACTGCGATTACTTATGGAGTATATTGTGAATAAATTGAGAACAGGAAGTGAACAAAAGTTTTAGCAACTGTTATGTAAAAGAAAAGGGGAAGGATTAAATAAACTCTGCTTCTTCTTACTCCTTTTCAAACATGTTTTAAAAAAGAAACTGGAAATTTTGATGTATCATGTTGTATGCTTGCATGTTCCAAATAAACTCAAACTCAACGTCTCGCTATCGTTAGCATTAGCCATGTTTTGCTAGGCAGGATTTTAAAATTCTTTCAATCGTCTACGTCGCAGGTGTCAAACTCAAGGTCCGCGACATCATTTTATCTGGCTCAAAAACACCTGGAAATGATGTGTCAATAAATTACTAAATATGTTCTCACTTTTTGTAATGGAATTTTTAAAAGTTTTGACAGAAAAAAATATACACGCACTGCTTGAAATTGCATACCTTTTAAACTTTAATAGTACCCTATATTGCAACAAATTTTACAGTATTTTATCATACTTTCCAAACATGTTTTTGTCTGATTAAAATTAAATGACTTTACAGCAAACTGCCCATCAAATGAATAAAAATGGCAATACATTTTACATTTTTCTTCACAGCACATTACTGTAAATTGAAAAAATTACTGCTGTTTTTTGGGTTAAAATTCTGTTGACTGAGCTGCCAGTTTGTGAGTGTAAAATCTACGGTTGTTTTTAACGGTGTGTTACTGTGAATGGAAAGGCGGTACATTTGTTTTGCCGGAACAAAAAAATAACTTGTACTGTTTTTCCATTCACATATTAATGTCGTGAATTTTTTATTCCAAATTTGATAGTACATTTTTGGCAACTAAGCTGCTAGCTTTTTCCGTAAACCCCGCCCCCCCTAAAAAACAGTGATACGTTTTTTTTTAATTACCGTAAAATGTTGTAAATTGTTTTTAAAAACTCTATATTTTGCAGCAAAATTTAGTAAATGTATGGTTTTTACTGTGAAATCGACTGAATTTTTTCCTGCCTTTATCTGGGCTCTACCGAAGTAGTCTTTGTGGTTTGTGCAGCCCTTTGAGACACTTGTGATTTAGGGCTATATAAATAAACATTGATTGATTGATACTTAAAACAATTTACATAATTGATAATTCAATCCAGAGGCAAAATTATACATTGTTACAATCGGCCCTCTGCTGGCAGCTATGTGCGATGTCGCCCTCAATGAAAACCCGTTTTGACATCCCTGGTCTACGTCAAAAATTTTGAGTTAATTGATAAAATCGCTCCAGTGCTCAGGCTACATACACGCACCGTCTTCTTAAAAGGTTTACTAATTTTGTTTGTGATCATGATACGATATCACCTTGAAAATATGCACACAATAAACTAATTGGCAAATATAAGCAGATGTTTGAATTTATTATTATTAAAATGTGGCCACTTTGTGTAATGTGTGATACTTCGTTCTATTTTAGTCTCAACCTAGGTAGATGCGTATTTCCTTTGTTTCGCTATTACATGATTGAATAGGAGGAAGGACATATGATAAGTCTCTCAATTAACAACTGCTCATCACTTTCCTGCTCGCAGGTCTGATCAAATATTAAAGCCAACATGATTCACCCCCGGCACTCTCCCTCGGGTTTTAATCAGTGCCTGAGTGTTAAATTGCTAGGGGAAGCTCAAGGACTCTTTCCATTAACAATGTCTGAGAGAAACCCTACTAATGGAAAGAAATGAAAGACTGTCCTGCGCTGATTTTCCCATTCCACAACACTCCACGATAATTTACTTTCCTTCCTTGGCCTTGCCAAACAAAATGAGATGTGAACACTGCTGCTAATAGATTAAACAAATCAGTGAAATTTAACACGGTAAAATGATTATCTTTTTTGTTTAATGCAAGTATCAACTTTAATTAGCGCTACATTAATCACTTTGGAATTTTGATAATTCCTGACTGACCGCAGTTGTGGGACAGTGCAAACTTTGACCTTTCAAGCCCACGTAACACAGAAAGTGTGACATAAGCAACAATTTATCCGAATAATTAATTCGCATACGAGCACAATTGTGAGGAATAAGTACAGTTAGCACTTTTCATTTTGAGTACACAAGTAGAATTTATTAAATGAAGAGGTTATAGTACCATATTCCAATCCTTTCATTTTCTTGAAACTCGACAGTGCGCCTTATGACTCGGTGCGTCTAATGTAAGGAATAATTCTGGTTGTGCTTACCGACCTCAAACCTATTTTATTTGGTACATAGTAAAATGAGAAGTGTGACCAGTAGATGGCAGTCACACATAAGAGATACATGTAGACTGCTATATGACTCGAGTGAACAACACCAACATGTTATATGTCCATCCATCGCTTCCATTTTCTACCGCTTAATCCCTTTGGGGTCGCTAGTGCCTATCTCAGCTACAATCGTTCCATTGAAAATATAGAACATTACACACGGCGCTCAAAAATCTATCAAAATGGTAAGCTATGAAGCCGCAACAATTGATCTGAGTAATTAATTCGCATACAAGCACAATTGTAAGGAATAAGTACAGTTAGCACTTTTCATTTAGAGTACACAAGTAGAATTTATTAAACTAAGAAGGACCATATTTTCAATCATTTTTAATTCATATTCCCATCCTTTCATTTTCTTGAAACTCGACAGTGCGCCTTATGACTCGGTGCGTCTAATGTACGGAATAATTCTGGTTGTGCTTACCGACCTCAAACCCATTTTATTTGGTACATAGTAAAATGATAAGTGTGACCAGTAGATGGCAGTCACACATAAGAGATACATGTAGCCTGCTAAATGACCCGAGTAAACAACACCAACATTTTATATGTCCATCCATCGCTTCCATTTTCTACCGCTTAATCCCTTTGGGGTCGCTAGTGCCTATCTCAGCTACAATCGTTCAATTGAAAATATAGAACATTACACACGGCGCTCAAAAATCTATCAAAATGGTAAGCTATGAAGCCGCAACGATTGATCTGAGTAATTCATTCGCATACGAGCACAATTGTAAGGAATAAGTACAGTTAGCACTTTTCATTTAGAGTACACAAGTAGAATTTATTAAATGAAGAGGTTATAGTACCATATTTTCAATCCTTTTTAATCCATATTCCAATCCTTTCATTTTCTTGAAACTCGACAGTGCGCCTTATGACTCGGTGCGTCTAATGTACGGAATAATTCTGGTTGTGCTTACCGACCTCAAACCCATTTTATTTGGTACATAGTAAAATGATAAGTGTGACCAGTAGATGGCAGTCACACATAAGAGATACATGTAGACTGCTATATGACTCGAGTGAACAACACCAACATTTTATATGTCCATCCATCCATCCATCCATTTTCTACCGCTTAATCCCTTTGGGGTCGCAGGGGGCGCTAGTGCCTATCTCAGCTACAATCGTTCCATTGAAAATATAGAACATTACACACGGCGCTCAAAAATCTATCAAAATGGTAAGCTATGAAGCCGCAACAATTGATCTGACTAATTCATTCGCATACGAGCACAATTGGGAGGAATAAGTACAGTTAGCACTTTTCATTTAGAGTACACAAGTAGAATTTATTCAATGAAGAGGTAAAGTACCATATTTTCAATCATTTTTAATCCATATTCCAATCCTTTCATTTTCTTGAAACTCGACAGTGCGCCTTATGACTCGGTGCGTCTAATGTACGGAATAATTCTGGTTGTGCTTACCGACCTCAAACCCATTTTATTTTGTACATAGTAAAATGATAAGTGTGACCAGTAGATGGCAGTCACACATAAGAGATACATGTAGACTGCTATATGACTTGAGTGAACAACACCAACATTTTATATGTCCATCCATCCATCCATTTTCTACCGCTTAATCCCTTTGGGGTCGCTAGTGCCTATCTCAGCTACAATCGTTCCATTGAAAATATAGAACATTACACACGGCGCTCAAAAATCTATCAAAATGATAAGCTATGAAGCCGCAACAATTGATCTGAGTAATTAATTCGCATACAAGCACAATTGTAAGGAATAAGTACAGTTAGCACTTTTCATTTAGAGTACACAAGTAGAATTTATTAAACTAAGAAGGACCATATTTTCAATAATTTTTAATTCATATTCCAATCCTTTCATTTTCTTGAAACTCGACAGTGCGCTTTATGACTCGGTGCGTCTAATGTACGGAATAATTCTGGTTGTGCTTACCGACCTCAAACCTATTTTATTTGGTACATAGTAAAATGATAAGTGTGACCAGTAGATGGCAGCCACACATAAGAGATACATGTAGACTGCTATATGACTTGAGTAAACAACACCAACATTTTATATGTCCATCCATCCATCCATCCATTTTCTACCGCTTAATCCCTTTGGGGTTGCAGGGGGCGCTAGTGCCTATCTCAGCTACAATCGTTCCATTGAAAATATAAAACATTACACACGGCGCTCAAAAATTTATCAAAATAGTAAGCTATGAAGCCGCGACAATTGATCTGAGTAATTCATTCGCATACGAGCACAATTGGGAGGAATAAGTACAGTTAGCACTTTTCATTTAGAGTACACAAGTAGAATTTATTCAATGAAGAGGAAAAGTACCATATTTTCAATAATTTTTAATTCATATTCCAATCCTTTCAATTTCTTGAAACTCGACAGTGCACCTTATGACTCGGTGCGTCTAATGTACGGAATAATTCTGGTTGTGCTTACCGACCTCAAACCTATTTTATTTTGTACATAGTAAAATGATAAGTGTGACCAGTAGATGGCAGTCACACATAAGAGATACATGTAGACTGCTAAATGACTCGAGTGAAAAACACCAACATTTTATATGTCCATCCATCCATCCATTTCCTACCGCTTAATCCCTTTGGGGTCACAGGGGGGCGCTGGTGCCTATCTCAGCTAGAATCGTTCAAATGAAAATATAGAACATTACACACGGCGCTCTAAAATCTATCAAAATGGTAAGCTATGAAGCCGCAACAATTGATCTGAGTAATTAATTCGCATACAAGCACAATTGTAAGGAATAAGTACAGTTAGCACTTTTCATTTAGAGTACACAAGTAGAATTTATTAAACTAAGAAGGACCATATTTTCAATAATTTTTAATTCATATTCCAATCCTTTCATTTTCTTGAAACTCGACAGTGCGCTTTATGACTCGGTGCGTCTAATGTACGGAATAATTCTGGTTGTGCTTACCGACCTCAAACCTATTTTATTTGGTACATAGTAAAATGATAAGTGTGACCAGTAGATGGCAGCCACACATAAGAGATACATGTAGACTGCTATATGACTTGAGTAAACAACACCAACATTTTATATGTCCATCCATCCATCCATCCATTTTCTACCGCTTAATCCCTTTGGGGTTGCAGGGGGCGCTAGTGCCTATCTCAGCTACAATCGTTCCATTGAAAATATAAAACATTACACACGGCGCTCAAAAATTTATCAAAATAGTAAGCTATGAAGCCGCGACAATTGATCTGAGTAATTCATTCGCATACGAGCACAATTGGGAGGAATAAGTACAGTTAGCACTTTTCATTTAGAGTACACAAGTAGAATTTATTCAATGAAGAGGAAAAGTACCATATTTTCAATAATTTTTAATTCATATTCCAATCCTTTCAATTTCTTGAAACTCGACAGTGCACCTTATGACTCGGTGCGTCTAATGTACGGAATAATTCTGGTTGTGCTTACCGACCTCAAACCCATTTTATTTTGTACATAGTAAAATGATAAGTGTGACCAGTAGATGGCAGTCACACATAAGAGATACATGTAGACTGCTATATGACTCGAGTGAACAACACCAACATTTTATATGTCCACCCATCCATCCATTTTCTACCGCTTAATCACAGGGGGGCGCTGGTGCCTATCTCAGCTAGAATTGTTCAATTGAAAATATAGAACATTACACACGGTGCTCAAAAATCTATCAAAATGGTAAGCTATGAAGCCGCAACAATTGATCTGAGTAATTCATTCGCATACAAGCACAATTGTGAGGAATAAGTACAGTTAGCACTTTTCATTTAGACTACACAAGTAGAATTTATTCAATGAAGAGGTAAAGTACCATATTTTCAATCATTTTTAATCCATATTCCCATCCTTTCATTTTCTTGAAACTCGACAGTGCGCCTTATGACTCAGTGCGTCTAATCTACGGAATAATTCTGGTTGTGCTTACCGACCTCAAACCAATTTTATTTTGTGCATAGTAAAATGATAAGTGTGACCAGTAGATGGCAGTCACACATAAGAGATACATGTAGACTGCTATATGACTCGAGTGAAAAACAACATTTTATATGTCCATCCATCCATCCATTTCTACCGCTTAATCCCTTTGGGGTAGCATGGGGTGCTGGTGCCTATCTAAGCTACAAACGTTCCATTGAAAATATAGAACATTACACACGGCGCTCAAAAATCTATCAAAATAGTAAGCTATGAAGCCGCAACGATTGATCTGAGTAATTCATTCGCATACAAGCACAATTGGGAGGAATAAGTACAGTTAGCACTTTTCATTTTGAGTACACAAGTAGAATTTATTAAATGAAGAGGTAAAGTATCATATTTTCAATAATTTTTAATCCATATTCCAATCCTTTCATTTTCTTGAAACTCGACAGTGTGCCTTATGACTCGGTGCGTCTAAAGTACGGAATAATTCTGGTTGTGCTTACCGACCTCAAACCTATTTTATTTGGTACATAGTAAAATGATAAGTGTGACCGGTAGATGGCAGCCACACATAAGAGATACATGTAGACTGCTATATGACTCGAGTGAACAACACCAACATTTTATATGTCCATCCATCCATCCATTTTCTACCGCTTAATCCCGTTGGGGTCGCAGGGGGGCACTGGTGCCTATCTCAGCTAGAATCGTTCCATTGAAAATATAGAACATTACACACGGCGCTCAAAAATCTATCAAAATGGTAAGCTATGAAGCCGCAACAATTGATCTGAGTAATTAATTTGCATACAAGCACTATTGTGAGGAATAAGTACAGTTAGCACTTTTCATTTAGAGTACACAAGTAGAATTTATTAAATGAAGAGGTAAAGTACCATATTTTCAATCATTTTTAATCCATATTCCCATCCTTTCATTTTCTTGAAACTCGACAGTGCGCCTTATGACTCGGTGCGTCTAATGTACGGAATAATTCTGGTTGTGCTTACCGACCTCAAACCCATTTTATTTGGTACATAGTAAAATGATAAGTGTGACCAGTAGATGGCAGTCACACATAAGAGATACATGTAGCCTGCTAAATGACCCGAGTAAACAACACCAACATTTTATATGTCCATCCATCCATCCATTTTCTACCGCTTAATCCCTTTGGGGTCGCTAGTGCCTATCTCAGCTACAATCGTTCCATTGAAAATATAGAACATTACACACGGCGCTCAAAAATCTATCAAAATGGTAAGCTATGAAGCCGCAACAATTGATCTGAGTAATTAATTCGCATACAAGCACAATTGTAAGGAATAAGTACAGTTAGCACTTTTCATTTAGAGTACACAAGTAGAATTTATTAAACTAAGAAGGACCATATTTTCAATCATTTTTAATTCATATTCCCATCCTTTCATTTTCTTGAAACTCGACAGTGCGCCTTATGACTCGGTGCGTCTAATGTACGGAATAATTCTGGTTGTGCTTACCGACCTCAAACCTATTTTATTTTGTGCATAGTAAAATTATAAGTGTGACCAGTAGATGGCAGTCACACATAACAGATACATGTAGACTGCTATATGACTCGAGTGAACAACACCAACATTTTATATGTCCATCCATTTCCTACCGCTTAATCCCTTTGGGGTCACAGGGGGGCGCTGGTGCCTATCTCAGCTAGAATCGTTCGATTGAAAATATAGAACATTACACATGGCGCTCAAAAATCTATCAAAATAGTAAGCTATGAAGCCGCAACAATTGATCTGAGTAATTAATTCGCATACAAGCACAATTGTGAGGAATAAGTACAGTTAGCACTTTTCATTTAGAGTACACAAGTAGAATTTATTCAATGAAGAGGTAAAGTACCATATTTTCAATAATTTTTAATCCATATTCCCATCCTTTCATTTTCTGGAAACTCGACAGTGCGCCTTATGACTCGGTGCGTCTAATGTACGGAATAATTCTGGTTGTGCTTACCGACCTCAAACCCATTTTATTTTGTACATAGTAAAATGATAAGTGTGACCAGTAGATGGCAGTCACACATAAGAGATACATGTAGACTGCTATATGACTTGAGTGAACAACACCAACATTTTATATGTCCATCCATCCATCCATTTTCTACCGCTTAATCCCTTTGGGGCCGCTGGTGCCTATCTCAGCTACAATCGTTCAATTGAAAATATAGAACATTACACACGACGCTCAAAAATCTATCAAAATTGTAAGCTATGAAGCCGCCACGCTTGATGGATTGTACTGTGCTTCAACATACGAGTATTATTATGGTGTAAATGGAAGTAGTTCAGTGAGTTTCAGTTTCGTCTTCTATTGATAAGTGTGAGCAGCAGATGGCAGTCAAACATAAGAGATATGTGGTAAGAGGTATGACGGAAATATGACTCAAGTAAACAACACCAACATTTTATATGTTCCATTGAAAATATAGAACATTACACACGGCACTCAAAAATCTATCAAAATGTTTCAGTGCGACTTTAGTGTTCTATGAAGCCACACCACTTCATGGATTACCAGTGCATTAAATATACTATGGTGTGTGTATAATGTGAGACATATTGTCTGGTGTTTTGTTTTGCAATATTATGCAAAAGCAACTTTTCTTACATTCTGGTACCTGCTGATCTGTATTTAGGATCTGCATAAGTCCTGAAACTGCGCGCGTATCCGCCTTTGTAGTCCGTGGCGAAACCGTAGTCAATAAACTTCTTATTTTTTCTCTATCTTCTTGTTATGGGACATTCATCCTCCGCTGTTGCCATTTCTAATATAACGTAATGTTAACTTCTTACTTATATCTGTCACTAAACTCGCCATGAAAGCCCTAAAACATACCGGTGTAGTGAGTTTAAATTATTCACCCAAGGAACTTTAGTTATTAGAGAGTTCCGAAAGGACGTTTTTTTTCTCAAGACACATTCCCGGCGTTGTTATTGCACTAGTGAGCCACGGATGGGGAGATGCTGTTCTGTTATTGATCGAAGTTAAGTCTGAATGTCATTAAAACGGTTAGCTCCGTCTTTTGACACTTCCTCCACTCTCGTCCTTGCACGCTACACCGCTACAACAAAGATGAGCCACTTAAATAAGACCGCCCACAAAACGGCGCATCCGGAAGAGACTGTCAGAATATGATCTGTAAAACATCATCTATACAACATTTTGACCAAAGAACTACCATTACATGTTATGTAGTCCACAAGATCGTGTTTTACATTTAGAAAAATATAAATATATATGATCCCTTTAATCCGGTGCGCCTTTTGTATGAAAATAGACCTGACTAAACCCACTCATCGGCAGTGTGCCTTATAATCCGGTGCGCCCTATGGTCCTGATAATACGGAAATAAGGGTTGAAACTAGGACTGTGCCGATCAATCAGCAAGCGATTAGTATCGGCCAATTTCCGTGAAAAATATGTGTTCGCCATTGCTGAGTAATGCCTTTTAATGCTGATTACAGACGCTGATCCCTTCTGGCTGACACTGTATGTATTTTTAGTCCCCTGGCTGACAAGCTAGCAGCTAATTATTCACCCAAGGAACTTTAGTTATTAGAGAGTTCCGAAAGGACGTTTTTCTCTCAAGACACAATTTTCTGGCGTTGTTATTGCACTAGTGAGCCACGGATGGGGAGATGCTGTTCTGTTATTGATCGAAGTTAAGTCTGAATGTCATTAAAACAGTTAGCTCCATCTTTTGACACTTCCTCCACTCTCGTCCTTGCACGCTACACCGCTACAACAAAGAGACTGTCAGAATATGATCTGTAAAACATCATCTATACAACATTTTGACCAAAGAACCACCATTACATGTTATGTAGTCCACAAGATCGTGTTTTACATTTAGAAAAAAATAAATATATATGATCCCTTTAATGCGCCCTATAATCCGGTGCGCCTTTTGTATGAAAATAGACCTGACTAGACCCACTCATCAGCAGTGTGCCTTATAATCCGGTGCGCCCTATGGTCCTGATAATATGGAAATAAGGGTTGAAACTAGGACTGTGCCAATCAATCAGCCAGCGATTAGTATCGGCCAATTTCCGTGAAAAATATGTGTTCGCCATTGCTGAGTAATGCCTTTTAATGCTGATTACAGACGCTGATCCCTTCTGGCTGACACTGTATATATTTTTAGTCCCCTGGCTGACAAGCTAGCAGCTAATTATTCACCCAAGGAACTTTAGTTATTAGAGAGTTCCGAAAGGACGTTTTTTTCTCAAGACACATTCCCGGCGTTGTTATTGCACTAGTGAGCCACGGATGGGGAGATGCTGTTCTGTTATTGATCGAAGTTAAGTCTGAATGTCATTAAAACGGTTAGCTCCATCTTTTGACACTTCCTCCACTCTCGTCCTTGCACGCTACACCGCTACAACAAAGAGACTGTCAGAATATGATCTGTAAAACATCATCTATACAACATTTTGACCAAAGAACCACCATTACATGTTATGTAGTCCACAAGATCGTGTTTTACATTATAAAAAAAATTAATATATATGATCCCTTTAAAGCGGCCTATAATCCGGTGCGCCTTTTGTATGAAAATAGACCTGACTAGACCCACTCATCGGCAGTGTGCCTTATAATCCGGTGCGCCCTATGGTCCTGATAATGCGGAAATAAGGGTTGAAACTAGGACTGTGCCAATCAATCAGCAAGCGATTAGTATCGGCCAATTTCCGTGAAAAATATGTGTTCGCCATTGCTGAGTAATGCCTTTTAATGCTGATTACAGACGCTGATCCCTTCTGGCTGACACTGTATGTATTTTTAGTCCCCTGGCTGACAAGCTAGCAGCTAATTATTCACCCAAGGAACTTTAGTTATTAGAGAGTTCCGAAAGGCCTTTTTTTTCTCAAGACACGTTGTTATTGCACTAGTGAGCCACGGATGGGGAGATGCTGTTCTGTTATTGATTGAAGTTAAGTCTGAATGTCATTAAAACGGTTAGCTCCATCTTTTGACACTTCCTCCACTCTCGTCCTTGCACGCTACACCGCTACAACAAAGAGACTGTCAGAATATGATCTGTAAAACATCATCTATACAACATTTTGACCAAAGAACCACCATTACATGTTATGTAGTCCACAAGATCGTGTTTTACATTTAGAAAAAAATAAATATATATGATCCCTTTAATGTGCCTTATAATCCGGTGCGCCTTATGGTCCTGATAATACGGAAATAAGGGTTGAAACTAGGACTGTGCCAATCAATCAGCAAGCGATTAGTATCGGCCAATTTCCGTGAAAATTGGCCGAAAAAATATTGCTGAGTAATGCCTTTTAATGCTGATTACAGACGCTGATCCCTTCTGGCTGACACTGTATGTATTTTTAGTCCCCTGGCTGACAAGCTAGCAGCTAATTATGTTTCACCTTCATTACGACAAATGAACTGCATTTCTTACTCTAAGTATCATCATAAAGTATGAAGCTAAACACAGGGCAGCCGAGTTTCAGAAAATGATAAAAGTGAGACATCCGAATGCTAGCCTTATTTAACCAGATACTAGAAATGAAAATTATTTCCATTGTTTTCTCCGCTGATTCTTCGGTCTCATCCTCTGTTAGTATCTCTTCTACATTTTCGTCCTCACTGTTCTCAATCTCTTCTGATCTTTATTGTCTCATTTGCATAAATGATTACATGGACGCTGTAGGAATCAAGAGCATAGCGGCAGTCATAAAATGTGAATTTAAAAAAATCAAAATTATAATTACAACTGTAGATGCATTTTCCTCTGTTGATTCTTAGTTGAGTTGTATTTTTCTTTGTTTTACATCATTAAATGTTGCAGTATCAAATCTGATCAAAAAGCTGAAGGGTCGTGATTAGAGATGTCCGATAATATCAGACTGCTGATATGCATGAAAACACTCCTACGGACATCACACATAGGATGGTTTAGGAATTATCAATCATTTTAGTAATATTATAAAACTTTCAAACGTTGCTTGGAGTGATGAATGAAGAATCCATATGGCTTGCAACACTATGAACAACTAGAAGACAGAACGGCACTTGTACTTCCGGTTCAAAACACGAAACAAAAGGAATCACTGTAAAGTGGAGACGTTCACCCCGTAGCACCTGGAGTGAGCGAACTCGTCCAAAAGATAGCACCATAGCACAAACAATAACACAACTTTTCAGTGTCTCTGCTTGTGTTTAATGAAAACTATTTGTTCGATACAAAACTTTATGGACGTCGGCGAAGGAAAATCAATAAATTAGCCGCACCAAACTATAAGCCACTAATATATATGTTGGGAAATTTGTTACTTACATGGAAATAGTTTTTTTGTAAATGTTTATTTAGATACCTTAATTATTTTCAGATTCTGCCTGTAATACGGCAGTAAAACGGTTGATCAAACAAAACAGAGGTCATCATTACGGACCTACTAGCTGCGGAAGCTAGCACTTTAGTCAGCTATACTCAGTGAACTAGTGGTTAGAGTGTCTGTCCTGAGGTACGGCAGGTTGTGAGTTCAAACCAAAGACTATAAAAATTGGACCCATTACCTCCCTGCTTGGTACTCAGCATCAAGGGTTGGAATTGGGAGTTCAATCACAAAAAATTATTCCCGGGCGTGGCCACTGCTGCTGCTCACTGCTCCCCTCACCTCCCAGGGGCTAAACAAGGGGATGGGTCAAATGCAGAGGCCAAATTTCACAACACCTAGTGTGTGTGAGAGACAATCATTGGTACTTTGATCAACTTAACTTTAAACAGACATTTATGAACCTGGAACAATACAAAAAGATTGGCATTATAAGTTAAAAATACTAACACATCCATCCATCCATCCATCCATTTTCTACCGCTTATTCCCTACAGACACTTGCAAATATGTTAGCATATAAACTATGCCAACACCAGTTTCATGACGATAGAAATATGTGCAAATATGCATGAAAACACTCCTACGGACATCACACATAGGATGGTTTAGGAATTATGAATCGTTTTAGTAATATTATAAAACTTTCAAACGTTGCTTGGAGTGATGAATGAAGAATCCATATGGGTTGCAACACTATGAACAACTAGAAGACAGAACGGCACTTGTACTTCCGGTTCAAAACACGAAACAAAAGGAAACACTAAAGTGGAGACGTTCACCCCGTAGAACCTGGAGTGAGCGAACTCGTCCAAAAAATAGCACCATAGCACAAACAATAACACAACTTTTCAGTGTCTCTGCTTGTGTTTAATGAAAACTATTTGTTCGATACAAAACATTATGGACGTCGGCGAAGGAAAATCAATAAATTAGCCGCACCAAACTATAAGCCACTAATATATATGTTGGGAAATTTGTTACTTACATGGAAATCGTTTTTTTGGAAATGTTTATTTAGATACCTCAATTATTTTCAGATTCTGCCTGTAATACGGCAGTAAAACGGTTGATCAAACAAAACAGATGTCATCATTACGGACCTACTAGCTCTGGAAGCTAGCACTTTAGTCAGCTATACTCAGTGAACTAGTGGTTAGAATGTCTGTCCTGAGGTACGGTAGGTTGTGAGTTCAAACCAAAGACTATAAAAATGGGACCCATTACCTCCCTGCTTGGTACTCAACATCAAGGGTTGGAATTGGGGGTTCAATCACAAAAATGTTTCCCGGGCGTGGCCACCGCTGCTGCCCACTGCTCCCCTCACCTCCCAGGGGGTAAACAAGGGGATGGGTCAAATGCAGAGGACAAATTTCACCACACCTAGTGTGTGTGAGAGACAATCATTGGTACTTTGATCAACTTAACTTTAAACAGACATTTATGAACCTGGAACAATACAAAAAGATTGGCATTATAAGTTAAAAATACTAACACAGACACTTGTAAATATGTTAGCATATAAGCTATGCTAACACCAGTTTCATTACGATAGAAATATGTGCAAATATGCATGAAAACACTCCTACGGACATCACACATAGGATGGTTTAGGAATTATGAATCGTTTTAGTAATATTATAAAACTTTCAAATGTTGCTTGGCGTGATGAATGAAGAATCCATATGGCTTGCAACACTATGAACAACTAGAAGACAGAACGGCACTTGTACTTCCGGTTCAAAACACGAAACAAAAGGAAACGCTGGACGTTCACCCCGTAGAACATGAAGTGAGCAAACTCGTCCAAAAAAATAGCACCATAGCACAAACAATAACACAACTTTTCAGTGTCTCTGCTTGTGTTTAATGAAAACTATTTGTTCGATACAAAACTTTATGGACGTCGGCGAAGGAAAATCAATAAATTAGCCGCGCCGTTTTATAAACCGCAGGGTACAAAGTGTGGGAAAATAGTAGGGGTTTATAGTCTGGAATATACTGGATTAACAGGAAATTAACAGGAATGTAAAACAACAACCATTTATATAATAATAGGTGGTGTCGATACCACAGGTAGTATCAGTATATGAACAATACTAGAACAAATATGTGTTTATGTTCTCAAAAATGATTATCTGTTGATTTTGTTAATGTTTACAAATTCAGGGAATAATTTCCTGGACAAATACCAAATAATTTTGGCTTTTGTTTGGTTATTGGGTACTACCGGCTTTGTGAGTCAGACCAAAGACTGTAAAAAAAAAAAATGTATATATATATATATATATATATATATATATATATATATATATATCAATCAATGTTTACTTATATAGCCCTAAATCACTAGTGTCTCAAAGGGCTGCACAAACCACCACAACATCCTCGGTAGGCCCACATAAGGGTAAGGAAAACTCACACCCAGTGGGACGTCGGTGACAATGATGACTATGAGAACCTTGGAGAGGAGGAAAGCAATGGATGTCGAGCGGGTCTAACATGATACTGTGAAAGTTCAATCCACAATGGATCCAACACAGTCGCGAGAGTCCAGTCCAAAGCGGATCCAACACAGCAGCGAGAGTCCCGTTCACAGCAGAGCCAGCAGGAAACCATCCCAAGCGGAGGCGGATCAGCATCGCAGAGATGTCCCCAGCCGATACACAGGCAAGCAGTACATGGCCACCGGATCGGACCGGACCCCCTCCACAAGGGAGAGTGGGACATAGAAGAAAAAGGAAAGAAACGGCAGATCAACTGGTCTAAAAAGGGAGTCTATTTAAAGGCTAGAGTATACAAATGAGTTTTAAGGTGAGACTTAAATGCTTCTACTGAGGTGGCATCTCGAACTGTTACCGGGAGGGCATTCCAGAGTACTGGAGCCTGAAATGAAAACGCTCTATAGCCCGCAGACTTTTTTTGGGCTTTGGGAATCACTAACAAGCCGGAGTCCTTTGAAGGCAGATTTCTTGCCGGGACATATGGTACAATACAATGGGCAAGATAGGATGGAGCTAGACCGTGTAGTATTTTATACGTAAGTAGTAAAACCTTAAAGTCACATCTTAAGTGCACAGGAAGCCAGTGCAGGTGAGCCAGTACAGGTGTAATGTGATCAAACTTTCTTGTTCTTGTCAAAAGTCTAGCAGCCGCATTTTGTACCAACTGTAATCTTTTAATGCTAGACATGGGGAGACCCAAAAATAATACGTTACAGTAGTCGAGGCGAGACGTAACAAACGCATGGATAATGATCTCAGCGTCTTTAGTGGACAGAATGGAGCGAATTTGCTCCCCTCACCTCCCAGGGGGTGAGGGTGATGTGTCACATGCAGAGGATAATCTCACCACACCTAGTGTGTGTGTGTGTGTGTGGTTGACTATCATTTCTACTTTAACTTTAACGTTTGTACAAACAGTTGTGTGTAATGATAGAGAATGGAGCAAAGAAAGTAATTTAAATATTTTTAAATATTAAATATAACAATTACAGTTATTACATGCGATTGATATCGGCCGGTTTCAGTCATGGATGAGCTTGGATGGGCAGCATTAAAACCTTCATCCTTAATTAAAACAGCATGGATTCTTCTGACATAGCAAACGACTTTGAGGTAAATCAAACATTTTTGGGGTAGTAAAAGGAGGATGTTGAGTGGACGAGTATGTCCACTATTTTTCTCAACAGGCAAGATATAGAAGATCGTATTTGTTGATCTGAACATTTGAAAAGGTTTAAAGTGGGGGCGCGAGAGCCGGTTCAGGCCCACGAACAGTTTTTATCCGGCCCGCGTTTTTAGTTCGCTCAGTATAAAAATAAACCTGACATTTTTGAATGAAAGAAACTGCTGTTCTAAATGTGTCCACTGGATGTCGCAATAGCAATTATTTCTATATTTGTAGATGATGCTACTTATGTACAAAATAAACCACATGTTAGTGCATCAGTCAAGGAAAAATCAAACTACTTGAATAACATCCTTTAATGTGATTTGGATATTGTTTTTTGTCTCAATAGATTGAAAATGACCACCAATGAGTTGACTGATGAACATTATCACATCATTTATTCAGAAAATATAAATAAGGACAAATAAACCGCACCATGTAAGTGTTAAAAAAAAAAAGAACATTATAATGTGTATAATTTCAGAATGTGCTTTTTCTATTTTTAAACAAATAAAACAATCGGAAGTTTATTTTTATTTTATCGTGCTGTAATTTTACCAGTCCGGCCCACTTGGTAGATTATTCTCCATGTGGCCCCTGATCTAAAGTGAGTTTGACACCCCTGATTTAAAGAGTGCAATGGGTCCACATGCCTCGATATCTCGCCCTTTTGTGAGAACTATCGGTCAGTTTTCGTTATTTTTTTCATGTTTGTTTTGTGCCTTTTTTGTAAAAAATTACTTTTTTTATATGGCAAAGACAAAATATGCAATATTTTCCCCTCAAAATATTTCAAAGTGAAATATTTGATGTTAAGTAAGTGGAATATTTGATAGATAGACAGTACTTTATTTATTCCTTCATGTGAAGCAATTAGAGCCTGAAATAGGTCAATAATTCATGACACAGATTTTTTTAATTCATTATTATGTTTTGACAAATGACAGGTTAAAAATAAAATGATTGGGAATAAAAAAAGGCGCAACTCATAACAGTGTTAAAAACACATTTTTAATAATTTTTTTCGCTCTAGATCAAGTTGAAAACAATCAGTCGGTTTTGTTATTTTTCATGTTTTTTATGCCATTTTGTCAAAAATAACATTTTTTTTTAATAAAGCAACCACAAAATATGAAATATTTGATGTCAAGGAAGTGGAATATTAAATGTGATGTAATTAGAGTCTGAAATAGATCGATACTACATGACATAGATTTTTATGATTTTTTTTTATGTTTGACGAATGACAGGTTGAAAATAAAAATATTGGCAAAACAAAAAGGTCCAACTCATAACAGTGTTGAAAAAAATTAATACAATTTTTCTCTCTAGATCAAGTTAAAAACTATCAGTTTTTATTTTTCACGTTTGTTTTATGCCTTTTTTGTCAAAAATATATATTTTTTAAAATGTCAAACAAAATATGCAATATTTTACCCTCAAAATATTTCAAAGTGAAATATTTGATGTCATGTAAGTGGAATATTTTTAATGTGAAGTAATTGGAGCCTGAAATAGGTCAATAATTCATGACACAGATTTGAATTCATATTATTTTTTGACAAATGACAGGTTGAAAATAAAATTATTCGGAATATAAAAAGGCGCAACTCATAACAGTGTTAAAAATGAATTTTTAATTATTTTTTCTCTCTAGATCAAGTTAAAAACTATCAGTCGGTTTTTGTTAATTTTTCATGTTTTCTGTATGCCTTTTTTGTAAAAAAAAATAACAGGTTTTTTTGATATAGCAAACACAAAATATGCAATATTTTACCCTCAAAATATTTCAAAGTGAAATATTTGATGTCAAGAAAGTGGAATATTTGATAGATGGATAGTACTTTATTTATTCCTTCATGTGTAGTAATTGGAGCCTGAAATTGGTCAATAATTCATGACACAGATTTTTTTAATTCATTATTATGTTTTGACAAATGACAGGTTAAAAATAAAATTATTGGGAATAAAAAAAGGCCCAACTAATAACAGTGTGAAAAACATTTTTTTTTAATCATTTTTTCGCTCTAGATCAAGTTGAAAAAAATCAGTCGGTTTTGTTATTTTTCATGTTTTTTATGCCATTTTGTCAAAAATAACAGTTTTTTTTAATAAAGCAACCACAAAATATGAAATATTTGATGTCATGGAAGTGGAATATTAAATGTGAAGTAATTAGAGTCTGAAATAGGTCAATAATTCATGACATATATTTTTATGATTTTTTATGTTTGACGAATGACAGGTTAAAAAAAAAATGGCAAAACAAAAAGGTCCAACTCATAACTGTGTTGAAAAAAAAAAAAAAAAAAGATTTTTTTTCTCTAGATCAAGTTGAAAACTATCAGTTTTTGTTATTTTTTCACGTTTGTTTTATGCCTTTTTTGTCAAAAGTATATATATTTTTTTAAATGGCAAACAAAATATGCAATATTTTACCCTCAAAATATTTCAAAGTGAAATATTTGATGTCAGGTAAGTGGAATATTTTTAATGTGAAGTAATTAGAGCCTCAAATTAGTTAATAATTCATGACACAGATTTTAATTCATATTATTTTTTGACAAATGACAGGTTAAAAATAAAATTATTGGGAATATAAAAAGGCGCAACTCATAACAGTGTTAAAAATGAATTTTTAATTATTTTTTCTCTCTAGATCAAGTTAAAAACAGTCGGTTTTTGTTAATTTTTCATGTTTTCTGTATGCCTTTTTTGTAAAAAATAACAGTTTTTTTTTATATAGCAAACACAAAATATGCAATTTTTTCCCTGATACTATTTCAAAGTGAAATATTTGATGTCAAGAAAGTGGAATATTTGATAGATGGATAGAACTTTATTTATTCCTTCATGTGTAGTAATTGGAGCCTGAAATAGGTCAATAATTCATGACACAGATTTGAATTCATATTATTTTTTGACAAATGACAGGTTGAAAATAAAATTATTCGGAATATAAAAAGGCGCAACTCATAACAGTGTTAAAAATGAATTTTTAATTATTTTTTCTCTCTAGATCAAGTTAAAAACTATCAGTCGGTTTTTGTTAATTTTTCATGTTTTCTGTATGCCTTTTTTGTAAAAAAAAATAACAGGTTTTTTTGATATAGCAAACACAAAATATGCAATATTTTACCCTCAAAATATTTCAAAGTGAAATATTTGATGTCAAGAAAGTGGAATATTTGATAGATGGATAGTACTTTATTTATTCCTTCATGTGTAGTAATTGGAGCCTGAAATTGGTCAATAATTCATGACACAGATTTTTTTAATTCATTATTATGTTTTGACAAATGACAGGTTAAAAATAAAATTATTGGGAATAAAAAAAGGCCCAACTAATAACAGTGTGAAAAACATTTTTTTTTAATCATTTTTTCGCTCTAGATCAAGTTGAAAAAAATCAGTCGGTTTTGTTATTTTTCATGTTTTTTATGCCATTTTGTCAAAAATAACAGTTTTTTTTAATAAAGCAACCACAAAATATGAAATATTTGATGTCATGGAAGTGGAATATTAAATGTGAAGTAATTAGAGTCTGAAATAGGTCAATAATTCATGACATATATTTTTATGATTTTTTATGTTTGACGAATGACAGGTTAAAAAAAAAATGGCAAAACAAAAAGGTCCAACTCATAACTGTGTTGAAAAAAAAAAAAAAAAAAGATTTTTTTTCTCTAGATCAAGTTGAAAACTATCAGTTTTTGTTATTTTTTCACGTTTGTTTTATGCCTTTTTTGTCAAAAGTATATATATTTTTTTAAATGGCAAACAAAATATGCAATATTTTACCCTCAAAATATTTCAAAGTGAAATATTTGATGTCAGGTAAGTGGAATATTTTTAATGTGAAGTAATTAGAGCCTCAAATTAGTTAATAATTCATGACACAGATTTTAATTCATATTATTTTTTGACAAATGACAGGTTAAAAATAAAATTATTGGGAATATAAAAAGGCGCAACTCATAACAGTGTTAAAAATGAATTTTTAATTATTTTTTCTCTCTAGATCAAGTTAAAAACAGTCGGTTTTTGTTAATTTTTCATGTTTTCTGTATGCCTTTTTTGTAAAAAATAACAGTTTTTTTTTATATAGCAAACACAAAATATGCAATTTTTTCCCTGATACTATTTCAAAGTGAAATATTTGATGTCAAGAAAGTGGAATATTTGATAGATGGATAGAACTTTATTTATTCCTTCATGTGTAGTAATTGGAGCCTGAAATTGGTCAATAATTCATGACAGATTTTTTCAATTCATTATTATGTTTTGACAAATGACAGGTTAAAAATAAAATTATTGGGAATAAAGAAAGGCGCAACTCAAAACAGTGTTAAAAACATATTTTTTTTAAATTTTCTGCTCTAGATCAAGTTGAAAACAATCAGTCGGTTTTGTTATTTTTTCATGAGTTTTATGCCTTTTTTTTGTCAAAAATAACATTCTTTTTTAATACAGCAAACACAAAATATAAAATATTTAATGTCAAGGAAGTGGAATATTAAATGTGAAGTAAGGTCCAACTCATAACAGTGTTGAAAAAAAAAAAATATTATTTTTTCTCTCTAGATCAAGTTGAAAACTATCAGTTTTTGTTATTTTTTCACGTTTGTTTTATGCCTTTTTTGTCAAAAGTATATATATTTTTTTAAATGGCAAACAAAATATGCAATATTTTACCCTCAAAATATTTCAAAGTGAAATATTTGATGTCAAGTAAGTAGAATATTTTTAATGTGAAGTAATTGGAGCCTGAAATTGGTCAATAATTCATAACACAGATTGTAATTCATTATTATGTTTTGACAAATGACAGGTTAAAAATAAAATTATTGGGAATACAAAAAGGCGCAACTCATAACAGTGTTAAAAATGAATTTTTAATTATTTTTTCTCTCTAGATCAAGTTAAAAACTATCAGTCGGTTTTTGTTAATTTTTCATGTTTTTTATGCCTTTTTTGTAAAAAAAATAAGTTTTTTTTGATATAGCAAACACAAAATATGCAATATTTTACCCTCAAAATATTTCAAAGTGAAATATTTGATGTCAAGAAAGTGGAATATTTGATAGATGGATAGTACTTTATTTATTCCTTCATGTGTAGTAATTGGAGCCTGAAATTGGTCAATAATTCATGACACAGATCTTTTTAATTCATTATTATGTTTTGACAAATGACAGGTTAAAAATAAAATTATTGGGAATAAAAAAAGGCCCAACTAATAACAGTGTTAAAAATACATTTTTAATCATTTTTTTTCGCTCTAGATCAAGTTGAAACCAATCAGTCGGTTTTGTTATTTTTTCATGTGTTTTATGCCTTTTTTTTCGTCAAAAATAAAAAAAAATTTTAATACAGCGAACACAAAATATAAAATATTTGATGTCATGGAAGTGGAATATTAAATGTGAAGTAATTAGAGTCTGAAATAGGTCAATAATTCATGCCATATATTTTTATGATGTTTTATGTTTGACGAATGACAGGTTAAAAAAAAAAAAAATTGGCAAAACAAAAAAGGTCCAACTCATAACTGTGTTGAAAAAAAAAAAAAGATTATTTTTTCTTTTTAGATCAAGTTGAAAACTATCAGTTTTTGTTATTTTTTCACAATTGTTTTATGCCTTTTTTGTCAAAAATATATATTTTTTAAAATGGCAAACAAAATATGCAATATTTTACCCTCAAAATATTTCAAAGTGAAATATTTGATGTCAGGTAAGTGGAATATTTTTAATGTGAAGTAATTAAAGCCTGAAATAGGTCAATAATTTATGACCGATTTTAATTCACTATTATGATTTTGTTACTTTTTCTTGTTTGTTTTATGCCTTTTTTGTAAAAAATAACAGTTTTTTTTTATAAGGCAAACACAAAATATGCAATATTTTCCCCTCAAAATATTACAAAGTGAAATAGTTGATGTCAAGTGAGTGGATTATTTAATGTGAAGTAATTAGAGCTTGAAATAGGTCAAACATTCTTAACGTAGATTCGAATTCATTTTTGTTTTGACAAATGTCAAGTTAAAAATAAAATCCCACTAAAATTATGGGGAATGTTGCGATGAGATGGGGACTTGTCCAGAGTGTACACTGCCTTCCGCCCGTGTGCAGCTGGGATATGCTCCAGCACCCCCCGCAACCCCAAGCGGTAGAACATGGATGGATGGATAAACAAATCTCAGCAATTGTAAAATGCTTTCAGCTGAAGCTTTAAAGCAGGGTTAAAAAAAACACGTACCAAATACTGATTTTGAAAAAGCAATACATGCTTTTATCTCATCAAGGCTTGACCACTGTAACTCACTTCATATTGGCCTTGAGCAGTCCTCCCTTTGCCCCCTCCAGGGGGTCCAGAATGCAGCCGCCCGCTTGCTAACAGGGATGGGAGCACAGGGGCATTTAAGGATTGATTTTAAAATGCTGCTCTTAGTTTTTAAATTCTTACATGGACTTGTCCCTCCTTATTTGTCTGAGCTTCTGCAGCCTCACTACGCCCAGGAGTCTGCAAACAAAATGCTAGTCCGTCCCACGCTCCAGATTCAGCACTAGAGGGGACAGAACCTTCTCTGAAGCTTCCCCTAAATCAGGGGTCGGCAACCCGACATGTTGAACGAGCCATATTGAACCAGAAATACAAAAAAACAAATGTGTTTGGAGCCGCAAAAAGTTAAAAGCCTTATGTAATTGTTATAATTAAGGTAAGACATTAATTAAGTGTCTCAACATGACAAACGGCTTTAGAGGAGATCATGTTTGAAAAAAAGCGACATTTTTTTTAACCAACTTTTGTACTGAAGGGGGAATTAATAACTTCCTGTTGATTTAAGCTGGGGGTTGTCAGTGTATGAAATATAGGTCTAAATGAGACCTACTAAGATGTTTTTGTTTCGGGTGTTTACGACAATCCTACTGGGAGTTAGAGGCAGTTTTGTCTGTGTTTTCTTCCTAGGCGGCGCTCGAGCGCAATTTTGAGTTTTGGGGTTTGGTTTTTTTTTGATTAAATCACAATTTTTGACAGTTCTGATGTGTGTGTCCCATTTGGTGAGTTTTGAAGCATGTTAAGGGGGTCAAATTACAGCTCAAAGAGGCGGCGGTATAATAATAAAACGCTAGAAATTCAATAGGGTCGTCTGTCTCAAAGGGAAATCGGTCACTAGTTGTCCAGATCCATTGTTTAAATCTTAAAACTTTAAAAAGGATTGTGTGGACATTTTGTATTTTCCTCAGATTGATAGAACTAAGTGAAGTGAAGTGAATTATATTTATATAGCGCTTTTCTCAAGTGACTCAAAGCGCTTTACATAGTGAAACCCAATATCTAAGTTACATTCAAACCAGTGTGGGTGGCACTGGGAGCAGGTGGGTAAAGTGTCTTGCCCAAGGACACAACGGCAGTGACTAGGTTGGCAGAAGCGGGAATCGAACCTGCAACCCTCAAGTTGCTGGCACAGCCACTCTACCAACCGTGCTAAACCGCCCTAAGCCATTGAATTGAGAAATCAATGTCAGTAAGTCTATCACATTGAGAAGTAACTGAAGTGTTGGTTTCCTTTGGGCACTTTGATTCATAATGCCTGCTTTATTTTGGATCAGTTAGATCAGTGGTTCTCAACCTTTTTTCAGTGATGTACCCCCTGTGAACATTTTTTAAATTCAATTTAAATAAAATTTTTAAAAATTAATTTAATTTAATTTAAAATTAAAATTTTAAATTACATTTTAAATTTTTTCAGTGATGTACCCCCTGCGAACATTTTTTTAATTCAAGTACCCCCTAATCAGAGCAAAGCATTTTTGGCTAAAAAAAAGGAGATAAAGAAGTAAAATACAGCACTATGTCATCAGTTTCCAATTTATTAAATTGTATAACAGTGCAAAATATTGCTCATTCGTAGTGGTCTTTCTTCAACTATTTGGAAAAAAAGATATAAAAATAATTAAAACTTGTTGAAAAACAAACAAGTGATTCAATTCTAAATAAAGATTTCTACACATAGAAGTAATCATCAACTTAAAATGCCCTCTTTGGGGATTGTAATAGAGATCCATCAACTTAATTCTAAACATTTCTTCACAAAAAATACATCTTTAACATCAATATTCATGAAACATGTCCACAAAAAGTCTAGCTGTCAACACTGAATATTGCATTGTTGTATTTCTTTTCACAGTTTATGAACTTACACTCATATTTTGTTGAAGTATTATTCAATAAATATATCTATGAAGGATTTTTGAACTGTTTTTAGAATATTAAAAAAAAAGTTCACGTACCCCTTAGCACACCTTCAAGTACCCCCAGGGGTACACGTACCCCCATTTGAGAACCACTGTGTTAGATGCCCTGCGATGAGCTGGCGACTTGTCCAGAGTGTACCCCCCCCTTCCGCCCGAATGCAGTTGAGATAGGCTCCAGCACCCACCTCCACCCTGAACGGGACAAGCGGTAGAAAATAGATGGATTAAGGGACGGTGTGGCGCAGTGGAAAAGTGGCCGTGCGCAAGCCGAGGGTCCCTGGTTCAATTCCCACCTAGTACCAACTTCGTCACGTCCGTTGTGTCCTGAGCAAGACACTTCACCCTTGCTCCTGATGGGGGCTGGTTAGCGCCTTGCATGGCAGCTCCCTCCATCAGTGTGTGAATGTGTGTGTGAATGGGTAAATGTGGAAGTAGTGTCAAAGCGCTTTGAGTACCTTGAAGGTAGAAAAGCGCTATACAAGTACAACCCATTTATTTATTTATTTATTTAGATGGATAGACATGTCTGCTCTTTCTTCCGAGCCTTGTCTACAATCATTTAAGGCAAAAATTACATTAAAACCCCAAAAATTAAAATGTATTGACAGCAAGTGAGTGAGGACTGATGTGAAAGTTCTCTCAAGGCATTTCCACCTGACAGCTGCAGCCGTTATCCCGGCCTCCGTGTTGAATCATCCTCCATGCAATCTTAATCTGTGATTCATATTGATTTTGTGAGTCTTAGCATGGGAGGCAGGACCCTGACACCGGATTACAGGATCGCACCGTCAGAATGGTTTGGCATCTGTCCAGCACACACATTCACACACCCTGAATGATAATGGAATTATACTGAACAAGGTGATTCCGCTTTGAAATCTCATCTCCGAGGTGCTTTTTTTTTAAAAGATGGATTGCTTTGGTGAGTTTTCAAGTGTGAGGGCTGACGGATAACCAGTGTTCCTTCTGTCTATGATCTCATTGTTTAAGCCACTGTTAAAATTCTACGGCCATGGAGTCACAGGTGCAAATGACAACGTGCAATCCATCGAGAGTTTGCTGGTAGATTCAGACAGTTCTTCGGGTAAAACGTTACCATTTATGGAGAAAACCACTGACGTCAGCGATAGAAAAAACGTCACGAATTGGGCAAATTCACAAAGGTTCGTTTGGAGAAAGAATGGAAGAAGGCAACATCCATCCATCCATCTTCTTCCGCTTATCCGAGGTCGGGTCGCGGGGGCAGCAGCCTAAGCAGGGAAGCCCAGACTTCCCTTTCCCCAGCCACTTCATCTAGCTCTTCCCGGGGGATCCCGAGGCGTTCCCAGGCCAGCCGGGAGACATAGTCTTCCCAACGTGTCCTGGGTCCTCCTACTAGTTGGACGTGCCCTAAACACCTCCCTAGGGAGGCGTTCGGGTGGCATCCTGACCAGATGCCCGAACCACCTCATCTGGCTCCTCTCGATGTGAAGGAGCAGCGGCTTTACTTTGAGTTCCTCCCGGATGGCAGAGCTTCTCACCCTATCTCTAAGGGAGAGCCCCGCCACACGGCGGAGGAAACTCATTTCGGCCGCTTGTACCCGTGATCTTATCCTTTCGGTCATGACCCAAAGCTCATGACCATAGGTGAGGATGGGAACGTAGATCGACCGGTAAATTGAGAGCTTTGCCTTCCGGCTCAGCTCCTTCTTCACCACAACGGATCGATACAACGTCCGCATTACTGAAGACGCCGCACCGATCCGCCTGTCGATCTCACGATCCACTCTTCCCCCACTCGTGAACAAGACTCCTAGGTACTTGAACTCCTCCACTTGGGGCAGGGTCTCCTCCCCAACCCGGAGATGGCACTCCACCCTTTTCCGGGCGAGAACCATGGACTCGGACTTGGAGGTGCTGATTCTCATTCCGGTCGCTTCACACTCGGCTGCGAACCGATCCAGAAGGCAACATTGTTTTATAAATATATCCACCATGCTTCCATGGTTTGATTTCAAATTGCCGGTGACTTATGCAGATCCTAAATCAGAATCAGAAGTAATATAAAGGCCTACTGAAATGAGATTTTCTTATTCAAAACGGGGATAGCAGGTCCATTCTATGTGTCGTACTTGATCATTTCGCGATATTGCCATATTTTTGCTTAAAAGGATTTAGTAGAGAACATCAACAATAAAGTTCGCAACTTTTGGTCGCTAATAAAAAAGCCTTGCCTTTACCGGAAGTAGCAGACGATGTGCGCGTGACATCACCGGTTGTAGGGCTCCTCACATCCTCACATTGTTTACAATCATAGCCACCAGTAGCAAGAGCGATTCGGACCGACAAAGGGACAATTTCCCCGTTAATTTGAGCGAGGATGAAAGATTGGTGGATGAAGAAAGTTAGAGTGCAGCACAAAAAAAAAGAAAAAAAAAAAAGAAAAGGCGACGGCTCCAGGCGGTAGCAGCGGGATTGATTGATTGATTGATACTTTTATTAGTAGATTGCACAGTACAGTACATATTCCGTACAATTGACCACTAAATGGTAACACCCGAATAAGTTTTTCAACTTGTTTAAGTCGGGGTCCACGTTAATCAATTCATGGTACAAATATATACTATCAGCATAATACAGTCATCACACAGGTTAATCATCATAGTATATACATTGAATTATTTACATTATTTACAATCCGGGGGGTGGGATGAGGAGCTTTGGTTGATATCAGTACTTCAGTCATCAACAATTGCATCAACAGAGAAATGGACATTGAAACAGTGTAGGTCTTATTTAGTAGGATATGTACAGCCAGCAGAGAACATAGTGAGTTCACATAGCATAAGAACAAGTATATACATTAGAAGTACATTTGAGTTGTTTATAATCCGGGGAGATGGGATGTGAATGGAGGAGGGTATTAGTAAAGTGTTGAAGTAGCCTGGAGGTGTTGTTTTAGAGCGATTCAGATGTTATTAAACACATTTACTAGGATAATCCGGGAAAATCCCTTATCTGCTTATTGTGTTAATAGTGTTTTAGTGAGATTATAAAGTCCTACCTGAAAGTCGGAGGGCTGCGGTGAACGCCAGTGTCTCTGAGAGAAGCCAATGGAGGAGCCAAGAAAATGAATACAATTATGAGGATGGGCCAAAGAAAGGGATAAGTAAAAAAAATACATATAGTGGGGTATACAGGTAGTTGTCAGGTGTCCTGACAACTGACAGATAGTTAATAGTAATTAAATTTTTATTGGGTCCATGTGTTCACTTTCAGTAATATTAACATTGATTTGAGTTGAGTTCAAGTTTATTTTGAACATGCAAGCATACAACATGATTAGGGCTGGGCAACGATTAAAAATTTTAATCGAAGTTAATTGCACTAGTTCTCTGATTAATCGCGATTAACTGCGTTGTATACACAAAGCCCAATAATGAATTCAAAAGTAGTGTGTAGTGCACCTTTATTGGAATATTCTCCCACATGAACAAAAGCGCCAAAACATTTGTTGTGCAAACACAATTTAAATCAGTCCTTGTTAAACAGTAGCAGTTAAATAGCATATTTGATGAAAATCTACTCCAAAAATGTCAATACAAACATTTAAGCTTATTGCCACTGCCAGGGTATTTAAGTTATCCTGTTTGTTATGGAAAATAAATATAATCTACATACAAATCTCTGAGCCACAATCATAACATCTGAACAGGCAATTTCTGAGGTAACAGCAGAAACATTTTTTTTTATCAGGGATCTTATGTTTAAAAAACCTATATTATAGGTAGTGGGCTGTTTTAGGGAATTTTTGATCAAATTATCCGTAGTAGCAATATTAATAATGTTGTGTTTATTCTGCGTAGTGCACTTAAAATAATTATGACCATATCTAGGAATTGATATGATGGGAATTTTCCGATTGTTTGCTTGGTGCTTTGATAAACTGAACGCATATACATGGTACTATATTGTGATGTTATGAGCCAGGGAAAAAATACAACTACCCTACCCAGCATGCAACAGGAGTGACGAGCATGCGCGGTAGCCCGGTATAGGTTGTGTCGCCATGACGGCATCTTGTATGTTGTGATATGCACGCTCTGAAAGCAAACGTTAAGAACTCAGCCAACACTCCTGGTCTGCATTATTCATAAATAGACAGACAACACATATACTCCGCTGCTTCACAGGCCGCTGGATGTAGCCGGCAAAGTATTCCCATGCTAGCTAGCCGGTCTAGCAAGCACGCGTCATTCAGTCCAAAACGGCCCGATCTATCCACATCCAGAATTGTCTGGCGGTCGTAAGTGATCCCGGAGTGACCACGCTGTAAGCCAGCCATGACATTTGCAAAATTGTCCGGTATTTTTGCCAAATGTTCCATCTTTACCAAGAGCCCCTCCACGCCATCTTAAGAAAAGGCGTTAACAAAATAAAAGCATGTAAATAACATACGCACATGTGCGATAAAATAATTGTCGGCGTTAATAGATTGATGAGTTAACTCGTAATTAACGCACTAATTTGCCCACCCCTAAACATGATACATAAACAATTTCCAGTTGATATTATACATGCGGGCCCATAGATATAAATGCAGATAAATGTAGTTTTGATGTAGCAAGCTTCTTTTACCGTGGAGCTTGTTACAATTCACTCGGAATAACTTCCCCTGTAGCTTAGCTACATTTTAATCGAGAGTACATTTTAACTTAACTTACTACATTTTACAAGTAGCTTGCCCATCACTGCTTGTATTCACTGTAATTGGTATGATGGCTCATGACAGGTTAGACTTGCATGTTTTCCTGCGTTTTAAGCACCATTCCATAGCAACTTCATTTATAAAAATGTTCGCCTTATTGTCAGCCACTTTATCCCTGGCTTGAACACAATTTCCCCACACCTGGTTCTGTATAGCAGTGGTTCTCAACCTTTTTTCAGTGATGTACCCCCGGTGAACATTTTTTTAATTCAAGTACCCCCTAATCAGAGCAAAGCATTTTTGGTTGAAAAAAAGAGATAAAGAAGTAAAATACAGCACTATGTCATCAGTTTCGGATTTATTAAAAATTGTATAACAGTGCAAAATATTGCTCATTTGTAGTGGTCTTTCTTGAACTATTTGGAAAAAAAGGTATAAAAAAAAACTAAAAACTTGTTGAAAAATAAACAAGTGATTCAATTATGAATAAATATTTCTACACATAGAAGTAATCATCAACTTAAAGTGCCCTCTTTGGGGATTGTAATAGAGGAATCATGAACTTAATTCTAAACATTTGTTCACCAAAAAAATACATTTTTAACATCAATATTTATGGAACATGTCCACAAAAAAATGTACCTGTCAACACTGAATATTGCATTGTTGCATTTCTTTTCGCAGTTTATGAACTTATATTCATATTTTGTTGAAGTATAATAAATAAATATATTTATAACGGATTTTTAAACTGTTGGTATTTTTTAGAATTTTTTTTTAAAAATCTCACGTACCCCTTGGGTACCTTCAAGTACCCCCAGGGGTACACGTACCCCCATTTGAGAACCACTGCTGTACAGTGATCGCCAACAGGGTTTACCCTTCCAATTGTGGTGCATAAAAAAAAATAAATAAATAAAAAAAAACAGCCCTGCGATGAGGTGGCGACTTGTCCAGGGTGTACCCCGCCTTCCGCCCGATTGTAGCTGAGATAGGCGCCAGCGCCCCCCGCGACCCCGAAAGGGAATAAGCGGTAGAAAATGGGATGGGGGGGGGGAATAAAAAAACATCATTACATTTAATTTATTTCTCAGGATGTCCTTTGCTAAAAATATTTAATTTTGACTAATCCAGAGACATGTAGTCTCCTCTTTGACAATATAATACTTGGGATCACCCCTTACCCCTAAAAATCCGATTCTGTGTAGCACATTTTAAAGGGTTTTCAGCTCAACAAATATGACTTGGATCAATCCTCCAAATAATGAGTGAAGTTAGCTTGGCAGGCTTTGAAAAAATATACTTTTCTTTTTTTTATTCCCCCTCAAACTGCTGCGGCCCTCCCTGAAGTCTTCTGGCACCTCCCCAGGGGAGTTCTGCCTCACACTTTGAACTCTTATCTTGTTTTTATGACAGCACAATGTATTATTAGTATTTTTAACAGTTATTCTGAACTCGGGGTGTACGGTATACCAGTATTAGTATAGTACCTCGGTACTAGTGAATCATATTCGGTACTATACCAGCTCTAAAATGTACCGTTCCCCCGCCCTCCTTTTTTAACAAGCATGACGGTGCATCGTCCTCACGCAGAGGAGCATGTTCGGCAGCGCACAATCTCTGAGTACCTACAAATAGACACAGTGTGTAGACAGAAAATTAAGAATGGATGCATTTTGGCTTAAAGGCCTACTGAAATGAGATTTTCTTATTTAAACGGGGATAGCAGGTCCATTCTATGTGTCATACTTGATCATTTTGCGATATTGCCATATTATTGCTGAAAGGATTTAGTAGAGAACATCGACGATAAAGTTCGCAACTTTTGGTCGCTATTAAAAAAGTCTTGCCTTTACCGGAAGTAGCAGACGATGTGCGCGTGACGTCACGGGTTGTAGGGCTCCTCACATCTGAACATTGTTTATAATGTGAGCCTCCAGCAGCAAGTGCTATTCGGACCGAGAAAGTGACAATTTCCCCATTATTTTGATGGATAGATAGATAGATAGATAGATAGATGGATAGATAGATAGATAGATAGTTAGATAGATAGATAGATAAATAGATAGATAGATAGTACTTTATTGATTCCTTCAGGAGAGTTCCTTCAGGAAAATTAAAATTCCAGCAGCAGCGTACAGAGTTGAGATCAATTTAAATAAAAGTAAAACGTTTGAGCGAGGATGAAAGATTTGTGGATGAGGAAATTTAGAGTGAAGGACTAGAAAAAAAAAATAATAATAAATTAAAGTAAAAAAAAAGGCAATTGCATTGGGAGCGATTAGGATGTTTTTAGACACATTTACTAGGATAATTCTGGGAAAACCCTTATCTTTCCATTGTGTTGCTAGTGTTTAAGTGAGTTAAATAGTACCTGATAGTCGAAGGTGTATGACCACGGGTGTGTTAACACCAGTCTCTGAGGGAAGTCACGAAGATGCAGCAGGACAGAAGCTCCGTTGATCTCCGGTAAGAGGCGACTTTTTACCACAATTTTCTCCCCGAAACCTGCCGGTTGACATGTTCGCTTGACCGCTCTGATCCGCAGTAAAGCTTCACCTCCGGGAATTTTAAACAAGGAAACACCGTGTGTTTGTGTGGCTAAAGGCTAAAGTTTCCCACCTCCATCTTTTTACTTTGACTTCTCCATTATTAATTGAACAAATTGCAAAAGATTCAGCAACACAGATGTCCAAAATACCGTGTAATCGCGCGATGAAAAGAGACGACTTTTAGCCGTAAGTGGTGCTGGGCTAATACGTCCCCTCCAACCATACGTGTCATCATTCCGCGACGTTCTCAAGAAGAAACTCCGCGGGAAATTTAAAATTGCAATTTAGTAAACTAAAAAGGCCGTATTGGCATGTGTTGCAATGTTAATATTTCATCATTGATATATAAACTATCAGACTGCGTGGTCGCTAGTAGTGGCTTTCAGTAGGCTTTTAAAAACTAAAAGATAAAAGGTGAAGTTATAACACTAAAACGCCCTCAGGAAGAGGTGCTTTAAGACATGACTAGCTAGCTAGCGGCTAACGTCCAGCCGCAGTCACCAGTGTTTTAGCTACTTCTAAATCACTAATCCTCGCCTCTGTGGCGACAATTAAAGTAAGTTTCTTACAAGAATCATCCCTGCAGGACGAGGAATAGCTAAACATGTTTTACTACACACCGTAGCTCACCAGCATCACAATGTAAACAAACGCCAAGGATGCATCTACACCTGACATCCACTGTAATGATACCAAGTACAGGAGTGTATCTACTCAATACTACTATGATTCCATCTGTATTTTTTAGCATCACACAATCTTTTTAATAAAAAAAAAAAATATATATATTCTGTTTATAAACTCAGAAAATATGTCCCTGGACACATGAGGACTTGAATATGACCAATGTACTACTTGGTATCGGATCAATACCCAAATTTGTGGTATCATTCAAAATTTATGTAAAGTATCCAAACAACAGAAGAATAAGTGATTATTGCATTTTAACAGAAGTGTAGATAGAACATGTTAAAAGAGAAAGAAAGGAGATATTAACAGTAAATGAACAAGTACATTGATATTTAATTTTCTACCACTTGTCCTTTATAATTTGGACAGAATAATAGAATGAAAAATGACAATTTAATGCACATTTCAGCAGTTAATTCGGGAGCCTTTGTTTGCCTACATACTACTAAAAGAAACATGGCCTCTTATGTTCACTATTTTATTCAAGGACAACATTGCAATAAGAAACATATGTTTGATGTACCTTAAGATTTTTTGCTAAAATAAAGTCAATAATGCAATATTTTGTAGTCCCCTTTATTTAGAAAAGTTTCCAAACACATTTTGGTCCCGGTACTGGTTCCAAAATGTATTTGGAAACTTTTCTATACAAAGGGGACCACAAAAAATGCATTATTGGCTTTATTTTAACAAAAAAAATCTTAGGGTACATTAAACATATGTTTCTTATTGCAAGTTTGTCCTTAAATAAAATAGTGAACATACAAGACATGTCTTTTAGTAGTAAGAAAGCTAACAAAAGCTCCTAATTTAGTATGCTGACATGTGCAGTAACATATTGTGTATTTTATCATTATATGTCAAAATTATTAAGGACAAGTGGTAGCAAAATTAATTATCAATCAACTTGTTCATTTACTGTTAATATCTGCTTACTTTTTCTCTTAACATGTTCTATCTACACTTCTGTTAAAATGTAATAATCACTTATTCTACTGTTGTTTGATACTTTACATTGGTTTTGGATGATACCACAAAATTTGGGTATTGATCCGATACCAAGTAGTTACAGGATCATACAATGGTCATAATTTAAGTTAATTTAATTAACTTAACTTTTAATTATTTTATTTTTTCTATAATTATTTTTCTTTTCTTTTTTATATTATATTATATTTTTTATATATTTTTATATTTTATATATATATTTTTTTATTTTATTTTAATTTTTTTATTTTAATTTTTAATTTTTTTTATTTTACTTTTATTTAATTAACTTTAATATTTTTAAGTTAATTTAAGTCAGGACAACTATATTCTGAACTGTTGTGTTCTATTGTGTTCTGTTACCTGGCCATAATGTTATACAGAGCCACGGTTTCAGATGCCTTGCCCCCCATCCAAGAGGCATCAGACCCTCCACATCATCCTCCTCCAAACCTGGATTAGCTATTCTTCAGCTGTTTCCATGTCTCAAGTGCTGCTTCCTTCCATAAAATAAATCTTTATGGGAGAACTCAGTCCTTTTATGTTCGTGATAATGGATGCGATCCAGCTCTTAGAACACCTGTGTCTCGCAGGCTTACCACCACTTTATTACTCACTCGTCACACCTTCCCTCTACTGGAACCACCTGCTCCACAAATGTTGCACCTTCAGTGCTCCTGACCGGACTAATGCCCCCCCGACTGCTCGGGGGCATGACACAGTGGTGCAGCCCCCCTTCATGTAGAAGGCTTACATTTTACTTCATATCATCTGCACTTCATGCTCTTCGCATCTTTAGTGTTTTATCTGATGTTGACAATCATGCACAAACTGTGATCAACACTGTTTATTCCACCATGTGTGGAAGGATAAAATCCCACAAAGCCTCCAGTTGTATGAAAGATGCCAGCAATACTGCAAATTCCTGCATCCACCAAGTGAATGCAGGGCCAAAACTGCAGATAGTGATATCAAATACTTAAAGGGGAACATTATCACAGTTTCAAAAGGGTTAAAAACAATAAAAATCAGTTCCCAGTGGCTTGTTGTATTTTTTGAAGTTTTTTTCAAAATTTTACCGGTCCCGGAATTGTAATGACTGATTGGCATAGTAATGCCGGGTTTGTCCCTCCGTGGATGCGTCGACAAGAACACAGCAATAGTAAGTTTAAATGATTTATTAAACTTAACAAAAGCAGGCTACGAACACAAATACTGGAGCTAACAGACAAAATAAACCAAGGGCGCTAGCATAAAAGCTAGGAATAGAAAACATAAAAACTAAGACTGGCACAAAGGCACACAAAAAAAGGAAAAACAATTCATCAGCGTGAGAGCTGGAATTAAACAAAGGTTTAGCGTGAAAAGCTAGCGGGAATATACTTACATGAAGTCAGTCAATACTGTTGCTAGAAGGCAAATTTATGGACCCGGACTGAACAAAGAAAAGAGGAAAGCTTATATAGGGAGAAATCAAGGAGAACCAGGTGTGTGTAGAAAACGAGGAGCAGGTGAAATCAATGTGTAACCATGGTAACGGACTAAACAGGAAGTAAGTGGGTCAGAAGAGAATGAAACAAAGATGGAAAAATAAACATGTGAAGATCTGAGTCACGGATCGCAACAGGAATATCCCTAAAAAAAGCTTTAAAGTGCCCTACTTTCGCTCTCTCGTAGCCACTGTTCATTTCCCTGTGACGTCACACAGTGCTGCCAATGTAAACAAACAATGGGAATACAACAGCAAGATATAGCGACATTAGCTCGGATTCAGACTCGGATTTCAGCGGTTTAAGCGATTCGACAGATTACGCATGTTTTGAAACGAATGGTTGGAGTATAAAAGTATTGAAGAAGAAACTGAAGCTATTGACGCTATTTATAGCCATAGCATGGCCGAATAGCTGCGTTAGCATTGCCGGTAAAATGTGCGGACCAAACGATCAGGACTTTGGCATCTTGTGACACTGGAGCAACTTAAATCCGTCGATTGGTAAGTGTTTTTTTCGCATTAAATGTGGGTGGAAGGAAACGTAATATAGTTGCAAATGCATCTGCAGGTTATCCATACATCTCTGTGCCATGTCTGCTTTAGCACCGCCGGTAAATAGCATGTTAGCATCGATTAGCGTAGCATGTTAGCATGGATTAGCTGGCAGTCACGCCGCGACCAAATATGTCTGATTAGCATATAAGTCAACAACACCAACAAAACTAACCTTTGTGATTTTGTTGACTTTATTGTTGCAAATGCATCTGCAGGTTATCCATACATCTCTGTGCCATGTCTGCTTTAGCACCGCCGGTAAATAGCATGTTAGCATCGATTAGCGAGGCATGTTAGCATCGATTAGCTGGCAGTCACGCCGCGACCAAATATGTCTGATTAGCATATAAGTCAACAACACCAACAAAACTCACCTTTGTGATTTCGTTGACTTTATTGTTGCAAATGCATCTGCAGGTTATCCATACATCTCTGTGCCATGTCTGCTTTAGCACCGCCGGTAAATAGCATGTTAGCATCGATTAGCGTAGCATGTTAGCATCGATTAGCTGGCAGTCACGCCGCGACCAAATATGCCTGATTAGCATATAAGTCAACAACACCAACAAAACTCACCTTTCTGATTTCGTTGACTTTATTGTTGCAAATGCATATGCAGGTTATCCATACATCTCTGTGCCATGTCTGTCATCGCCGGTAAAATGTGCAGACACTCTGGTACATTCAGTGGGGGTCCGGCAGCAGATTTCTTGCCACTTTCGCATCTTCGGTGCAACTTGAATCCCTCCCTGTTAGTGTTGTTACACCCTCCGACAACACACCGACGAGGCATGATGTCTCCAAGGTTCCAAAAAATAGTCGAAAATAACAGAGCTGAGACCCGGTGTTTGTAATGTGTTGAACATTAAACTGGAGGCTGTATTACCTCGGTGACGTCACGTTCTGACATCATCGCCAAAAGAGCTATAAACAGGAAGGCGTTTAATTCGCCAAAATTCACCCATTTAGAGTTCGGAAATCAGTAAAAAAAATATATGGTCTTTTTTCTGCACCATCAAGGTATATATTGACGCTTACATATGTCTGCTGATAATGTTCCCCTTTAAAGCAGTGGTTCTTAACATTTTTGGAGTTACCGAACCCCACCAGTTTCATAAGCACAGTCACCGAACCCTTCTTTAGTGAAAAACAAAATGTTTTTTTTCAAATTCAAGACAAAGTTATATGTTTTTGGCAACGCTTTAGTATGGGGAACATATTCTAAGTAACACAAACTCAATTTAAAAGGGTTAGGGTTAGGGCGAGGGTTAGGGTTATAATAAGGCCATGCAGAATAAGGCATTATAAGTACTTAATAATGACTAGTTAAGAGCCAATATGCTACTAATTTGCATGTTAATAAGCAACTAATGGTGAATATGTTCCCCGTACTAAAGTGTAACCATGTTTTTTTTACTGGTGCACAAAATGAACCGTGCATGAACATCACCTTGTTCAAAGAACAAAACCAACACAGTGCATAAACTCAACAAATACACACCTGCAAATCAGTGTGACTTCTGCTGTTGCCGTATCCGCAATATGCCGACAGGGAGAAGTTTTTATTTACACGATAAGTCGGGTGAGTTTTGACCTCCGCCGAACCCTTGAGGCCGACTCACCGAACCCCTAGGGTTCGATCGAACCCAGGTTAAGAACCATTGACTTAAAGTAATCATCATCCATATCATCGAAACATTGACTTAAAGTCATCATCATCCAGATCTTCGAACCATTGACTTAAAGTCATCATCATCCAGATCTTCGAACCATTGACTTAAAGTCATCATCATCCAGATCATCGAACCATTGACTTAAAGCCATCATCATCCAGATCATCGAACCATTGACTTAACGTCATCATCATCCAGATCATCGAACCATTGACTTAACGTCATCATCATCCAGATCATCCAACCATTGACTTAAAGTCATCATCATCCAGATCATCGAACCATTGACTTAAAGTCATCGTCATCCAGATCATCTAACCATTGACTTAAAGTAATCATCATCCAGATCATCGAACCATTGACTTAAAGTCATCATCATCCAGATCATCGAACCATTGACTTAAAGTCATCATCATCCAGATCATCGAACCATTGACTTAAAGTCATCATCATCCAGATCATCGAACCATTGACTTAAAGTCATCATCATCCAGATCTTCGAACCATCGACTTAAAGTCATCATCATCCAGATCATCGAACCATTGACTTAAAGTCATCATCATCCAGATCATCGAACCATTGACTTAAAGTCATCATCATCCAGATCATCGAACCATTGACTTAAAGTCATCATCATCCAGATCTTCGAACCATTGACTTAGTCATCATCATCCAGATCTTCGAACCATTGACTTAAAGTAATCATCATCCAGATATTCGAACCATTGATTTAAAGTAATCATCATCCAGATCATCGAACCATTGACTTAAAGTAATCATCATCCAGATCATCGAACCATTGACTTAAAGTAATCATCCAGATATTCGAACCATTGATTTAAAGTAATCATCATCCAGATCATCGAACCATTGACTTAAAGTCATCATCATCCAGATCATCGAACCATTGACTTAAAGTCATCATCATCCAGATCATCGAACCATTGACTTAAAGTCATCATCATCCAGATCTTCGAACCATTGACTTAAAGTCATCATCATCCAGATCATCGAACCATTGACTTAAAGTCATCATCATCCAGATCATCGAACCATTGACTTAAAGTCGTCATCATCCAGATCATCGAACCATTGACTTAAAGTCATCATCATTCAGATCGAACCATTGACTTAAAGTCATCATCATCCAGATCATCGAACCATTGACTTAAAGTCATCATCATCCAGATCTTCGAACCATTGACTTAAAGTCATCATCATCCAGATCATCGAACCATTGACTTAAAGTCATCATCATCCAGATCATCGAACCATTGACTTAAAGTAATCATCATCCAGATCTTCGAACCATTGACTTAAAGTCATCATCATCCAGATCATCGAACCATTGACTTAAAGTCATCATCATCCAGATCATCCGAACCATTGACTTAAAGTCATCATCATCCAGATCATCGAACCATTGACTTAAAGTAATCATCATCCAGATCTTCGAACCATTGACTTAAAGTCATCATCATCCAGATCATCGAACCATTGACTTAAAGTCATCATCATCCAGATCTTCGAACCATTGACTTAAAGTCATCATCATCCAGATCATCGAACCATTGACTTAAAGTCATCATCATCCAGATCATCGAACCATTGACTTAAAGTAATCATCATCCAGATCTTCGAACCATTGACTTAAAGTCATCATCATCCAGATCATCGAACCATTGACTTAAAGTCATCATCATTCAGATCATCGAACCATTGACTTAAAGTCATCATCATCCAGATCATCGAACCATTGACTTAAAGTCATCATCATTCAGATCATCGAACCATTGACTTAAAGTCATCATCATCCAGATCATCGAACCATTGACTTAAAGTCATCATCATCCAGATCTTCGAACCATTGACTTAAAGTCATCATCATCCAGATCATCGAACCATTGACTTAAAGTCATCATCATTCAGATCATCGAACCATTGACTTAAAGTCATCATCATCCAGATCATCGAATCATTGACTTAAAGTAATCATCATCCAGATCATCGAACAATTATGTGGTTTTACCTTTATTTTTTGATAATCGAGTTTGTGTTCATTTGGAAGATGCATGCACACAACATGATGCATCACGATTTCCAGGTTCTCTATTCGACATTTTCCAAAAGGAGTAGGAAGAAGCAGAACATATTTAATCCTTCCCCTTTTCCTTTACATAGCAGTCGCAGATAGACACAAGCGCCCCCTGCGACCCCAAAGGGAATAATCGGTAGAAAATGGATGGATGGATGGATGTTTGGTTACTTACTGATAAAAGACACGTTTTCTTGTATGTTCACTATTCTTTTTAAGGACAAACTTGCAATAAGACACATAATTTTAACGTACCCTAACATTTTTTGTTAAAATAAGGCCAATAATGCAATTTTTTTGTGGTCCCTTTAATATAGAACATTGTTGAAATACATTTTGGAACCGGTACCAAAGTATTGGTATCAGGACAGCATTACTCATAGGTATTTTGGACGATAGGTAAAATTCCAAAAATAGTGCAAGTCCCCCTTTTCATTTAATAGTCGGTACCGGTACCAAAATATTGGTATGGGGACAACACTAGTACCCACAGAGACAAAAACAGAGGGTGACCGACAAAAGGGGCCACCGTGTTTATTTTATTTCGAGAGTGAACCGTCTTGCAGCCTGCATGGAAGCAGCAAAAACAAACAATGTAATTGTGATGCCTGTAATTCAGTTTTAAGTTTGATCATGTTTTGTTTTTGGACTCTTGTTTTACAGTTCCTGGTTTTGTTTGTTTCCATAGTAACCCTTTAGTTTCCACCTGGTCTCCAAGTCACGCCCAGCCCTCAGCCCCACACCCGTTTCTAATCATCATAGCTGCTATTTATACCAATTCTGTTTCTGTCCTCGTCCTGGGAACTTTGCTATTTGCTTTCTGCTGTACACGCCCACCCACCTATGGTGCTCATGTTCCCTGACCTCGATCACCTTCCACGCTCCTTGCTTTTCATGCCACTTGTTTTTGGTCATAGTAAGTGTTTTGTTTTAGTTGTTTATAGCCATGCCATCGTGCTGTTTTTGTTTATAGTTAATTCATGCCATCGTGCAAGTGTTTTTGTTTCCGGTTTGTATTTTGTAGCTTAGAATTATACCTCCTTTGGTTTGCCTTTTCTTGTGTTTGGTGTGTAAATAAATGTAATCATGTACCTGAACACACGCCTGGCTCGTGCAAATCCTCCTCTGTGTCGAAGAAGCAAAATAAATCCGAGTCACAGTCCTGACAGTAATTTATCCTTAGATTTATTACCTTCGCCAAGAGGGTTATGTATTTTTTCGATCCGCTTCTTGCTAACAACATAGTTCAACAAGATATGGGCAGGTTTTGATGTATCTTTCAGGAAATGTCAAAAATGGGACCAGGAACACCTTAATTACATTTTGGTGGTGATCCTTAACACCGTCTCAAGGGATTCTTTTCCAATGGAAGATTAGGCCTGGCAGAGGTCTGCGCTATTGGAGCTTTTCTAGTTCCACACTATATTCCACTCACTTCTCTGCTAACCGGAACAAAAATGGCCTTGGTTTAAATGCCAATATTCTAAGCTAAAACCAGATTGTACTAGTATGTAACAACATGCCTTGGATAAATATTTGGTAACACGTAAAATGCATGTAATCCTGCATCGTACTTAATTTGTAACCGTTTTTCTTTTGCCGGTTATCAAGCAAATTCCTTATATGGTTCTAGAAAAGATCCAGAGGTTTCAAGCATAATCAAATCTTAGCAGCAGTACATGTTTTTGTTACAGACTCAAATATATGAATGTTTCTGCAAGAAAGTATGTACTTTTATGCTTTCAATCAATGTATGATTTACATCCACAAATACATCGTGGCCTTCATATATCTCTTATCTCTTTTGCTCTTTCAGGCTCTCGCCATGGGAATGATGACGGAATATTATCACTACATCTTTACAACACTGGTAAGTAGAACTTTTTATTCTTGCATTAAGATTTATTTAACATACTTGCCTTTTTTTCCTCATTATTCAACTATTTTAAAGGCTATTAATAGTATTCATCCTTTTTTTTTTTTCCTGTATTAACATAGATTAGAGCTTTATTGTATTGAAATAATAAAACCTCATTGCCATTGGCAAATACAAGTATTATGGGTGTTAAAATGACACCTTTTATTTAATTTGTAGAAGTGAATTGAAGTGAATTATATTTATATAGCGCTTTTCTCTAGTGACTCAAAGCGCTTTACATAGTGAAACCCAATATCTAAGTTACATTTAAACCAGTGTGGGTGGCACTGGGAGCAGTTGGGTAAAGTGTCTTGCCCAAGGACACAACGGCAGTGACTAGAATGGCGGAAGTGGGAATCGAACCTGCAACCCCCAAGTTGCCGGCACGGCCACTCTACCAACCGAGCTATACCGCCCGGTAGAAAAATAATACAACTATTTAATTACAGAAATGTCATTTGTAGTCCATCCATCCATCCATCATCTTCCGCTTATCCGAGGTCGGATCGCGGGGGCAGCAGCCTAAGCAGGGAAGCCCCAGACTTCCCTATCTCCAGCCACTTCGTGTAGCTCTTCCCGGGGGATCCCGAGGCGTTCCCAGGCCAGCCGGGAGACATAGTCTTCCCAACGTGTCCTGGGTCTTCCCTGTGCCCTCCTACCAGCTGGACGTGCCCTAAACACATCCCTAGGGAGGCGTTCGGGTGGCATCCTGACCAGATGCCCGAACCACCTCATCTGGCTCCTCTCGATGTGAAGGAGCAGCGGCTTTACTTTGAGTTCCTCCCGGATGGCAGAGCTTCTCACCCTATCTGTAAGGGAGAGCCCCGCCACACGGCGGAGGAAACTCATTTGGGCCGCTTGTACCCGTGATCTTATCCTTTCGGTCATGACCCAAAGCTCATGACCATAGGTGAGGATGGGAACGTAGATCGACCGGTAAATTGAGAGCTTTGCCTTCCGGCTCAGCTCCTTCTTCACCACAACGGATCGATACAACGTCCGCATTACTGAAGACGCCGCACCGATCCGCCTGTCGATCTCACGATCCACTCTTCCCTCACTCGTGAACAAGACTCCCAGGTACTTGAACTCCTCCACTTGGGGCAGGGTCTCCTCCCCAACCCGGAGATGTCACTCCACCCTTTTCCGGGCGAGAACCATGGACTCGGACTTGGAGGTGCTGATTCTCATTCCGGTCGCTTCACCGAACCGATCCAGTGAGAGCTGAAGATCCCGGTCAGATGAAGCCATCAGGACCACATCATCTGCAAAAAGCAGAGACCTAATCCTGCGGTCACCAAACCGGAACCCCTCAACGCCTTGACTGCGCCTAGAAATTCTGTCCATAAAAGTTCTGAACAGAATCGGTGACAAAGGACAGCCTTGGCGGAGTCCAACCCTCACTGGAAATGTGTCCGACTTACTGCCGGCAATGCGGACCAAGCTCTGGCACTGATCATACAGGGAGCGGACCGCCACAATAAGACAGTCATTTGTAGTGTTAAAAGTTATTTGATAGGATTGGATAAGGATGGGAACCTGAACTTTGCATCATTATTGCAAGGATGCTGACAGAAAGGAAAGTAACTCGATGGGAAAAAAATGAAGCTATTGGCGCCTTGAGTTCTAAATCTGTGGTTCTAAAATGGGGGTACGTGTACCCCTGGGGGTACTTGAAGGTATGCTGAAAATAGCAACAATTCAACAATTCTTTATAAATATATTTATTGAATAATACTTCAACAAAATATGAATGTAAGTTCATAAACTGTGAAAAGAAATGCAACAATGGAATATTCAGTGTTGACAGCTGGATTTTTTTGTGGACATGTTCCATAAATATTGATGTTAAAGATTTATTTTTTGTGAAGGAATGTTTAGAATGAAGTTGATGAATCCAGATGGATCTCTATTACAATCCCCAAAGAGGGCACTTTAAGTTGATGATTACTTCTATGTGTAGAAATCTTTATTTATAATTGAATCACTTGTTTATTTTTCAACAAATTTTTAGTTATTTTTATATATTTTTCCCAAATAGTTCAAGAAAGACCACTACAAATGAGCAATATTTTGCACTGTTAAACAATTCAATAAATCAGAAACTGATGACATAGTGCTGTATTTTACTTATTTATCTCTTTTTTTCAACCAAAAATGCTTTGCTCTGATTAGGGGGTACTTGAATAAAAAAAATGTTCACAGGGGGTACATCACTTAAAAAAAGGTTGAGAACCACTGATATACTGCATGTATAATACGTACATATTACAAATGTTATATTTTATATTGCTACGAGGATGTCGTAGTCGTAATGATTTCTGCAGTCCTTTGAGACATTTGTGATGTGGGGCTATATAAACAAACATTGATTGATTGATTGATACTATGGTAAATGTTTTGGATACTTAATACCTGCGTTACCCTTTCCATCTTTACCCTTTCAATCCTTTGAATCTGAGTTACTGTGTGGAACAAATTTCCCTTGTGGCTCAGTAAAGTTTGTCTGAGTCTACGTTTCTGCTGGTTTTGCTGTGAATATTTTTTTTGTAGATGTTCGTTCTATTTAAATGATTGAAGTGTTTAACATTTTTAAGCATTTTGATAGTTTCCCTTTTTTTTTGGTGCCAGTTCTAGCACCATTTTTAAGTACCAATTAGGCACCGGTATCAATACAAATGTAGACAATACTTATACTTAACTAGGGTTTTACGGTATACCGGTATTAGTATAGTACCGTAGATAATAATGAATCATATCCGGTACTATACCGCCTCTGAAAAGTACCGGTCCCCCACCCCCCTGCACCCCCGTCCACGTCGTGTCATTGCTGGTTTACGAGCATTCTCCGTAGCGCTCACACATTGAGTACTTACAAGCAGACAGTGTGTCGACAGAAAAGGGAGAACGGATACATTTTGTCTTAAAAACTAACTATAAAGGTGAAGTTATAACACTGAAAAGCCCTCAGGAAGAGGCGCTTTAAGACATGGTTAGCTAGCTAGCGGCTAAAGTCCATCCGCAGTCAAGAGAGTTGACATACAGCAAGAAAGGACTCCACGAGCTTTGAAACGATTGAGCAAAGCCTTTTCGCTAAAACCTAAGTTTTTCCAGTTTTAGATTGTAGAGAACCTCTCTAATCCAACGGCCGTGTGATGGGTGGGGGGGGGGGGGGGTATGGTACAGATGGTATGATGCAACCTGGGATGTCCAGAAGCATGATAATCTACTGAATCAGTTCTATCACTGACCGATAATTCTGTGCCTGGGCTGCTTTGTAACCAGTCACTCGGTTGTGGTTGTTTTTCTAAAGCTGTTGAGCTTTTATTTGTCCGTGTTAGCGTTTCCATTCATTGCGTTTTATTCCCTTGTCCTCTCAGGATCTATTCGCCCTCGATGTGGAATCTTACCGATTCAGTGGCGTAAACATGACTGGCTTTAGGATTCTCAACACTGAGAACAGCCAGGTGGCGTCCATCATCGAGAAGTGGTCCATGGAAAGACTGCAGGCCCCTCCTAAACCTGACTCTGGTCTACTGGACGGCTTCATGACAGTGAGTTTCGTCAACAATATTGGTTTTCAGTTTGATGATAAGTTCACGCCTCGGTTCTTGTGTACTTTGCTGTCACATTATGCTTTAAAAGGTTGTCGTCAAGATAGTAAATCATGGCCCTGATCTACTAAAGATCTACATGTATTAAATCACGGCAAAGCTGATCTACTAAGTTAAAGTTCCACTGATAGTCGCACACACTAGGTGTGGTGAAATTACCCTCTGCATTTGACCCATCAACTTGTTCCACCCCCTGGGAGGTGAGGGGAGCAGTGAGAAGCAGCGGTAGCCACGCCCGGGAATCATTTTTGGTGATTGAACCCCCAATTCCAAGTTCAAAAGCCAGGACCTGTGATGGTATGGGGGTGTAATAGTGCCCCAGGGCATGGGTACCTTACACATCTGTCAAGGCACCATTAGTGCTGATAAGTAGATCATTTTGGTGATTTAACCCCCATTTCCAAGTTCAAAAGCCAGGACCTGTGATGGTATGGCGGTGTAATAGTGCCCCAAGGCATGGGTATCTTACACATCTGTGAAGGCACCATTAGTGCGGAAAGGTAAATCATTTTAGTGATTTCACCCCCAATTCCAAGTTCAAAAGCCAGGACCTGTGATGGTATGGGGGTGTAATAGTGCCCCAAGGCATGGGTATCTTATACATCTGTGAAGGCACCATTACTGCTGAAAGGTAAATCATTTTGGTGATTGAACCCCCAATTCCAAGTTCAAAAGCCAGGACCTGTGATGGTATGGGGGTGTAATAGTGCCCCAAGGCATGGGTATCTTACACATCCGTGAAGGCACCTTTAGTGCTGAAAGGTAAATCATTTTGGTGATTGAACCCCCAATCCCAAGTTCAAAAGCCAGGGCCTGTGATGGAATGGGGGTGTAATAGTGCCCCAAGGCATGGGTATCTTACACATCTGTGAAGGCACCATTCGTGCTGAAAGGTAAATCATTTTGGTGATTTAACCCCCAATTCCAAGTTCAAAAGCCAGGACCTGTGATGGTATGGGGGTGTAATAGTGCCCCAAGGCATGGGTATCTTACACATCCGTGAAGGCACCTTTAGTGCTGAAAGGTAAATCATTTTGGTGATTGAACCCCCAATTCAAAAGCCATGACCTGTGATGGTATGGGGGTGTAATAGTGCCCCAAGGCATGGGTATCTTACACATCTGTGAAGGCACCATTAGTGCTGAAAGGTAAATCATTTTGGTGATTGAACCCCCAATTCCAAGTTCAAAAGCCAGGACCTGTGATGGTATGGGGGTGTAATAGTGCCCCAAGGCATGGGTATCTTACACATCTGTGAAGGCACCATTACTGCTGAAAGGTAAATCATTTTGGTGATTGAACCCCCATTTCCAAGTTCAAAAGCCAGGACCTGTGATGGTATGGGGGTGTAATAGTGCCCCAAGGCATGGGTATCTTACACATCTGTGAAGGCACCATTAGTGCTGAAAGGTAAATCATTTTGGTGATTTAACCCCCATTTCCAAGTTCAAAAGCCAGGACCTGTGATGGTATGGCGGTGTAATAGTGCCCCAAGGCATGGGTATCTTACACATCTGTGAAGGCACCATTAGTGCGGAAAGGTAAATCATTTTAGTGATTTCACCCCCAATTCCAAGTTCAAAAGCCAGGACCTGTGATGGTATGGCGGTGTAATAGTGCCCCAAGGCATGGGTATCTTACACATCTGTGAAGGCACCATTAGT
>NC_084621.1:5507247-5547247 GCF_033978795.1 Nerophis ophidion
CACGCAGCCACGTTTTATTTGTATTTTTTTTTCAAACCACACACTCTTGTCTGGGAATTCAGCCAAGAATGTCAACCCACGGACCTGAAAAAAACACATTAGGAAGAATGACTTTGGGTGCTTGAAAGGAAGGTTAGAAATAAGATATAAAAAAGTTGTAATCCCAGCAGGACTTCTGGGTGTAAATCGTTTTGACTTGATGTAGTTGCTTGGTCTTATTCCAGATGAGGAGCATTGGTAACATGCTAGATGATTGAAAACGGTGCTTTACCTCAGACGCTATCCTTGCCAAGCAATGATTGTGGATTCAGACGGCGGGAGTCAGATTTGTGGTATAATCAATACTGCTTCCATCTAGAGATAGAAATTCTTTTCAACCTATATTCGATTGAATAGACTGCAAAGACAAGATATTTGATGTTCAAACTGGTAAACGTTATGTTTTGCAGATATTAGCTTAATTGGAATTTGATGCCTGGAACATGTTTTGAAAAAGATGAGAAAGTTGAGGAATGCTCATCAAACACTTATTTGGAACATCCCACAGGTGAACAGGCTAATTGGGAACAGGTGGGTGCCATGATTGGGTATAAAAACAGCTTCTATGAAATGATTAGTCATTCACAAACGAGGATGGGGTGTGGGGTCACCACTTTGTGAACAAATGAGTGAGCAAATTGTCGAACAGTTTAAGAACAACATTTCTCAATGAGCTATAGTGAAAAATGTAGGGATTTCAGCATCTACGGTTTGGAATATCATCAAAAGGTTCAGAGAATCTGGAGAAATCACTGCATGTAAGCGATGATATTAGGGACCGTCGATCCCTTAGGCGGTACTGAATAAAAAAAAACGACATCAGTGTGTAAAGGATATCACCACATGCGCTCAGGAACAGTTCAGAAAACCACTATCAGTAACTACAGTTGGTCGCTACATCTATAAGTGCAAATTTAAAACTCTAATACGCAAAAGATGTCAACCCACAGACCAGCCAAAAACATTTGGAAGAATAACTTTGTGTTCTTTTAAGGGTGGTTAGAAATAAGATATAAAATCAAGTTATAATCCCAGCAGGACTTCTGGGTGTAAATTGTTAGACTTGATGTAGTTGCTTGGTCTTATTCCAGATGAGGAGCACTGGTAACATGCTAGATGTTCAAATATTAGCTCATTTGGAACATGTTTCAAAAAAGTTGGCACAAGTGGCAAAAAAGACAGAAAGTTGAGGAACGTGCATCAAACACTTATTTGGAACATTCCATAGGTGAACAGGCTAATTGGAAACAGGTTGAGTATTAAAGCAGCTTCTATGAAATGATTAGTCATTCACAAACAAGGATGGGGTGTGGGGTCACCACTTTGTGAACAAATGAGTGAGCAAATTGTCGAACAGTTTAAGAACATTTTTCGATGAGCTATAGTGAAAAATGTAGGGATTTCAGCATCTACGGTTTGGAATATCATCAAAAGGTTCAGAGAATCTTGAGAAATCACTGCACGTAAGCGATATTAGGGACCGTCGATCCCTTAGGCGGTACTGAATAAAAAAAAACGACATCAGTGTGTAAAGGATATCACCACATGCGCTCAGGAACAGTTCAGAAAACCACTATCAGTAACTACAGTTGGTCGCTACATCTATAAGTGCAAATTTAAAACTCTACTACGCAAAAGATGTCAACCCACAGACCAGCCAAAAACATTTGGAAGAATAACTTTGTGTTCTTTTAAGGGTGGTTAGAAATAAGATATAAAATCAACTTATAATCCCAGCAGGACTTCTGGGTGTAAATTGTTAGACTTGATGTAGTTGCTTGCTCTTATTCCAGATGAGGAGCATTGGCAACATGCTAGATGTTGTGCAAATATTAGCTCATTTGGGATTTGATGCCTGGAAAGTGTTTCAAAAAAGCTGGCATAAGTGGCAAAAAAGACAGAGAAAGTTGAGTAATGCTCATCAAACACTTATTTGGAACATTCCACAGGTGAACAGGCTAATTGGGAACAGGTTGAGTATGAAAGCAGCTTCTATGAAATGCTCAGTCATTCACAAACAAGGATGGAGTGTGGGGTCACCACTTTGTGAACAAATGAGTGAGCAAATTGTCGAACAGTTTAAGAACAACATTTCTCAATGAGCTATAGTGAAAAATTTGGAATTTCACCATCTACGGTTAGGAATATCATCAAAAGGTTCAGAGAATCTGGAGAAATCACTGCACGTAAGCGATGCTATTAGGGACCTACGATCCCTCAGGCGGTACTGAGTCTAAAAGCAACAGTGTGTAAATGATATCACCACATGCGCTCAGGAACAGTTCGGAAAACCACTGTCAGTAACTACAGTTGGTCGCTACATCTGTAAGTGCAAAGTTAAAACTCTACTACGCAAAATTAATTCAGCCAAAGATGTCAACCCACAGACCTGACAAAAACATTTGGAAGAATAACTTTTGGTGCTTTTAAGGGAGGTTAGAAATAAGATATAAAAAAAAAGTTGTAATTCCAGCAGGACTTCTGGCTGTAAATTGTTAGATTTGATGTAGTTGCTTGGATTTATTCCAGATGAGTAGCATTGGTAACATGCTAGATCAGGGGTGCCCATTACGTCGATCGCGAGCTACCAGTCGACCGCGGGGGGTGTGTCAGTCGATCTCCAGCCATGCTTTTAAAAAAAATAGACCTAAAAATTAGTGATCATCAATCTTCACCAAGACCTCACTTAAATGACATTCACGGTACCGGAGGGTCTTGTGAGATGACGCTGGCTGCTGCAAGATCATTATTATGAAAATATGACCGAGAGGAAGGCGAGAAACACTTTTTATTTCAACAGACTCTCGCGCCGTACCTTCCGTCAAAACTCTAAAGGCCGACTGCACATTTCCTATCTTCACAATAAAAGCCCTGCTTCATGCTGCCTGCGCTAACTAAATACAGAGTCTCGGAAAACTGGCATGCACAAGCGATCCCTCAGAAAGCTGGCGTGCACAACTGAGACTCTTATTTTGTTAGCGCAGGCAGCATGAAGCAGGGCTTTTATTGTGAAGATAGGAAATGTGCAGTCGGCCTTTAGAGTTTTGACGGAAGGGAGGGCGCGAAAGTCTGTTGAAATAAAAAGTGTTTCTCGCCTTCCTCTCTGTCATTTTTTCATAATAATGAACTGGCAGCAGCCAGCGTCATCTCACAAGACCCTCGGGTGCCGTGAATGTCAATCAAGCAAGCTACGGAATTTGCCGCCAATGTTTTTCTTGTAAAGTGTATGGAAGCTGGATGAATTAGATGCCAAAAACCAACCACTTTCATGTGGTATTGTACAGAAAGGACAACTTTTTTCCTCCTCCATTTGAAAATGTGGGCGTTATCATCATTACTGTCTGATTCCAATCAATGCAAGTCATCAGAATCAGGTAATACACCAACTTATATTCTTGTCTTCGTGAAAGAAAGACATCTATGTGTGTTACACATGCTTGTATTATCATTAAACACATTTAACTTGTTTACAAAAATGTTTCTTTCATAAATAAATAAATATAAATGATATATATAAAAGAGGTAGATCCCCTTGAGTTGGTCAATTAAAAAGCAGCTCGCCTGCAGAAAAAATGTGGGCACCCCTGTGCTAGATGATTGAAAACAGTGCTTTAGCTCACAGGCTACGCTTGCCAAGCAATGATCGTGGATTCAGACGGCGGGTGTCGGTTTAAGCACCTCGTGTCAGATTTGTGGTATAATCAATACTGCTTCCATCCAGAGATCAGTGTGTAATAACTGTTTTTACACAAAAGCTCAATTAACTTATTGGCTTTCAAAAAAGGACGCTAAAAGGGGTCGACACCTCGCACATAACGACGTCGGGCACAAACACTGCGAATATGTTTGAACTCTTTTGTTTTGTTACAGTCAACTAACACATGGGGCGGAGGGTTATTTTTGGATCGGTGACAGGAGAAGATGAATTTGCGTGAGGACTTGGCTGCCGACCCTGCTCATCAGTGAATTAACGGTGTATGAGTTGGAAGGTAGAGGATTGATTCATTAGACAAATGGCAATCAGTCAGCGGCTAATGCATATTGACATGAGGAAAGGGTCCGTGCAGGTTTGATTAATGGCTACATTTGTGTGCTGTATTTACAGTTCTGGGTACTTAAGTAGCGAGCTGCTAATTTAACCTATGGACTCCACTAAGTGAGGGGTGTACCTGCGCTCATTATACTTCCCTCGTTACCGCTCGGGTGACGGTGGCGTAATTATGTAAAATGAATAAGGAGAAGAAACATATTGCAGTGTATACAAATCCCACCAATTAGTACAGTATTATCACACCAGTATCAACTCACATTAAAGCAGAATCAGTGGGAGCCTCGTCCTTGTGTGCCTGCTCATTGATTCATTTTTCAAAATAAAACAAAAACTGAATCAGAACTTGTTTTTTAATATTTGTTTCCAGACCCAAAAGCAATTCATTTTTTATCCAACTTAAATGTTTTTAATTTCAAATTTGGTGCACATTTAGAAAATGGACAAAACCCCAAGTTTGCCTGGAAGTAGTCTAGATATAAAGACCTGGGGCAATGTTGAAAAAGCCATATTTGACTGAAAATACAAAAAAATAAAATCTGTCACGACCCGCAAAAAAGTAAAAGCCTTATTTAAAGGGGAACATTATCACCAAACCTATGTAAGCGTCAATATATACCTTGATGTTGCAGAAAAAAAGACCATGTATTTTTTTAACCGATTTCCGAACTCTAAATGGGTGAATTTTGGCAAATTAAACGCCTTTCTGTTTATCGGTCTTTTAGCGGTGACGTCACCGAGGTAACACACCCGCCATATTCATTTTCACATTACAAACACCGGGTCTCAGCTCTGTTATTTTCCGTTTTTTCGACTATTTTTTGGAACCTTGGAGACATCATGCCTCGTCGGTGTGTTGTCGGAGGGTGTAACAACACTAACAGGGAGGGATTCAAGTTGCACCACTGGCAAGAAATCTGCCGCCAGACCCCCATTGAATGTACCAGAGTGTCTCCACATTTTACCGGCAATGACAGACATGGCACAGAGATGTATGGATAACCTGCAGATGCATTTGCAACGATTAAGTCAACGAAATCACAAAGGTGAGTTTTGTTGTTGTTGTTGACTTATGTGCTAATCAGACATATTTAGTCGCGGCATGACTGCCAGCTAATCGATGCTTACATGCTACGCTAATCGATGCTAACATGCTATTTACGCTAGCTGTATGTACATTTGAAACTAGATACCCACATTTAATGCGAAACAAACACTTACCAATCGACGGATTTAAGTTGCTGCAGTGTCACAAGTTGCGAAAGTCCTGATCGGTTGGTCGGCACATTTTACCGGCGATGCTAATAAGGCAGCCATGCTATGGGCCACTTCATTAGGTACACCCACGTTATGGCAGAATAGCGTCAATAGCTATTCGCTCAATAGCTTCAATTTCGTCTTCAATTTTGTTTTCGCTATCTGCCTCCATACTTCCACCATCTGTTTCAATACATGCGTAATCTGTTGAATCGCTTAAGCCGCTGAAATCCGAGTCTGAATCCGAGCTAACGTCGCTATATCTTGCTGTGGTAACCGCCATGTTGTTTACATCGGCAGCACTGTATGACGTCACAGGGAAATAGATAGTGGTTTCGAAGATAGCGAAAATAAGGCACTTTAAAGCTTTATTTAGGGATATTATGGGACCGGTAAAATTTAGAAAAAAACTTAAAAAAATAAAACAAGCCACTGGGAACTGATTTTTCTTGTTTTTAACCCTTTTTAAATCGTGATAATGTTCCCTTTTAAGGGTTATAATGAAGACAATACATCATGTACGTGTCTATCATCAATCAATCAATCAATCAATGTTTACTTATATAGCCCTAAATCACAAGTGCCTCAAAGGTCTGCAAAAACCACAACGACATCCTCGGTAGGCCCACATAAGGGCAAGGAAAAACTCACCCCAGTGGGACGTTGACCATGATGACTATGAGAAACCTTGGACAGGACCACTGTCCCACTCTCCCTTGTGGAGGGGGTCCGGTCCGATGTCCATGGATGAAGTTCTGGCTGTCCAGAGTCGGAAGCCAGGATGGACCGCTTGCCTGTGTATCGGCTGGGGACATCCCTGCGCTGCTGATCTGCCTCCGCTTGGGATGGTTTCCTGCTGGCTCCGCTGTGGACGGGACTCTCGCTGCTGTGTTGGATCCGCTTCGGACTGGACTCTCGCAGCTGTGTTGAATCCACTATGGACAGAACTTTTCACAGTATCATGTTAGACACGCTCGACAACCATTGCTTTCGGTCCCCTAGAGGGGGGGGGGGGTTGCCCACATATGTGGTCCTCTCCAAGGGTCTCATAGTCCTCATTGTCACCGACGTCCCACTGGGTCCTTGCCCTTATGTGGGCCTACCTAGGATGTCGTAGTGGTTTGTGTTGTGGTTTGTGCAGCCCTTTGAGACACTAGTGATTTAGGGCTATATAAATGAACATTGATTGATTGATTGATAACACATAACAACCCCCTCGCCCCTCGGTGACAGTGACTATAATGACTATGAGAAACCTTGGAGAGGGGAGACCGAAAGCAATGGATGTCTAACAGCGGGTCTAACATATTATGAAAATCATGTCCATAGTGGATCCAACATAACCGTGAGAATCAAGTCCAAAGTGGATCCAATATGGTAGCGAGAGTCCCATCCAAAGTGGAGCCAGCAGGAAACCATCCCAAGCGGAGGCGGATCAGCATCACAGAGATGTCCCCAACCGATGCATAGGCGGGCGGTTCATCTTGGGTCCCGATTTTGGACAGCAAGTACTTCTTCCATGGCCACCGGAACGGACTCCCTCCACAAGGGAAGGGGGGGACATAGGAGAAAAAAGAAGCGGCAGATCAACTGGTCTAAAAAAGGGGGTTTATTTAAAGGCTAGAGTATACAAATAAGTTTTAAGATGAGACTTAAATGCTTTTACTGAGGTAGCATCTCGAACTGTTACCGGGAGGGCATTCCAGAGTACTGGAACGCGAACAGAAAAATACATTAGCCTTATTAGCCTACTATCAAAATGACTGTCGCAGACTGACGTAAATCTTTGACAGAAATCTTAAAATGTAATATTTATTCTGCACATTTTTAAAACATTGGACATTTCTAGTAAAAAGGAGGCTTCTCAGAAGGTGAGATAACTCCTGAAGAATGGCCAAAAATAAAGATGTGTGTGTCCAAGTTGAAGGAAACAGCAGGTTAGCTTCTTTTAATAGATTTATTACAATCTTTGACAAGCTAGGTAATGTTTGCTGTGGTCTGGAACAACATGGACGACAAACAACTATCTGAAATGCAGCCAATAGTACATACAGATAATGTGTCATGAGACATCCATCCATCCATTTTCTACCGCTTATTTTCTTCGGGGTCGCTGGAGCCTGTCTCAGCTACAATCGGGCGGAAGGCGGCGTACACCCTGGACAAGTCGCCACCTCATCGCTGGACATGCAAACATAAATGTTGGCCCTGCGATAAGATGGCGACTTGTCCAGGGTGTAAACTGTCTTCCGCCCGATTGTAGCTGAGATAGGCGCCAGCGGCCCCCGCCACCCCAAAAGGGAATAAGCGGTAGGAAAATGGATGGATAGATGGACTTAAAGTCAATTAAATGATCTCATAATGATGCAATATGTACACACACATTAAAAATCGCATGTCAGCATCAATTAGCTTGCAGTCATGCACTCACCAAATATGCCTGATTAGCACTGCGCATAAGTCAATAACATCAACAAAGCGCACCTTTTTGCATTCACGCACAACATTAAACGTTTGGTGGACAAAATGAGACAAAAAAAAGGAGTGGCATAAAACACGTCTTAGAAAGTCGGAGAAAGTTGTACTTGTAAACAAACTACGGTGAGTTCAAGGACCGCCAACATGAGTAGGAGAAAACGGCGCTCGCCAAAGTCTCTAATCAGTGAAGCATGTTTAATATAAACAGTGCGATTTCTTAACAATTAGGAAGGTTTGTGTCACGTTTGTCCTCCTACAGAAACCATATTAAAATATATTTTTCCCCAAATATTTTCCCATTTTTCATACATTTTTTAAAAAGCTCCGGAGAGCCGCAGTTTGCCGACCCCTGACCTTGGTTTTGACCTGTTGTATAAGCCAGTGGTTCTCAACCTTTTTTCAGTGATGTACCCCCTGTGAACATTTTTTTTTAATTCAAGTACCCCCTAATCAGAGCAAAGCATTTTTGGTTGAAAAAAAGGAGATAAAGAAGTAAAATAAAGCACTATGTCATCAGTTTCTGATTTATTAAATTATATAACATATTGCTCATTTGTAGTGGTCTTTCTTGAACTATATGGAAAAAAAGATATAAAAATAACTAAAAACTTATTTAAAAATGAACAAGTTATTATGTTATAAATAAAGATTTCTCCACATAGAAGTAATCATCAACTTAAAGTGCCCTCTTTGGGGATTGTAATAGAGATCCATCTGGATTCATCAACTTAATTCTAAACATTTCTTCACAAAAAAATACATCTTTAACACAATATTTATGGAACATGTCCACAAAAAAATCCAGCTGTCAACACTGAATATTGCATTGTTGTATTTTTTTTTTTTACAGTTTATGAACTAACATTCATATTTTGTTGAAGTATTATTCAATATATATATATTTATAAAGGATTTTTGAATTGATATTTTTAGATTATTATAAAAAAAAAAAAAATATCTCACGTACCCCTTGGCATACCTTCAAGTACCCCCATTTGAGAACCTCTGGTATAAGCGGTACAAAATAGAATATTGCTTTTGTAAAATCGCCAAAATAAATTAATCCTATCCCTTTTCCAATTTGGAGCAATTACCAACACGTTTTTTCCACTTCCGGTTCTCATCTTGCAACACAATTTTCGTCATGGAATTGTAAACACAGCAGTTCTGTTAATAGTTCGGCCGGTCATGATTCACACAATGAAATGTATGACAGCTCATTTTCCAGATATTTTTCAAGATTCTTCTTCCTTCTACTTGGTGAACACTTGTAGTTTGAACAACCTTTTACATTGGATCATATCAGCACCTCATCTGACTTCTGGCAAAATATGGAGATATATATCGTGTATCGTGACATGGCCTAAAAATAGAGATATTAAACAAAGGCCGTATCGCCCAGCCCTAATTGAATTCCACATACCAATACGCCAAAGATTGTAAGTGTCGTACCTGCATACAAATGTCTTAAATTAGATTGAACATCGGAGGTTATATTTTCCTCTTTTTGGAGGAAAAAATGTTGCACCTTCTTGGGTAGCAAATTACAATTTATTTTGTGCATAATTTTAGCAGTTTGTATTTGTATATCCGGTAAAGTGTTTTTGTATGTTCTCGATAACCTACATTCTGTATTATTCCAATTAATCTTGTCTGTAACACGGTTAGTGAATGTCATGTATTATAAAATAGTCTGCAATCAAATAGGTGACATGATGATTATCGCTTAGTCAAAATTAAAAGCAATACAAGTTATAAAATCCGATATTTTTTTCAATGCATGCATATAGTTTTTGTGTCCACATAAGTCTTTGCAACACAACATATCCATCTCTACACTCTGCACGTCATCTAACGTCCACAGTACCGTATTTTTCGGACTATAAGTCGCAGTTTTATACTGCGGAGCGACTTATGTGTGAAATTAATAACACATTACCGTAAAATATCAAATATTATTATTTATCTCATTCGCGGAAAAGACTAAGAAAATGCCAGCAATCGTCACACAACCAATAAGAATTCGGCGAGGGAGGGTCGTGGCAGAAGTGCATTGTGGGTCATGGAATGCTAACTGCTATATGCTACTGCCGTAGCTATTAAAATGGATCATTTCAACGTTGGCGGTAACTTATAAAAACTGAGAAGGGCTGAACAAAAATGGCACCGAAGAGGAAATCATTTACTGCAGAATACACAATATCAAATAATATTATTTATCTAATTCGCAGAAGAGACCAAGAAAAATCAGCAATCGTCACACACACACTTCAACCAATAAGAATTTGGTGGGGGAGGGTTGTGGTAGAAGTGCATTGTGGGTCATGGAATGCTAACTGCTATATGCTATATGCTACTGCCGTAGCTATTTAAGAGGATAATTTCATCGTTAGCGCTAACTTATAAAAACTGAGAAGGGCTGAACAAAAATGGCACCGAAAAGGAAATCATGTACTGCAGATTATAAGACGGACGTAGTGAAATATGCAGCAGAAAACGACAAGAGGAAGCGGTGCATACCTTTGGAGTTGGTAGAGTTGTTTAGAAGCGACATCGAGGAAGACGATTTCATGGGATTTATCGATTAGGAGTGACAGATTGTTTGGTAAACGTATAGCTTGTTCTATATGTTATAGTTATTTAAATGACTCTTACCATAATATGTTAGGTTAACATAGCAGGCACATTCTCAGTTGCTTATTTATGCCTCATATAACGTACACTTATTCAGCCTGTTGTTCAATATTCTTTATTTATTTTAAATTGCCTTTCAAATGTCTTTTCTTGGTGTTGGATTTTATCAAACACATTTCCCCCAAAAATGCGACCTATACTCCAGTGCGATTTACATGTTTCTTTCCTTCTTTATTATGCATTTTCGGCCGGTGCGGCGTATACTCCAGAGCGACTTATAACCCAAAAAATACGGTATATTTAACTACAGTTATCTGCTGTTTACAGTTTAATACAAATCAAATACTTCAGAAATAATAACCATCCATCCATCCATCCATCCATCCATTTTCTACCGCTTATTCCCTTTCGGGGTCACGGGGGGCGCTGGCGCCTATCTCAGCTACAATCGGGCGGAAGGCGGGGTACACCCTGGACAAGTCGCCACCTCATCGCAGGGCCAACACAGATAGACAGACAACATTCACACTCACATTCACACACTAGGGCCAATTTAGTGTTGCCAATCAACCTATCCCCAGGTGCATGTCTTTGGAAGTGGGAGGAAGCCGGAGTACCCGAAAGGAACCCACGCATTCACGGGGAGAACATGCAAACTCCACACAGAAAGATCGCGAGCCTGGATTTGAACCCAGGACTGCAGGACCTTCGTATTGTGAGGCAGACACAGTAACCCCTCTTCCACCGTGAAGCCCGGTTTCAATAACCACTTTCAAAAATTTAAAAACATATATTTGCTTTCTGCACATTCATTCATGTATTTATTTTACAGGGAGAGTATAATTAAACATTGCTAGCCATAGGTAACCGATGTCAAAGTACATAAGACTTATAGCCACAGGCTAATTTGCAACCATTTTCCTTGGTTAGGCTTTTAAAAAATATTTAAAAAGTGTAAAAAAAATGCTTACAAATAGATTAAGACGACTACAAAAATAAAAACACATTAAAAATAATGGGCCCCATTTGTGCATATTATACCCAATTTTGGTGCTCACATTTCTGATTTCCCTTGAGCCAGGTTTTCACTTTTTTGGAGAAAAGTTCAATGTCCAACTGTGACTTTAACTCCAGTGGCAAAGATTTCCAGAGATGTGAGGCCTTCAATCATACTTGCCAACCCTCCCGGATTTTCCGGGAGACTCCTGAAATTCAGTGCCTCTCCCAAAAACCTCCCGGGACAAATTTTCTCCCGAAAATCTCCTGAAATTCAGGCGGAGCTGGAGGCCACGCCCCTTCCAGCTCCATGCGGACCCGAGTGAGGACAGCCTGTTTTTACGTCCGCTTTCCCACGATATAAACAGCGTGTCTGCCCAATGACGTTATAACTGTAGAATGATCGAGGGCGAGTTTTTGGTTTCTTATGTGGGTTATTGTCCACGATGTATGTCAATATCTAGTTTTGTACTCCATAACTATTGTGAAACCATATATTCTGGAACTCGGGAAGTCCTGTGGGGAGTGCTCAGAGAGTATGGGGTATCGGACTGTCTTATTGTGGCGGTCCTCTCCCTGTATGATCAGTGCCAGAGCTTGGTCCGCATTGCCGGCAGTAAGTCGAACACATTTCCAGTGAGGGTTGGACTCCGCCAAGGCTGTCCTTTGTCACCGATTCTGTTCATAACTTTTATGGACAGAATTTCTAGGCGCAGTCAAGGCATTGAGGGGTTCCGGTTTGGTGACCGCAGGATTAGGTCTCTGCTTTTTGCAGACGATGTGGTCCTGTTGGCTTCATCTGTCCGGGATCTTCAGCTCTCACTGGATCGGTTCGCAGCCGAGTGTGAAGCGGCCGGAATGAGAATCAGCACCTCCAAATCAGAGTCCATGGTTCTCTCCCGGAAAAGGGTGGAGTGCCATCTCCGGGTTGGGGAGGAGACTCTGCCCCAAGTACCTAGGAGTCTTGTTCACGAGTGAGGGAAGAGTGGATCGTGAGATCGACAGGCGGATCGGTGCGGCGTCTTCAGTAATGCGGACGTTGTACCGATCCGTTGTGGTGAAGAAGGAGCTGAGCCGGAAGGCAAAGCTCTCAATTTACCGGTCGATCTACGTTCCCATCCTCACCTATGGTCATGAGCTTTGGGTCATGACCGAAAGGATAAGATCACGGGTACAAGCGGCCCAAATGAGTTTCCTCCGCCTTAGAGATAGGGTGAGAAGCTCTGCCATCCGGGAGGAACTCAAAGTAAAGCCGCTGCTCCTTCACATCGAGAGGAGCCAGATGAGGTGGTTCGGGCATCTGGTCAGGATGCCACCCGAACGCCTCCCTAAGGATGTGTTTAGGGCACGTCCAACCGGTAGGAGGCCACGGGGAAGACCCAGGACACGTTGGGAAGACTATGTCTCCCGGCTGGCCTGGGAACGCCTCGGGATCCCCCGGGAAGAGCTAGACGAAGTGGCTGGGGAGAGGGAAGTCTGGGCTTCCCTGCTTAGGCTGCTGCCCCCGCGACCCAACCTCTGATAAGCGGAAGAAGATGGATGGATGGACGTATATTCCGGAGCGATTTATAATCCGAAAAATACGGTAAATACAATTAAGTTTGGCTATGAGTCTTCTTCATCAGACTTATTATTTAAGAAAACAGGGTCAGTGCACGAGGAATAGGTAAACTAAATCTTTACCCCTAATGCCGTTTACGCTGCCTCCAATTAATCTCCGAGACGTTAGAATCCCCGAGTTGCATCTTAACATGCACAACAATGGTGACCTGACAAGCTCAGTGCTCTCATAATGCCTCTCCTGCTTAATTGCTTTCACCGCTGTAGGAATGGGTTTGTGCTCTGCTAAACCCAACCGGCTTCAAAGAAACACCTTGGCATCGCGGCAATTTCCGCCTGGAACATCGCATCTTCTTCTTCTTTCGCTCACGCCAGCATATGGGCTGACCTTTCATACACCAAGGTCATCTTGCTTGTTGCGGCTCCCCAACACACTTTGTATTCAGAGCAACAGCATTGCTCCTCTCCAGGCGTATATTGCCATAAAAAAGGTGCTACAGCTGTAGGTACAGTTAAATGGTTTCCTTTCCTTTTTTTTTTTTTGATGACTATCATTTAACCTGTGATCAGGACAGTATTGAGACGGGTCAGATATATTTCCCCATTTTGAGAATCAAGCAACCGTACAAACGAATGTAAAAAGATAAATGCTTTGAAAAATATATTTTAAAAAAAAACAATCCACAGCTAAATATGAAGGTGGTCTTTGTTTTTAGTGAATTATATTTATACAGCGCTTTTTCTCTAGTGACTCAAAGCGCTTTACATAGTGAAACCCAATATCTAAGTTACATTTAAACCAGTGTGGGTGGCACTGGGAGCAGGTGGGTAAAGTGTCTTGCCCAAGGACACAACGGCAGTAACTAGGATGGCAGAAGCGGGAATCGAACCTGCGACCCTCAAGTTGCTGGCACGGCCACTCTACCAACCGAGCTAAACATTGCACTAGGGTTGTCCGGTATTATTATAGTACTGTGATACTAACTAAGTGTAGTTTGTGTTTATGAGGAGGCGACTTGTCCAGGGTGCACCCTGCCTTCCGCCCGATTGTAGCTGAGATAGGCGCCAGCACCCCCAGCGACCCCGAAAGGGAATAAGCGGTAGAAAATGGATGGATGGATATTTAAAAAAACGACATCGGTGGATCTACGCCTAACATCCACTGTAATGATACCAAGTACAGGATGTATCTTGTCGATACTACTATGATTACATCAGTATTTTTTAGCATCAGAAAATCTTAACATTTTTCATTTATTTATACAACATTAATAAACTCAGTAAATATGTCCCTGGACACATAAGGACTTTGAATATGACCAATGTATGATCCTGTAACTACTTGGTATCAGACTGATACCCAAATTTGTGGTATCATCCAAAACTAATGTAAAGTATCAAACAACATGTTAACATAAGTGTAGATAGAACATGTTAAGACAGAATATAGCCAGATATCAACAGTAAATGAACAAGTAGATTAATAATTCATTTTCTACCACTTTTTCTTAATAATGTTGACAAAATAATACAATGAAAAATCACAATATGTTACTGCATACCATGGCAAGTAACATGCGCCTGACTTGAATTACTGCCTGGGTTAACTCGCTCACGATATTAACAAGCGCATGCTTGCTTTTACGGCCGGGTACAATTCATGATTTCACGAGTGGTGCTTCCCCTGCCGTCATTTTCAAAATGGCATGATATTTTGTTTCTCTTTTACAGTGTGTAAACCAGGGCTCTTGTTCCACAGCCATACAGATCACACTAATAGTTGTGATATAAAACCATTTTAACACTCTTACTAATACGCGCCACACTCTGTGACCCCTCACCAAACACATTTCTGTAGAATATTGGCTCTGTGGTGCATTATAAACGCAGCATAGGAATTACTCATAATGCCATGCATCCATGACTCTGGATATATTATGCACGCCCCCCGTGCGTTAGTTGAGGTGGGCGGGGTTGGGGGCGCGTGTATAATATATCCAAGAGTCACGGATGCACGGCATTATGGGGAATCCCTATGCCGCATTAATAATGTGCCACAGAGCCAATGCTCTCCAGAAATGTGTTTGGTGAGGGTTCAGAGAGTGTGGCGCATATTAGTAAGAGTTTTAAAGTTGTTTATATCACAACCATCAGTGTAAAAGGTATGGCTGTTGACCAAGTATGCATTGCAATCTCGTATAAGAAGCGGGCCGTGGATGCAGAATAATTTATGAATTTTTTTGTTTTAATCACACAATTCTTTACTGCATGCAGTAAAGCGCAGGGGGGAGAAGAGGTTTTAAAATGAATAGTGCCTGCTCACTTTTACCGCATGCTTTGAATAAACGCAGGAGTGAGAAATAGGTTTTAAATTAATTAGCGCACCGGCGGCTATTCAAGGAAATACGGTATGTCAGCAGCTAAATTGGGAGCTTTTGTTTGCTTACTTACTACTAAAAGACAAGTTGTCTTTTATGTTCACTATTTTATTTGAGGACAAACTTGCAATAAGAAAATGTTTAATGTACTTTAAGATTATTTGTTAAAATAAAGCCACTAATGAAATTGTTTGTGGTCCCCTTTATTTCGAGAAGTAACAAAAAGTACCAAAATATTTTGGTACCAATACCATAACACTACATTGCGCTACAATAAATTATTGAGAAATGTAGTCGCTATGTAGATGGTATTGAATGCCCAGCTGTGGTTGACGAACAGCACCCTGACTTCGGTATCGGAGAGTTCCAGATGTTCCACAGCTGAGTGTAGAGCACTGATGATGCTGTCCTCTGTGGATCGGTTTGGCCTGTAGGCAAACTGATGTGGATCCAAGTTTTGGTAGAGGGAAGGCTTTGATATATTGGTGAACAAACACTCCATAACCACAGGTCAGTGCCTCTGGTCTGCAGTCATTTCAGTCTTTTAGGACTGTCTTCTTGGGCTGCGTTAAGAGAAGTAGGACATGGTTTTGTGCCAGGGATGAATTGAATATTCCTGTCGGTACTCGGGTTGTACGGTATACCATACTACGGTACTAATCAATCAATCAATCAATGTTTACTTATATAGCCCTAAATCACTAGCTGAGGGCTGCACAAACCACTACGACATCCTCGGTAGGCCCACATAAGGGCAAGGAAAACTCACACCCAGTGGGACGTCGGTGACAATGATGACTATGAGAACCTTGGAGAGGAGGAAAGCAATGGATGTCGAGCGGGTCTAACATGATACTGTGAAAGTTCAATCCATAATGGATCCAACACAGTCGCGAGAGTCCAGTCCAAAGCGGATCCAACACAGCAGCGAGAGTCCCGTTCACAGCGGAGGCAGCAGGAAACCATCCCAAGCGGAGGCGGATCAGCAGCGCAGAGATGTCCCCAGCCGATACACAGGCAAGCAGTACATGGCCACCGGATCGGACCGGACCCCCTCCACAAGGGAGAGTGGGACATAGAAGAAAAAGAAAAGAAACGGCAGATCAACTGGTCTAAAAAGGGAGTCTATTTAAAGGCTAGAGTATACAAATGAGTTTTAAGGTGAGACTTAAATGCTTCTACTGAGGTGGCATCTCGAACTGTTACCGGGAGGGCATTCCAGAGTACTGGAGCCCGAACGGAAAATGCTCTATAGCCCGCAGACTTTTTTTGGGCTTTGGGAATCACTAATAAGCCGGAGTCCTTTGAAGGCAGATTTCTTGCCGGGACATATGGTACAATACAATGGGCAAGATAGGATGGAGCTAGACCGTGTAGTATTTTATACGTAAGTAGTAAAACCTTAAAGTCACATCTTAAGTGCACAGGAAGCCAGTGCAGGTGAGCCAGTACAGGTGTAATATGATCAAACTTTCTTGTGAATGAATTGAAAGCGGTACTATACAGCCTTTGAAAAAAAAACAAAAAAAAAAAACAGTACTTAAGGTACTTGGCCTTCAAAATTAACGATAAATCTGACACTTTAAAACAAGTTTTAAAACATTCCTCGCCGAATGTGGCGAATAGTATTACCACCTGTGCGTCAAACTTAAAGTAAACATTTCGATAATAAACATCCAGATCTGCATAAAATTATAAAGAGTTACAGGTAACAATGTAGTTGCTATACCTGTCCTGCTGTTCGGCTCCCAGACCGTAGTCGAGAGCACAGGGGGAGACGTTCCCTCCAACGATATTTTCGTTGGGGGTAACACCCTTCACCGCTTTTGGATCAGAATGATGAGGCCGGCGATTCGTGACAATCAGTTTGCTTTATTATTAGTTTTGCAGGACACGACCGGACACGTTCATCGCTCTACTGCACAGTGCACACGCGTACACGTTTGTCACTTATGGACTGAGTACATCAGGGGTGTCAAACTCGAATACAGAGTGGGCCAAAATTCGAAACTGAACAAAGCCGTGGGCCAAAGTTAACCTTTTAAAAGGGACCCAAACAAGTTTTGCATTGAATATTGAACAAGCAAGGCTTATATAAATTTATACTGAAATGTAAAATCGAGGTTTGTTGGTAGCGGGGGTGTATATTGTAGAGTTAGGGCTGCAAGGGGTTCTGGGTATTTGTTCTGTTGTGTTACAGTGCAGATGTTCTCCCGAAATGTGTTTGTCATTCTTGTTTGGTGTGGGTTCACAGTGTGGTGCATATTTGTAACAGTGTTAAAGTTGTTTATAAGGCCACCCTCAGTGTGACCTCTATGGCTGTTGTGTGTGTAGAATCCGCATATATTACGTGACTGGGCCGGCACGCTGATTGTATGGCGGAAAAGCGGACATGACAACAGGTTGTAGAGGACGCTAAAAGCAGTACCTTTAAGGCACGCCGCCAATATTGTTGTCCGAGTGGAAATCGGGAGAAATTCGGGAGAATGGTTGTCATGGTAGATTTTCGGGTGGGGGGTCACTGAAATTCAGGATTCTCCTGGGAAAATCGTGAAGGTTGGCAAGTATTAAAATCAGCGGTCAATGCACCGCCGCTGTATAATACTCTAATGTTAATGTAATATTGTCCCAAGGGCCAAAATAAATTACATGGGGGGCCAGAGTTTGACACCCATGGAGTACATCATATCAAAAGATGATTCTTAGTTTTTATTCTATTAAGGGTCCAATAAGCCCAAAAAGCAAAGAAAAATTTTAAAAAGCATGAAAACAAAAAGCTTGAGCCTTAAGAAGTTTTTAAGTATATGCTAAAATGAATTAAAAAACCTGTTTAATAAAAGTCAGAATGTTCTAAAAGAAGATACTTTAAATACATGACATGACGCAACCACATCGCGGCCTCTGGAGAAAACCTATTAACAGCCATATTTTGACACAGTATCTTTTTTTTATGTATTTATTCCATTTTAAAACCTGGAGTTTATAAAACGAAGTGGCCAATATATGGATTTTTTGTTTTGTTTTTTTGCTCACGCTCATTATTTTTTGTGTTCAATAGTTTGCCTAAAACCCAAGCAGAGGACTGAAATGGTGTGTTATTGTTTGTGCTTTGGCGCCATCTTTTGGACAAGTTTGTTCACTGCAAGTACGGCGGGTTAGAAATACACTTCTTATTTTAATGCCTTGAACCAGAAAAAAAAAAAACATACATCCATAACGTTTCTGCTGGAAATGATTTTCCTTTTATCACTCCGAGCAATGTTTGTAAGTTTCACAGTTTAACCAAAACAATTCTTAGCTACTAAATCGTCCCGTGTGTGATGTCTGCAGGGGTGTTTTTATGCATTTTTATGAGTTTGCTAACACCTTTACGAGTGTCTGTGTCAGTTTTATCAACTTAAAATGGCATTCTTTTTTTTTTTTAATGTTTCAGTTTCACAAATTCCTCAGTAAATTTACCAACGTCTTTGTGGAGTTATTGACTCTGTTTAGCTGATTGGAGAGAGAGCTTTCACAGCTAGTGGGTCCATGACGATGGATTCCGTTTTGTTTGATCAGCCGTTTTACTGCCGTGCTACAGACACTGTTTGGAAACAATTCATGTAACTAAACAATTACAAAATATTTATGTGTAAATAACTCATTTTACAACGTATATATCTGCGGTTTATAGGCTGGTGAAGCGAATACATGGAAACATATTTTCTTCCTTCTAAGATATTGTTAGTGTGGCTTATATCCCAGTGCACTTTATAGTCCGGTAATATGTATATGTTTTGGTATCTTTCAAGAATTTATAGGTATAATCTTTCCTCCATGATTATATTGACAAGTAGTTCACCAACACTAAAATATCATTGAAGATTAACATTTAACAACCTATCTAACAGGGAAAAAAATATATATACACATATATTTATATATTTTCTTATGCAGCCTCCCTGCTCTTTCTTCAATCCGTCAGTCATTCTTTCTCGCTGGAGACCTCCATGAGTGGCAGAACCGACTGAGCAACATGGTCTGCTCCGGTTTAAGGGGTGCATAAGTCAGAGGTAGTGCATGCTGATTGGGTAAGAAGGTGCTCCTTGGTGCTGACCCTTGGCAGAGTTCAGGTGTGCAGCAACAGGGGGATGTTGTGAAGCTGTCAAAGCGCACTGAATACAGACACACAGCGAGGACCAGCTGTGCAGATGAGACATGCGCGGATCATTTTTTTTTATCATTCATAAGCGAATTTTCTCTGCTAGATTTATGTTTGCATTAAGTCAAGTCTGTACGTCTTCATCCCCAACTCACATCCATAAGTGTGGGTTTACCATTTTGCAGAATTGGCTGTGCCATGTTGGTGGGACAATACTCCAGCAGCTGGCAAAGACATCAAGTATCGTCTTAAAACAACTTGCACTGAGCCTGGTCTGTAAAATCCGCTACACCTCCCTGATACCGAAGTACATGTCAAACTACTTCCATATCCACAACACCAAGGGGAGCTCCACAAACCACGTTAAACCCAGATTACGCTCTAACAAAGGTCTTAACTCATTCTCTTTCTATGCCACATCAATGTGGAATGCACTCCCAACTGTGAAGACTCTTCTTCGGCATGGTAATGCCGGTGTGGTTTTTCCAGGGATGCGTCGAAGCGATGAACACAACAAGGTAAGTTAAAGGGTATTTATTTAATAATAACAGGCTAGGAACAAAAACACTGGTGTAAAGAGAAAAGGTAAACCAAAGACGCTAGCGTGAAAGCTAGGATAAAACACAAGGAAAACTAAAACTTGGTACGAGGACACAAAAGAGTAAACAAAAACATTCAGCATGAAAGCTGGAAAATAAAGTGGCTTAGCGTGAGAGCTAGCGAGAAAATACATACATAGAATGATGAGAGTCGTCACTGTTGCGCGTGGGCAAATTAGGATCCGAGAATGAGTAAACAGAAAAGGTGAGCTTAAATAGGAGGGTGAAAATTAGTAGCAGGTGTGCGGGGCGAGACTAACAGGTGGACTGATGTGTAACCATAGTGATGGACAAAAACAGGAAATAAACGGGTCGGACTGAGAATGAAAAAACAAACGTGAAGATCTGAGCAGCAGATCGCAACACCAACAGGTATAAAAGTAAGTGCATTTCTATATTCCTTCAAAACCGCTCTAAAACAACACCTCCAGGCAACTTCAACCCTTTACTAACACCCTCCTCCATTCACATCCCATCTCCGCGGATTGTAAATAACCTAATGTAAATAATCAAATGTATTTCGTATGTATATTCTTGTTCTAATGCTATGTGAACTCACTATGTTCTCTGCTGGCTGTACATATCCTACTAAGTAAGACCTACACTGTTTCAATGTCCATTTCTCTGTTGATGCAATTGTTGATGACTGAAGTACTGATATCAACCAAAGCTCCTCATCTCACCCCCGGATTGTAAATAATGTAAATAATTCAATGTATATACTATGATGATTAACTTGTGTGATGACTGTATTATGCTGATAGTATATATTTGTACCATGAATTGATTAACTTGGAAACCGACTTAAACAAGTTAAAATACGTATTTGGGTGTTACCATCCATCCATCCATCATCTTCCGCATATCCGAGGTCGGGTCGCGGGGGCAACAGCCTAAGCAGGGAAACCCAGACTTCCCTCTCCCCAGCCACTTCGTCTAGCTCTTCCCGGGGGATCCCGAGGCGTTCCCAGGCCAGCCGGGAGACATAGTCTTCCCAACGTGTCCTGGGTCTTCCCCGTGGCCTCCTACTGGTTGGACATGCCCCTAAACACCTCCCTAGGGAGGCGTTCGGGTGGCATCCTGACCAGATGCCCGAACCACCTCATCTGGCTCCTCTCGATGTGAAGGAGCAGCGGCTTTACTTTGAGTTCCTCCCGGATGGCAGAGCTTCTCACCCTATCTCTAAGGGAGAGGAAACTCATTTGGGCCGCTTGTACCCGTGATCTTATCCTTTCAGTCATGACCCAAAGCTCATGACCATAGGTGAGGATGGGAACGTAGATCGACCGGTAAATTGAGAGCTTTGCCTTCCGGCTCAGCTCCTTCTTCACCACAACGGATCGATACAACGTCCGCATTACTGAAGACGCCGCACCGATCCGCCTGTCGATCTCACGATCCACTCTTCCCTCACTCGTGAACAAGACTCCTAGGTACTTGAACTCCTCCACTTGGGGCAGGGTCTCCTCCCCAACCCGGAGATGGCATTCCACCCTTTTCCGGGCGAGAACCATGGACTCGGGCTTGGAGGTGCTGATTCTCATTCCGGTCGCTTCCGGGTGTTACCATTTAGTGGTCAATTGTACGGAATATGTACTGAACTGTGCAATCCACTGATAAAAGTTTCAATCAATCAAAGACAGCCACTTGATATTTACATTGGCAGTCATGGATCATGAATCATTTGAATGTTGAGCTTGTCAATTAAAAACATCATTAAATAAAGAAGACAGATAACTAAAAAAAACTAATTTACAAATGTATAAGTTTAAGGTGAAATATGCATATCATGTAAATATAAGACGTCTGCTGAGTGTCTCAATGTGGCACGTCAGGATCAATATTGGTTGGCAAAAACGTTGAATATTTTCCACGATCGCGAGATCGCAGATCTGCAGCACCCGGAAGTTGACCGGTTTTAAAGGAACGGACTGTATTGTAGTGTGTAGTTGTCTACTGTGACTTTAAGGATGACGGAGGAGGTCAATCAAATATCACTTGCTACTTGCGGCTGTAAACAAGCCACAGTAGTTACGGTCGAGGCTTGGCAATGTTGGTGTGATCCCAGGTTGCAGGGACGGCAACCAGTGTGTGAGCAGAAGGTCAATCAATCAATCAATCAATGTTTACTTATATAGCCCTAAATCACTAGTGTCTCAAAGGGCTGCACAAACCACCACGACATCCTCGGTAGGCCCACATAAGGGCAAGGAAAACTCACACCCAGTGGGACATCGGTGACAATAATGACCCAGTGGGACGTCGGTGACAATGATGACTATGAGAACCTTGGAGAGGAGGAAAGCAATGGATGTCGAGCGGGTCTAACATGATACTGTGAAAGTTCAATCCACAATGGATCCAACACAGTCGCGAGAGTCCAGTCCAAAGCGGATCCAACACAGCAGCGAGAGTCCCGTTCACAGCGGAGCCAGCAGGAAACCATCCCAAGCGGAGGCGGATCAGCAGCGCACAGATGTCCCCAGCCAATACACAGGCAAGCAGTACATGGTGGTATCAAACACGCATAGCTGCAGCAGTAGCCCTTCGAGTGCAATACGTCCGACACTGATTGTTATTTATCACTTTGGTACTTGTCTTGTTCTGTATATTGTACAGTATTTTGTATTTCTATAGTGTTTTGTATATCGTACAGGATTGCTTATTATTTTTATTGGATAGTAGTCTGATTGTCAGAGTTTGTTTGTGACGAACCCCAAGATGCAGAGATTGAGGCCAGCATGGAGTGAGAAAACATGATTCAATTAAAATATAGAATAAGAACAAACAAAAGGGTACTAACAAAAGACGTGCATGAGGCGAATAACAAACAAAAGGGTCTTTAGCATGGAAAATAGCAAGAAACAAAAAGGGGCCTAGCGTGGAAGCTAGCGGGTAGCAAACAGGAAAACAGGAGTCGTTACTTGTAGAGTGAAAACAAAACGGAAGCAGGGAACAAAAAACTGTCAGCTACAAACAGATACCGAAAGATAGCTTACCGCTACGCTGCAATGACTCGACATTAAAACGACACGAGCGACAATACCATACAGAAGCCACATCCGATACGTGACATCGACAAATCAATAATCCAGCACTGACCGGAAGACAATGCAGGTACAAATAGGAGTGGGCTGATTGACACCAGGTGTGGCCAGGTGCCAATCAGCCGCATCTGAGGGGAAACAAGGCACTCAGGGAGACAAACAGGAAGCTGAACCAAAATAAGAATGCTGAGAGGAACTAAGGACAGGAAATACTAAACACACAGAGGAAAAACTAAAACACAAACAAACTGTCGGTGGCAAGCCTTGTTTTTCCTTTATTATCTCGTGTTTTTTATTTTTACCCCATATTTGTTCCCACTACGGCTCCTTAAGTAGGAGTCTTTAATCTCGTTTTATGCAAATATAATGACAATAAAGTCCATAATATTGTATTCTATTCTGTTCTAGTTGTAACACCGAAGATCCGGAGACAGGAGACGACGTGCAGGCATACTTGTCAACCCTCCCGATTTTTCCGGGAGACTCACAAATTTCAGTGTCCCTCCCGAAAATCTCCGGGGTCAACCATTCTCCCGATTTCCACGCGGACAACTATATTGGGGGCGTGCGTTAAAGGGACTGCCTTTAACATCCTCTACAACTTTTCGTCATGTCCACTTCTCGTCCACTTCAAGTCACATGCTATATGCAGCTGTTGCACACACGCATGTGAATGCAATGCATACTTGATCAACAGCCATACAGGTCACACTGAGGGTGGCTGTATAAACAACTTTAACACTGTTACAAATATGCGCCACACTGTGAACCCACACCAAACAAGAATGACAGACACATTTCAGACCGTAACACAACAAAACAGAACAAATACCCAGAACGCCTTGCAACACTAACTCTTCCGGGACGCTACAATATACACCCCCACTACCACCATCAGCTGCTGTTAGACTATTGTACTGAATCACACCTGAGCCATCATACATGAATCATAGCTTTTATGGACGTGTGAAAGTAAATGTGATGGAGAACATTTTCCAACAATCGATTTAGGGATCGAGATATCTGGTTAGGACACTGTGCTTGTAGGCGGAAATTGGCGGTCGTTCATGACGGCCGCAGCCGGTTTCACGATAGTTATGGAGTACAAAACTAAATATCGACATACATCGTGGACAATAACCCACATAAGAAACCAAAAACTCGCCCTCGATCATTCTACAGTTATAACGTCATTGGGCAGACACGCTGTTTATATCGTGGGAAAGCGGACGTGAAAACTGGCTGTCCTCACTCAGGTCCGCATGGAGCTGGAAGGGGCGTGGCCTCCAGCTACGCCTGAATTTCAGGACATTTTCGGGAGAAAATCTGTCCCGGGAGGTTTTTGGGAGCGGCGCTGAATTTCAGGAGTCTCCCGGAAAATCCGGGAGGGTTGGCAAGTATGATTGAAGGCCTCACATCTGTGGAAATCTTTGCCTCTGGAGTTAAAGTCACACTTTTCTCCAAAAAACTGAAAATGTGGCTTAAGGGAAATCAGAAATGTGAGCACCAAAATTGGGTATAATATGCACAAATGGGGCCCATTAATTTTAATGTCTTTTTATTTTTGTAGTCGTCTTAATCTATTTGTAAGCGTTTTTTTTCCACTTTTTTATATTTTTTAAAAGCCTAACCAAGGAAAATTGTTGCAAATTAGCCTGTGGCTATAAGTCTTATGTACTTTGACATCGGTTACCTATGGCTAGCAATGTTTAATTGTACTCTCCCTGTAAAATAAATACATGAATGAATGAATAGTAAGGGCCCTTTAAACCTACTGTGCAGAAAGCAAATATATATATATATATATATTTATTTAAATTTTTGAAAGTGGTTATTTCTGAAGTATTTTTGCCTTGTATTAAACTGTAAACAGCAGATAACTGTAGTTAAATATACCGTATTTTTCCGATTATAAGTCGCTCCGGAGTATACGCCGCACCGGCCGAAAAGGCATAATAAAGAAGGAAAAAAACATAAGTATAAGTCGCATTTTTGGGGGAAATGTATTTGATAAAATCCAACACCAAGAATAGACATTTGAAAGGCAATTTAAAATAAATAAAGAATAGTGAACAACAGGCTGAATAAGTGTACGTTATATGAGGCATAAATAACCAACTGAGAAAGGTGCCTGCTATGTTAACCTAACATATTACGTTATTCAAATAACTATAACATATAGAACATGCTATACCTTTACCAAACTATCGATAAATCCCGTGAAATCTTCTTCCTCGATGTCGCTTCTAAACAACTCGGCCAACTCTTAAGGTATGCGCCGCGTCCTCTTGTCGTTTTCTGCTGCATATTTCACTACGTCCGTCTTGTAATCTGCAGTACATGATTTCCTTTTTGGTGCCATTTTTGTTCAGCCCTTCTCAGTTTTTATAAGTTACTGCAGACGTTGAAATGATCCATTTTAATAGCTACGGCAGTAGCATATAGCAGTTAGCATTCCATGACCCACAATGCACTTCTGCCATGACCCTCCCCCATCGAATTCTTATTGACTGAAGTGTGTGTGACGATTGCTGACATTTTCTTCATCTCTTCCGCGAATGACAAATAATATTATTTGATATTGCGTAATCTGCAGTACATGATTTTCTTTTCGGTGCCATTTTTGTTCAGCCCTTCTGAGTTTTTATTAAGTTACCGCCAACGATGAAATGATCCAATTTAATATCTACGGCAGTAGCATATAGCATGCAGCAGTTAGCATTCCATGACCCAAAATGCACTTCTGCCATGACCCTCCTCCGTCGAATTCTTATTGGCTGAAGTGTGTGTGACGCTTGCTGACATTTTCTTCGTCTCTTCTGCGAATGAGATACATATTTGATATTTTACTGTAAGGTGTTAATTTTACACAGAAGTCGCTCCGGAGTATATGTCGCACCCTTGGCCAAACTATGAAAAAAACTGTGATTTATAGTCCGAAAAATACGGTAGTCTTATTTCTATAGGGCACTTCATGAGAAATGCTTGTTCTGTGGATCACTTGTTTAGTTCATATAATTGTTGCTGAAAAGTGTTTGGAATAAATCCTGTATGGGGGAAATGATGCATTAAAAAAAAATCAAGATAAGTGTAATTGACAATCAAATTGTAGCACTCGGAAATTCCTTATCAGTCTATTTATAAGGTGCTTAAGATGGCAGACCCCCAGTAAATCAGCTTTTCTGGGGTTATGAACTGTTTAGGAAGTGAAAGTATGCTTTCACAGTGTCGTTTCCTATCTGCTCTTGAGCCAACCTAATCTTCTTGCAAAAAGAAAAAGAAAGCCTAATATTACTTTTCCACATTCCTTTGGTTGTTCCTTAAACTATTAAATATTCTGCCTAACTATGAAAAAGTATTTTCTCCCACAGAGAGCAATTAGGACTGTTATGAAGATGATTCGTGCGTGAACTGTTGCTGTGCTTTGATACCTCAATGTTCTGTAAAAACTGATAAGCAGGCTCTGGAGGTTACGTAAAGAGCAGGACAAATTATTGCTGTCGTTTTTTGTTTTTTTTTACAAATGTTACACTTATATACACACTGTCATAATACCACACTTTGACAGCAATGTATGCCTTAGTGTATGAAGCAGACCCGAGCAATTATTTTGACTCGAAGGCCAGATTGAGAAAAGAAAATGTGTCTGGGGTCCAGTGTGTGTGTGTGTGTATGTCTGTATATGTATATATATATATGTATGTGTGTGTGTGTGTGTGTATATATATATATTGTATATTTATGTCTTGATTGGATTATCCAGAGAATAGTGCTCGATACCGTGGTATAGAGCGCAATATGTAGGTGTGGGGAAAAATCACAAGACTACTTCATCTCTACAGAACTGTTTCATGAGGGGTTCCCTCAATCAATCAATTAATCAATCAATCAATCGTTTATTTATATAGCCCCAAATCACAAATGTCTCAAAGGACTGCACAAATCATTACGACTACAACATCCTCGGAAGAACCCACAAAAGGGCAAGGAAAACTCACACCCAGTGGGCAGGGAGAATTCACATTCAGTGGGACGCCAGTGACAATGCTGACTATGAGAAACCTTGGAGAGGACCTCAGATGGATGTCGAGCGGGTCTAACATGATACTGTGAAAGTTCAATCCATAGTGGCTCCAAGACAGCAGTGAAAGTCCCGTCCACAGGAAACCATCTCAAGCGGATCAGCAGCGTAGAGATGTCCCCAACCGATACAGGCGAGCGGTCCATCCTGGGTCCCGACGAGCGGTCCATCCTGGGTCTCGACTCTGGACAGTCAGTACTTCATCCATGGTCATCGGACCAGACCCCCTCCACAAGGGAGGGGGGGACATAGGAGAAAGAAAAGAAGCGGCAGATCAACTGGTCTAAAAATGAGGTCTATTTAAAGGCTAGAGTATACAGATGAGTTTTAAGATGAGACTTAAATGCTTTTTAAATCTCCTGATTTTTAAATCTCCTGATGATTGAGGGAACCCCTCATGAAACAGTTCTGTAGAGATGAAGTAGTCTTGTGATTTTCCCCCACACCTACATATGCTGTATATTTATATATCCAGTCGTGGTCAAAAGTTGACATACCTTTTATTCTAGCCTGTTACCTCGGTGACGTCACGTTCTGACGTCATCGCTAAAAGACCGATAAACAGAAAGGCGTTTAATTTGCCAAAATTCACCCATTTAGAGTTCGGAAATCGGTTAAAAAAATACATAGTCTTTTTTCTGCAACATCAAGGTATATATTGACGCTTGCATAGGTCTGGTGATAATGTTCCCCTTTAAATGTATTGTTCTTGATTCTTCCCCTTGCATACTCTTGGAGGTCAAAATAAAAACTGGACGCTGTACACGGCACTTGCCCAATGTGCAAACGCAGAACGGGGCCCACCCGAGATTGTGATAAAATATCAATCAATCAATCAATCAATGTTTACTTATATAGCCCTAAATCACTAGTGTCTCAAAGGGCTGCACAAACCACCACGACATCCTCGGTAGGCCCACATAAGGGCAAGGAAAACTCACACCCAGTGGGACGTCGGTGACAATAATGACTATGAGAACATGAGACTGTGAAAGATCAATCCATAATGGATCCAACACAGTCGCGAGAGTCCAGTCCAAAGCGGATCCAACACAGCAGCGAGAGTCCCGTTCACAGCGGAGCCAGCAGGAAACCATCCCAAGAGGGGGCTGATCAGCAGCGCAGAGATGTCCCCAGCCGATACACAGGCGAGCAGTACATGGCCACCGGATCGGACCGGACTCCCTCCACAAAGGAGAGTGGGACATAGAAGAAAAAGAAAAGAAACGGCAGATCAACTGGTCTAAAAAGGGAGAAAGGGCACACGCTCATGAGAGCAGATTCAATCCATGGCTCGAATCGGCAAGAAAATGAAAGCTCAAGAAAGCATCTATACGTTTGATGACTTGGTAGATCTGTGTAAGACAGCATCGAGATAGATTGGTTTTCTTAAAATCAGCTAGAAGTGAGTTACTAGGTTTTGCCTTTGGACGGGAGCATTGACCTGACGGGGTTGGTTGTCACAGCGTGTCCGAGTATGTTCGATCATTTACAACCTCTAGTGTGGCAACCAACCCTTTTCTGCCCTACATGTCAGTACAACCTTGATTTCTACTCTCAAAAACATTTGTTCAAAGTAGTGTTTGTGAGGTTTTACAGGGGGATTATTTTCTCTGCTCATTATCTGCTTGCTGGGAAAAACTCATCAGATTCACTTGAGTGTTAAGACTATTAGTTCTACTGACAGTGTGTCTAATTCACGGGACAGTGGATTCTGCTACTAAAGCAATACAGCAAAGCTCTGCTGGCAGTCATGTCTGCGGTCCTTTCAAGGCTGGCCATTAGTGTGCCTGACAGACCAGCAGTCTTTTAATTAGCAAAACTCTAGTTAAATAATTAACTAGTTTATGTGGCTTTGAGGCAGATTAGATACCATGATAATGCTCTTGGTGTTACTTTCCTTTTTACTAGGTGTTTCCCTTATCTCTCCTTGGGGGCTTGTGTACTACATTTTTCAAGCCGACCCTCAGCACGACTTTATTGGACCACCGTAGATGGTCACAGTCAACGGTATTCACTTTTTACGTCAAAGGATTCGAGTAAGGGGGGAGATTTTATTCTTTTAACGGTTTTACAAAAATTCCAAGTCATGGTACACTATTTTGCCAAAAAGTGCCATCGCATGGAATTGTCCAAAATATTTTGGTATCCCGGAGAGTTCAAAGTTCCTTTCACTGGAACTAAGTCGTGAAAAACAACCCCGCACCATAATTCCTCCTCCAGCAAATTTCAAACTCGGCCCAATGAAGTCTGATATGTACAGTTCTCCTGGCAACCTCCAAACCCAGACTGGTCCATCAGATTGATAGATGGATAAGTGTGATTCATCACTCCACTGCATCGGACTTGGTGATGTATGGCTTAGATGCAGCTGCGCAGCCATGGAAACATTCCATGAAGCTCTCTGCGTACTGTACGTGGGCTAATTGGAATGTCACATGAAGTTTGGAGCTCTGTAACAACTGACTGTGCAGACAGTCTTTGCACTATGCGCTTCAGCATCAGCTGACCCGACTTACCATTTAGTGGCTGAGTTGCTGTTGTTCCCAAATTCTTCTCTGTTCTTATAATAAAGTCGAGGCGATGAGGTCTTTTTTATAATTTTTTTTTTTTTCTTTGTCATGAAAAAGGGACATTTTTGTGGTTGGTGCACTAATTGTAAGTGTATATTGTGTTTTCTATGTTGATTTAATAGAAAAATAAATATATGTGTATATATATATATATTTTTTTTTTTTTTTTTTTTTGTCATGAAAAAGGGACGTTTTTGTGGTTGGTGCACTAATTGTAAGTGTTTATTGTGTTTTTTATGTTGATATAATAAAAAAAAAAAAATATATATATATATATATATATATATTTTTTTTTTTTCGTAAATAAAAATGAATAAAAAATTCTTCTGCGGCCCGATACCAATCGGGCCACGGCCCAGTGGTTGGGGACCACTGGTTTAATGCATCCAGCGAGGCATCACAACAAAATTAGGCATAATAATTTGTTATTCCACAACTGTATATATCGGTATCGGTTGATATCGGAATCGGTAATTAAAAGTTGGACAATATCGGAATATCGGATATCGACAATAAAGCCATTATAGGACATCTCTAATAATAATAATAGGACTACTTTAATGCGCCCTATAATATGTGAAAAAAATTGACCATTCATCAGCAGTGCGCCTTATAATCCGGTGCGCCCTATGGTCCGGAAAATACGGTAATACAACCTACTATTGGAATCATTTAAATGTTCTATACTAATCCTTGTTGTTGTATTTAGTTATAGAAAAAATACACAATATTTGTCTGTGTTCTCATGACCATTGTCAACTAAGTAAAGGCAAATTCACAAAATTAATCAGTGACCATGGCATTTGAAGTCAAAAGTATCGCCGTTGGTGATACCATAGCCCTGCATTTACTTGGTAACGGAACACAGTGGCAGAGGGGTTAGTGCGTCTGCCTCACAACACGAAGGTCCTGCAGTCCTGGGTTCAAATCCAGGCTCGGGATCTTTCTGTGTGGAGTTTGCATGTTCTCCCCGTGAATGCGTGGGTTCCCTCCGGGTACTCCGGCTTCCTCCCACTTCCAAAGACATGCACCTGGGGATAGGTTGATTGGCAACACTAAATTGGCCCTAGTGTGTGAATGTTGTCTGTCTATCTGTGTTGGCCCTGCGATGAGGTGGCGACTTGTCCAGGGTGTACACCGCCTTCCACCCGATTGTAGCTGAGATAGGCACCAGCGCCCCCCGCGACCCCAAAAAGGGAATAAGCGGTAGAAAATGCATGGGATGGACGGAACAAAACCAAAATACCCCGTATCACTAACCCTGCTGATGTTGTGATAGAATTGGGATCCTTCACATGTAAAGTTTGGGTATTTCTTTGAAGTGTTCTTTTCATGGAAAGAAGGGATTACCCCAGTATCAGGAGAAGGGCAAAGTAGTCGTGATACTCACAGAACCCATAACCGTCATGTGGATGGATTGAGAGAGTCATATTTTTTTTGTTTTGGAACATTGCATTTCAGGCCTACATTTTTAATTTCCCCATATTTGTGCAAATAGTGGCCTCCACTGTGAAAGACACTTTGTCTCAATTAGTTGCAGGCTGCATCTCCCTAAATAGAAGCCCTTTAGGGAGAAGATATATGTATTTCGGGTGTGGCAGTAATTACCTTTACTTCAGACAAGCTTCCTCAAGGGGGTACGGCTTGATTTGTATGCTTCGCCCTGCTTTCGCAGGAGTTTCAGAAATCTGCACAATATGCAACAAAGAAAACAATAAACACATACGACTCCAGGAAAAAAAAAAAAAAAAAAAAAAGTGTCTGCACTGTTTAGGAAAACATCACAGTGAAGCAGTGCGACTAATAATTCTCCCTCTGACTGCATCGCATACGTGTGAAGACTTAAGAGTGAAAAGAAACATTTGCAAAGATTGGTAAGTGAGGGAGGTAGACACTCCATTACCACTGAGACATCATCTCTTTTAATCAATCCATGGACATTAGCATGACAAAACTTCCTAACAGAACTTATAGTGACAGCAGCATGGATGTCTCCCTTAATTATTAACCTTGAATGCCAATTGGCTGGCTACTCTATAAGCAATCCATCCATCTATCCACTTATCGGAGGTTAGGTCGTGGGGGCAGCAGCCTAAGTAGGGAAGCCCAGCCTTCCCTCTCCCAAGCCACTTGGTCCAGCTCTTCCCGGGCCAGCCGGGAGACATAGTCTTCCCAACATGTTCTGGGTCTTCCCCGTGGCCTCCTACCGGTCGGACGTGCCCGAAACATCTCCCTAGGGAGGCGTTCGGGTGGCATCCTGAGCAGATGCCCGAACCACCTCATTTGGTTCCTCTCGAACGGTTTTACTTTGAGTTCCTCCCGGATGACAGAGCTTCTCACCCTATCTCTAAGGGAGATACGGTGTACCCGTGATCTTATCCTTTCAGTCATGACCCAAAGCTCATGACCATTGGTGAGGATGGGAACGTAGATCGACCGGTAAATTGAAAGCTTTGCCTTCCGGCTCAGCTCCTTCTTCACCACAACGGATCGATACAGCGTCTGCATTACTGAAGACGCCGCACCGATCTGCCTGTCGATCTCACGATCCACTCTTCCCTCACTCGTGAACAAGACTCCTAGGTACTTGAACTCCTCCACTTGGGGCAGGGTCTCCTCCCCAACTTGGAGATGGCACTCCACCCTTTTCCGGGAGAGAACCATGGACTCGGACTTGGAGGTGCTGATTCTCATTCCGGTCGCTTCACCGAACCGATCCAGCGAGAGCTGAAGATCCCGGTCAGATGAAGCCATCAGGACCACATCATCTGCAAAAAGCAGAGACCTAATCCTGCGGTTACCAAACCGGAACCCCTCAACGCCTTGACTGCGCCTAGAAATTCTGTCCATAAAAGTTATGAACAGAATCGGTGACAAAGGACAGCCTTGGCAGAGTCCAACCCTCACTGGAAATGTGTTCGACTTACTGCCAGCAATGCGGACCAAGTTCTGGCACTGATCATACAGGGAGCGGACTGCCACAATAAGACAGTCCAATACTCCATACTCTCTGAGCACTCCGCACAGGACTTTTGAACATTTAGGAGCGAGGAAATTTCACGACTGGATTTGTTGCACGGGTAGCAACATATGACTGTTTCACGCTGGAAATCACTGAAAGTGGCCCATTCTTTCACAAATGTTTGTAGAAACAGTGCTTGATTTTATACACCGGGCCAAGTGATTAGGGCACCTGATTCTCATCATTTGGATGGCTGGCCAAATCGTTTTGGCGCTATAGTGGAGCTTTATTGACACACACGGAGATGTGTGGGTCTCTTCTCTGTTGACTGCAGCTGGGACTGCTGCGTGAGGCTACTGCTTTGTGATGGCGCACACATAACTTCAGAGCGATGTGCTTTTTTTTCCTCTCCAAAACATCCGAACAAGTCGCTATATATGTTTCTAGTCACTTTTGAAGAAACAAAAAAAAAGTCGCTAAGGAGCTGGAATGTCGCCAGATTTAGAAAAAAAGCAGAAACGATTTTAGTATTTTTCTAAACAAGTCTATCATTCTGCAATATACCTTAAAAGGGGTCATATCATGATTTCTCTCTCCCACATTTAAAACACTTTCTTCTGGTCTACATAACATGTAATGCTGGTTCTTTTCCCGGCTTGGAGGTGCTGATTCTCACATCAGTCGCTTCACATTTGGCTATGAACCGATCCAGTGAGATCGGTTTACGGTAATACAAATCGATTATATTGCTCTAAGCAATAGACAGCAGCTTTATTTTGTCCATTCTTAACATGTGCAAGACACATAAGAACTGAAATTACATTTTCGGCCCCCTGACACCCCTTCTCAACTGTCTATGCGACGTCAAGGCTTGGTTAGCCCAGAGTTTTTTAATAATGAATGAGGGAAAAACGGAAATTTTAGTTTTGGGTCCGGCCCTCACTGACTTGGGACCATTGCAAAATGATGTGCGTCCCAAAGTCACCAGCCTTGGCGTCACTATAGACAGCGATTTTAAACTTAACAAACAAGTCAATGGCGTTTTAAAATCGTGTTTTTATCACCTTCGTCTTTTAGTAAAGGTTAAACCGTTTTTATCTTTTAACCTTTTTGAACAAGTCGTGCATGCTTTTATCTCAAGTGGCCTGGACTACTGCAATGCATTTTATGCTGGCATTAGCCAAAAAGCTCTCTCCCGGTTGCAGTTAGTCCAGAACGCGGCAGCAGGACTTTTAACAGGGGCCAGGAAACGCCAGCATATAACCCCAATTCTTCAGAGTTTGCACTGGCTCCCTGTTCATTTTAGAATTGATTTTAAAACATTGCGGTTTGTTTTTAAATCTTTACATGGACTGGCACCTCAATATATCTCGGACCTCATCCAAATTTACATTCCCTGCGCGCGCTCTGAGGTCCGAGAGCCAGTTCCAGCTCGTGGTGCCCAAGACCAGACTTAAGACCAGGGGAGACAGGGCCTTCTCTGTGGTCGGCCCTAAGCTCTGGAACACTCTGCCCCTCCATGTTCAAACTGCTTCCACAGTGAGTGTTTTAAGTCTCGTCTTAAGACCCACTTTTATTCTTTGGCTTTTAACACTACGTGAGTTGTGTGGTCCTCTGTTGTCTGTGTTTTTTATACACTTTGGTTTCTATTTTACCGTTTTAATTTATTTTACCCTTTAAAATAGTTTTTAATCATATTTGTTTTTATATTTTTGTTGTTTTTATATTTATTTATTTTTTGTTTTTATTCAGTCATTGGTGGAGCATAATATATATATATATATATTTATTTTATTTGTATTTATTTTTTTTTACAATTGTTTTTAACATGACTGTGCAACACTTTGGAAACGTTATTGTTGTTTAAATGTGCTATATAAATAAAGTGGATTGGATTGGATTTCGGCACAGTCCCTCTAAGAGCAGACATACGTTACAAGGGCACAAGACGGGACCGCCAACGGATCAGCCACTTAGGGCGCTCCTTAAAAAGTGGTTAGAAAAAGGTGACTGTCAGAGGTATTTGATGTTGAACCCCAAGATGCAGAGATGGAGGCAGGCATGGAATGTGAAAACATGTTTCAATTAAATAGTAAGACAAAAACAAAAACAAAAGGGTACAAACACAAAGCGCGCACGAGGCGGATAATCAAACAAAAAGGAGTTAGCCTGGGAGCTAGAAAATAAACAGGCAAACAGAAGTCGTACTTGTATAATGAAAAATAAAACGGAAGCAGGGAACAAAAAACAGTAAGCTACAAACAACTGAATATAGCTTACCGCTACGCTGCAAAGACAAGGTACGGCACGACAGGAGCGATAACACATCACAAGAGCGACTAATCGACATGACAATACAATACAATGATCCAGCAACTGACAAGACAAAGGAGGTACAATTAGGAGCCGGCTGATTGGCAACAGGTGTGGCCAGATGCCAATCAGCCACATTTGAGGGGGAACACAGCACTCAGGGAACAAGACAGGAAGCTGACAAAATAAGAGCACTAGACAGGAACTTAGGACAGGAAATACTAAACACACTGAGGAGCAACACAGCACTCAGGGAACAAGACAGGAAGTTGACAAATGAAGAGCACTTGACAGGAACTAGAAGACAGGAAATACTAAACAAAGGAAACAGACAAATGCAGAGGGAAAAACTAAAACAGAGACAAACTGTCAGGGGCAAGCCTGACAGTGACTTTGGGAAAGGGGGAAGAGTAACAAAAAAAATATCAGTCTAAGGCTGGACCCTCAGGAGGGGTCCAGACTGAGTCCGAGGAAAAAAAACTCACATAGCATGGCCCACATGAACATGGTACATGTAATCACACCAACTCGCAACAGAGGGGGAAGGGGGGGCCTGGAGGCCGGCTGCCGCTATAAAGCGCTACTCAGCCATCCACAACCCCGGAGGAGAAATTAGGGTTGTACGGTTTACCGGTACTGGTATAGTATCATGGTACTAATGAATCACAAATGGTACTGTACTCTGTTTGAAAAGTACCGGTTCCCGGGCATGACGGCGGGTCGTCACATTGCTGGTTTTTGCAAGCAGAGGAGCATGTTCGGCAGAGCACAATCACAGAGTACTTACAGTGTGTAGAAAAAAGGGGAGAACAGACACATTTTTGGCCTAAAAAACTAAAGATAAAGGTGAAGCTATAACACTGCTTTAAAAATGTGGCTAGCTAGCGGCGGACGTCCATCCGCAGTGTTTTACATACTTTTAAATCACTTATCCTCGCATTCATGGCAACAGTTTCTTTGCAAGTATCATCCCTGCAGGACGAGGAATAGCTAAACATGATTCACTACACACCAAAGGAGGATACGATAGCGAACTGCTAACAACAAGCTAGCACCCCTGAATGTAAACAAATGCCTTGGGTGGATCTATACTACTATGATTACATCGATATTTTTTAATCATCACAAAATCTTTTTTTCTTTTTAAAAAAAAATATATATATCACATTATAACATTATAAACTCAGTAAATACGTCCCTGGACGCATGAGGACTTTGAACATGACCAATGTATGATCCTGTAACTACTTGATATCGGATTGATACCCAAATGTGTAGTATCGTGCAAAACTAATGTACAGTATCAAACAACAGAAGAATAAGTGATTATTTCATTTTAACAGAAGTGTAGATAGAACATGTAGAAACGGAAAATAACCATATATTTTTAACAGGAAATGAACAAGTGGATTAATAATAAACAGCTTGTCCCTCATAATTTTGACAAAATAGAATGAGAAATGACAATCTGTTACTGCATATGTCAGCAACTTTGTGGGGGAGGAGGGGTGTTGTTGAGGTGGGCGGGGTTGGGTGGTAGCGGGGGAGAGAGTTAGTGCTGCAAAGGATTCTGGGTATTCTGTTGTGTTACGGTGCAGATGTTCTCCCGAAATGTGTTTGTCATTCTTGTTTGGTGTGGGTTCACAGTGTGGCGCATATTTGTAACAGTGTTAAAGTTGTTTATACGGCCACCTTCAGTGTGACCCGTATGGCTATTGACCAAGTATGCATTTTATTCAATTGTATATGTTTTAAAGCCTAATATATTATGTGACTGGTCCGGGACAATGTTGGAATGGAGGAAAAGTGGACATGACGACAGGTCTGTAGAGGACGCTAAAGGTAGTGCCTTTAAGGCATGCCCCCAATATTTTTTTCCGGGTGGAAATCGGAAGAAACTCCGGAGAAAGGTTGCCCCAGTAGATTTTCGGGAGTGGCACAAAAATTCGGGAGTCTCCTAGGAAAATTAGGAGGGTTGGCAGGTATGACCATCTCTACGCTGCTGATCCGCCTCCGCTTGAGATGGTTTCCTGTGGACGGGACTCTCGCTGCTGTCTTGGATCCGCTTGAACTGAACTCTCGCGGCTGTGTTGGAGCCACTATGGATTGAACTTTCACAGTATCATGTTAGACCCGCTCGACATCCATTGCTTTCGGTCCCCTAGAGGGGGGGGGGGGTTGCCCACATCTGAGGTCCTCTCCAAGGTTTCTCATAGTCAGCATTGTCACTGGCGTCCCACTGGATGTGAATTCTCCCTGCCCACTGGGTGTGAGTTTTCCTTGCCCTTTTGTGGGTTCTTCCGAGGATGTTGTAGTTGTAATGATTTGTGCAGTCCTTTGAGACATTTGTGATTTGGGGCTATATAAATAAACATTGATTGATTGATGACAATATAATTAGTTACTATTCAGGTCTGGAGACGTAAATGGAGTATAGTTGGCACTTTTTGGGGGGTTATTTAGAACAGTGCTTTTCAACATTTTTCGAGCAAAGGCAGATTTTTTGCGTTGAAAAAGTCCAGAGGCACACACAATCGGCAGAAATCATTAAAAAAAATGAAACTCTGTTAACAGTAAAAAGTCTTTGTCGTAATTGTTGGATATGACTTCAAACCATAACCATGCATGCATCAATATAGCTCTTGTCTCAAAGTAGGTGTACTGTCACGTCACGCTGTGACTTAGAGTTTTTTGCTGTTTTCCTATGTAGTGTTTTAGTTAGTGTTTTGATGGCTTTTTCCATTTTTTTTTTTGTATTTTCCTGTAGCAGTTTCAGGTCTTGCTTTAAACGATATTTTCCGCATCTACTTTGTTTTAGCAACCAATAATATTTCTTTTTTTTTTTTATCCTACTTTCTCGGGGACATTATTGATGGTCATGTCATGTTCGAATATACATTGTGGACGCCGTCTTTGCTCCACAGTAAGTCTTTGCTGTCGTCCAGCATTCTGTTTTTTGTTTACTTTGCAGCCAGTTCAGTTTTGTTCTGCATAGCCTTCCCTAAGCTTCAATGCCTTTTCTTAGGGACACTCACCTTTTGTTTATTTTTGGTTAAAAGTTAAAAAAAAAAAATTAAGTTAAAAAAAAAAAAAGTTAAAAAGTTGAAAAAGTTAAAAAAAAATAAAAAAAAGTTAAAGTTAATGATTGTCACACACATACTAGATGTGGGGAAATGATTCTCTGCATTTGACCCATCACCCTTGATCACCCCCCAGGAGGTGAGGGGAGCAGTGGGCAGCAGCGGTGCTGCGCCCGGGAACATTTTATTTTTGGTATAAGCATTAGATACCTTTTTACCTGCACGTTGCCACCCGCTGTTTCCGACATCTACAAAAGGAATTAGCTCCCAGCTGCCACCTACTGATACGGAAGAGTATTACATGGTTACCCTGCCGAGCTCTAGATAGCACCGACGTTCAACAACAACACATAATCACTATATTTACTGGTTTTCCAAAAATATTTCTAACCCAAGTAGGTGAAATTAGATAATCTCCCACGGCACAGTGGTTGAAAAACACTGATTTAGAGGGCTTTATGGACAAAATTTATTATTCCCATTTCCTCGATTGTTAGCCACCTCTTACTTGCCATATATTACAAGTTAGAATTCCTTAAAAAAAAAAAAAATAGGCAAACATTTGTTTTTTCAATTGCCGTTTCCTTTAATATTAAAATGTGAATTATTCCAGATAATACAGTGTTCTAAAAACTGTTTTAAAAATAATTCTCTCTGGCACTCAAGTTCATGTAGATGTTTGAACCTTGTCATTGTTGTCAGTCATGACGATGCGACATGACGCTGCATTGCAAGGAAAGGTTCAGTGTGGCCCGAAGCTGCTTTTTCACCACAGCGGAGAAGATAGCAGGTGAACTTGAGTGTGACTTGGTGTCTTTATCACTTCTACGCCTTCCTTTTACAGGTCACTTTATTCCTGAGGTTTTATCGGCAGTCTGTCGATTTCACACTGCTAGTTTAAGGTCTTTACATGCAAGAGAGTACTGGTTTGGGTCACATCATTTAGATACGTTAAAGGCCTACTGAAATGAGATATTCTTATTTAAACGGGGATAGCAGGTCCATTCTATGGGTCATACTTGATCATTTCGCGATATTGCCATATTTTTGCTGAAAGGATTTCGTAGAGAACATCCACGATATAGTTCGCAACTTTTTGTCGCTAATAAAAAAGCCTTGCCTGTATCGGAAGTAGCAGACGATGTGCGTGTGACGTCACGGGTTGTGGAGCTCCTCACATCCGAACATTGTTTATAATCTCAAGTGGATCCAATATAGTAGCGAGAGTCCCGTCCATAGTGGAGCCAGCAGGAAACCATTCCAAGCGGACGATTTTAAGGGGACGGGCAATATGCACATTCGTATAGTTAGGAGGAAATGCCTCATTTAGTGCAAACAAATCGGTTTGAGCCATGTTTCGCTGAAACCGATGACGTTAAAATTGTTGTCCCTAATGACTTCATTAACTAAGAATGTTTTGCGAGACAATGATCTTATGTCTAAAAAGCCCATATTATAGGTAGTGGGTTGTTTTTTTAGGCAGTGGTCTTTATTTTTAAGTTATCATGCCGTGATTTTACCAGTCCGGCCCACTATGGAGTACATTTTTCTCCATGTGGCCCCCGATCTACAATCATTTTGACACCCCTGTGTTAAAGAGTCAGTAAGATCCAAAAAAAATAAAAATTGGCTTTTGTATATCTTCACTAGAGACAATGAAAACATTTTCATAATTACCGTATTTCCTTGAATATTATGCGCCTGCCTTGAATTACTGCCGGGTCAAACTCGCTTCCCAAAATAATTAGTGCATGCTTAGTATTACCGCCTGGTCAAACTCGTCACGTCACGAGTGACACTTCCCCTGTCATCAT
>NC_084621.1:5552247-5577247 GCF_033978795.1 Nerophis ophidion
GGCGGGGGAGGGTCATGGGATGCTAACTGCTATATGCTACTGCCGTAGCTATTAAAATGGATCATTTCAACGTTGGCGGTAACTTATAAAAACTGAGAAGGCCTGAACAAAAATGCCATCGAAAAGGAAATCATGTACTGCAGATTACACAATATCAAATAATATTTATCTGATTTGCGGAAGAGACGAAGAAAATGTCATCAATCGTCACACACACGTCAACCAATAAGGATTCGGTGGGGGAGGGTCATGGCAGAAGTGCATTGTGGGTCATGGAATGCTAACTGCTATATGCTGCTGCCGTAGCTATTGAAATGGATCATTTCAACATTGGCGGTAACTTATAAAAACTGAGAAGGGCTGAACAAAAATGGCATCGCAAAGGAAATCATGTACTGCAGATTATAAAACGGACGTAGTAAAATATGCGGACGAAAACGACAAAAGGAAGCGGCGCATACCTTTTGGAGTTGGCAGTGTTGTTTAGAAGCGACATTGAGGAAGACGATTTCATGGGATTTATCGATTAGGAGTGACGGATTGTTTGCTAAACGTATAGCATGTTCTATATGTTATAGTTATTTGAATAACGTAATATTTTACGTTAACATAGCAGGCACCTTCTCAGTTGGTTATTTATGCCTCATATAACGTACACTTATTCCGCCTGTTGTTCACTATTCTTTATTTACTTTAAATTGCCTTTCAAATGTCTATTCTTGGTGTTGGATTTTATCAAATTTTCCCCAAAAATGCGACCTATGTTTTTTTTAACCCTTCTTTATTACGCATTTTCGGCCGGAGCGACTTATAATCCGAAAAATACGGTACATATTTTACTCAAACTGTGTATTTGCGGTTTGCAGTCATCGTATTTTTTTTCTTTAGACAGTAATTTTGAGTTTGTTGCCAGCGAGCTATCAAGCTAGCGGCTACTTATTGCTAACAGGGACATTTCCGATCACCATTACTATTTAGATGAGAATCAAACAGGTACTTACCTCTCACGCAGAACCAGAGCCAAGGCAGCATTCGTCGAAAAGCCGTCCTCGTCCTGCGAGTGAAAGCCAGGTCGATGTCGATCCTTCATTGTCCTTTAATCCGGGTAGCCTCCTTTTTTCTTGTTTTGTCTGCTTAGACAAAGTTTTTTGTTGTTGTTTTGCAGCTTCGGACATGACAGCAGAAAGTTCACGTCGACTTCCGTCTTTGTAAAGAATGGAGAAAGAGGGATTGTCAGCACATTTGTAGTTTTTTGTGTGGCAGGGTTCCTGCCACCCTCCTCAAAGTTGCTTAGTGCCAATGAAAGCGATACAGACCCCTTAAGCCATGACAGCGGTGTCCTTCCACTAGTTGTAAGTCGATGTATGAACCCAAAAGTTATGAACACATTTCTTGAAGGTTGAAAAGTCATTGGCTGGAAGATGTTTCTAACTTTTTTCTTTGTCCCTTTCTCACTGCGAAATGTGCAACTACAGTTTTTGAGCCACAATGACCTATCGCGTAACGTTCTGGCGAGTGTGCAGACATGAAAAACACCCAAAAAAAAACAAAGCTCTGCAGCTGAGAAATGCACAAAGAGTGAAGAAGCCTAGAAGGCGCAAATGAAATGAGGGCTGGCTTAGGAAACATCCTGATTGGCAGCCAGGGTCAGGTGTGCCCTGATTGCCAATCAGGGACAGGTGAGGTAGCCACTGCTCAGACCAGAGGAATGGAGGTAAACAGGAAGTGGAATGAAAAATAAGAAGGCTGAACAGGAAATAATACAAAATACGAAAAACTGTATTGTGATATCATGACATACTGGTCATTGAATTTATTTATTGTGAAAAAAAGGTTAACTGTATTTGAATTCAATTTTGAAACATAAAACAACACAAATTAAAAATCCATCCATTTTCTACCGCTTATTCCCTTTGGGGTGGCTGGTGCCTATCTCAGCTACAATCGGGCGGAAGCCGGTGTACACCCTGGACAAGTTGCTATGCCTATTTTTAGCTACAATCGGGCAGAAGGCGCGGTACACCCTGGACAAGTCGCCACCTCATCGCAGCAAATTAAAAATGAAGCTTTTTTTTTTTTTCAGTGTCAAATGACATTTAAAAATGTTCGCATCATGTTTAATATAATTTGTTTTACCATCAGTCGGCAGAAATTGGAAAACTGACTAAAAACACATATTTTGTAGTTTTCCGACAGCGAAAAAAGAAGTTGCTACAAGAAAGTGCGAGATATACACTATCCATCCATTTTCTACCGCTTATTCCCTTTTTGGGGTCGCTGGCACCTATCTCAGCTACAATCGGGCGGAAGGCGGGGTACACCCTGGACAAGTCGCCACCTCCTACAATCCATCCATTTCCTACCGCTTATTCTCTTTTGGGGTCGCGGGGGGCGCTGGCGCCTATCTCAGCTACAATCGGGCAGAAGGCGCGGTACACCCTGGACAAGTCGCCACCTCATTGCAGCAAATTAAAAATGAAGCTTTTTTTTTTTTCAGTGTCCAATGACATTTAAAAATGTTTTTATCATGTTTAATATAATTTGTTTTACCATCAGTCAGCAGAAATTGGAAAATTGACTAAAAACACATATTTTGCAGTTTTCCGACAGCGAAAAAAGAAGTTGCTACAAGAAAGTGCGAGATATACACTATCCATCCATCCATTTTCTACCGCTTATTCCCTTTTTGGGGTCGCTGGCGCCTATCTCAGCTACAATCGGGCGGAAGGCGGGGTACACCCTGGACAAGTCGCCACCTCCTACCATCCATCCATTTCCTACCGCTTATTCCCTTTTGGGGTCGCGGGGGGCGCTGGGGACTATCTCAGCTACAATCGGGCGGAAGGTGGGGTACACCCTGGACAAGTCGCCACCTCATCGCAGCAAATTAAAAATGAAGCTTTTTTTTTTTTTTCGGTGTCCAATGACATTTAAAAATGTTCGTATCATGTTTAATATAATTTGTTTTACCATCAGTCAGCAGAAATTGAAAAACTGACTAAAAACACATATTTTGTAATTTTCCGACAGCGAAAAAAGAAGTTGCTACAAGAAAGTGCGAGATATACACTATCCATCCATCCATTTTCTACCGCTTATTCCCTTTTTGGGGTCGCTGGCGCCTATCTCAGCTACAATCGGGCAGAAGGCGCGGTACACCCCGGACAAGTCGCCACCTCATTGCAGCAAATTAAAAATGAAGCTTTTTTTTTTTTTCAGTGTCAAATGACATTTAAAAATGTTCGTATCATGTTTAATATAATTTGTTTTAGCATCAGTCAGCAGAAATTGGAAAACTGACTAAAAACACATATTTTGCAGTTTTCCGACAGCGAAAAAAGAAGTTTCTACAGGAAAGTGCGAGATATACACTATACATCCATCCATTTTCTACTGCTTATTCCCTTTTTGGTGTCGCTGGCGCCTATCTCAGCTACAATCGGGCGGAAGGCGGGGTACACCCTGGACAAGTCGCCACCTCCATCCATCCATCCATTTTCTACCGCTTATTCCCTTTTTGGTGTCGCTGGCGCCTATCTCAGCTACATTCGGGCAGAAGGCGCGGTACACCCTGGACAAGTCGCCACCTCATCGCAGCAAATTAAAAATGAAGTTTTTTTTTTTTTTTCCAGTGTCAAATGACATTTAAAAATGTTCGTGTCATGTTTAATATAATTTGTTTTAGCATCAGTCAGCAGAATTTGGAAAACTGACTAAAAACACATATTTTGTAGTTTTCCGACACCGAAAAAAGAAGTTGCTGCAGGAAAGTGCGATATATACACTATCCATCCATCCATTTTCTACCGCTTACTCCCTTTTTGGGGTCGCGGGCGCCTATCTCAGCTACAATCGGGCGGAAGGCGGGGTACACCATGGACAAGTCGCCAATTTTATGATGTTTAAATAATATTTTCAATTTTTTTAAGGACTAACTGGTTTAATGCAGGGTTCGCAAACATGCGGCCTGCGGGCCAATTGCAGCCCGCACTTTGATCTGACAGTTTAATGTTGGTGCAGCCCGCAAGTTTAATATGAACTGCGCTTGACGGTGTCATACTTGCCAACGCTCCCAATTTTCCCAGGAGACCCCTGAATTTCAGGGCATCCAATCTCTCGAGTTCCTGTCGATTTTTCCCCCAATCAACAATATTCAGGGGTTGCCATGATGGCACTGCCTTTAGCGCCGTCCACATCCTGTACAAACAGCATACAAGCCCAGTTATATCTTGCATCTGGCTATTTAAAACGTACGTGTGTTATTGCAAGACATATTTGATCAACAGCTACTCAGGTCACACTGAGGGTGGCCGTAAAAAAAACTTTAACACTGTTACAAATATGCGCCACAATGTGAACCCACACCAAACAAAAATAACAAACACATTTCGAGAGAACATCTTCACCGTAACACAACATAGACACAACAGAACAAATACCCAGAATCCGATGCAGCCCTAACTGTTCCGGGCTACAATATACACTCCCAATCCCACCTTGCGCCTTGAGGCTGTGTATATTGTAAAATAGCGGCAAATCAAAAATCCTTCAAAAATATATTTATTGAATAACACTTCAACAAAATATGAATGTAAGTTCATAAACTGTGAAAAAAGAATACAACAATCCAATATTCAGTGTTGAGAGCTAGATTTTTTTGTGGACATGTTCCATAAATATTGATGTTTCTTTTTGTGAAGAAATGTTTAGAAATAAGTTCATGAATCCAGATGGATCTCTATTACAATCCCCAAAGAGGGCACTTTAAGTTGATGATTACTTCTATGTGTAGAAATCTTGATTTATAATTGAATCACTTGTTCATTTTTCAACAAGTTTTTTAGTTATTTTTATATCTTTTTTTCCTAATAGTTCAAGAAAGACCACTACTAATGAGCAATATTTTGCAGTTATATAATTTAATAAATCAGAAACTCATGACATAGTGCTGTATTTTACTTTTTTTATCTCTTAATATATGTATATATATATATATATATATATATATATATATATATATATATATATATTACATATACATATATATATACATATATATATACACATACATATCCATATATATATATATATATATATATATATATATATATATATATATATATATATATATATATATATATATATATATATATATATATATATATATATATATATACATATATATGTCTTGATTGGATTATCCAGAGAATAGTACTCGATACTGTGGTAGAGCGCAATATGTAGGTGTGGGAAAAATCACAAGACTACTTCATCTCTACAGAACTGTTTCATGAGGGGTTCCCTCAATCATCAGGATTGAGGGAACCCTTCATGAATCAGTTCTGTAGAGATGAAGTAGTCTTGTGATTTTTCCCACACCTACATATATATATACACATACATATATATATATATATACATATAGATATACACATACATATCCATATATATATATACATATATATATATATATATGGGTGTGTGTTATTGTTCATATATACACATAAACACAGGATATTAAAAAATCACACTATTGTTTTTTTATAAGCCATAATTACCAATTTTCCGAATATGAAAAAAATATAGGTTTTTGGTCAGCGTTTCAGTTTTTGCTGACTTATTTTTGTTTTATGAAACATAAAATGACAATCAAGCAATTTGTTCAGATGTAGTTACTGCTCTTTGACACGAAAAAAAAACATTTTTTTTATTTTTTATTTTATTTCATATTTGTTTTTTTGTTCAACGTGAAATTCAAACAAACCAATGTTTTTTTGTTTTTTTTTTACATTTCCCATTACCAAAAAGAAAATATGGTCATTAACTCATCTTTTGTCAGAGATGGACACAACTACAGTGTTGAACAGGCTTCTTTCAAACAACAGATACGACAAAATGATGAGACACAATCACGTCCAGAGACGCACTCAGCCACTTTAAAGCTATACTGCGAGATTAATGTCCTCATCAGTTAGGAAGTTGTAGAGTCCTGTAAATGGATGAGTTCATCTGTGCAGCGCGGTGGTGTGGGGGGAATTGGCATTAGGAGCCGCAGCGTGATGACTGCGATGATGACGCTTTTTGGTCATTTTAAGTAATGGAAGCTTCCTGCTGAGAGACATGTTGAGTGTTTTTCTCCAGGAGGAACGCAAATGGACTATTCAAAGTCTAATGACCCTACATGAACGTGGGGCGGTGAGACAGGCCTGAATGTACAAATGTAAAGTACGTACAGTATGGATCGGACCATGACCAATTCATATCCGCACAGTATTAAACAAACATTTTCATTGCTAAAGCAACAAAAAAACAGTTTGAATATGTTTTTTTGGACCGGTCATTCTCAAACTGTGGTTGTGTTACGCAGAAGACTCACTTGATTAAAGTACAGTGTTTTATTTTCCTATATTTTTTAAATGCAGTGTTACTGTGCAAACTGTGTTTACTGTTACAGTGGCCAAAACTATTAGATATGCTTGTTAAATAAAACTTTTGCCTTGTTTTTCATGAATATTTAGGCCTACTACACTATTGCATTTAAAGGCCTACTGAAATGAGATTTTCTTATTCAAACGGGGATAGCAGGTCCATTCTATGTGTCATACTTGATCATTTCGCGATATTGCCATAGTTTTGCTGAAAGGATTTATAGAGAACATCGACGATAAAGTTCGTAACTTTTGGTCGCTAATAAAAAAAAAGCTTTGCCTGTACCGGAAGTAGCAGACGATGACATCACCGGTTTTAGGGCTCTTCACATTGTTTATAATGGAGCCTCAAACAAAAAGAGCTATTCGGACCGAGAAAACGACAATTTCCCCATTAATTTGAGCGAGGATGAAAGATTCTTGGCTGAAGATATTGATAGCGAAGGACTACAAAAAAACTAAAATAAAAAAGGCAATTGCATTGTGAGCGATTCAGATGTTTTTAGACACATTTACTAGGATAATTCTGGGAAATCCCTTATCTTTCTATTGTGTTGCTAGTGTTTTAGTGAGTTAAATAGTACCTGATAGTCGGAGGGGTGTGTCCACGGGTGTCTTGACGCCAGTTTCTGAGGGAATTAGTCACGGGCAGCAGCAGCACGACAGAAGTTCCGCTGATCTCCGGTAAGAGCCGACTTTTTACCACCATTTTCTCACCGAAACATGTAGTCGGGATCCATGTTCGCTTGACCGCTCTGATCCATAGTAAAGCTTCACCTCCGGGAATTCTAAACAAGGAAACACTGTGTGTTTGTGTGGCTAAAGGCTAAAGCTTCCCACCTCCATCTTTCTACTTTGACGTCTACATTATTAATTGAACAAATTGCAAAAGATTCAGCAACACAGATGTCCAGAATACTGTTTAATTGCGCGATGAAAAGAGACGACTTTTAGCCGCAAGTGGTGCTGCGCTAATATGTCCCCTCCAACTCGAGACATCACGCGCACGCGTCATTGGTAGTTCAAATATTGTATTTTATTTATTTTTTTCACGTTTAACTTGTTTTTTGCAATTTTAATTTTGACAGTTTCACATGAGATATGTTTTAGACTTAGACTTCCTTTTTATTGTCATTCAAATTGGAACTTTAGTGTACAAATAAGAACAAAATATCTTTGCATTAGCTCTTGGTAGTGCGGGATTAAAAAAAAGCAATAAGGTGCAGATATAAATAAATAGATTACTGTACAGATAAATACATTGCACTTTTTCACATGCGTCCATGTTTATGGATGTATGTTGTATTGTCTTTTTTATTCCAGCGAGTTGATCCATTTGGGGGGAGTAGAGGGGATAATTTAATTATGATGCGTTCAAGAGTCTTACGGCCTGAAGTAAGAAGCTGTTACAGAACCTGGAGGTCCTGTTACGGAGGCTGCGGAACTTCTTCCTAGAGTCCAGCAGTGAAAACAGTCCTTGGTGGGGGTGGTAAGAGTCTTTGCAGATTTTCTGAGCCCTGGTCAGGCAGCGGCTTTTTGCGATCTCCTGGATAGGAGGAAGAGGAGTCCTGATAATCTTTTCCTATGTCCTCACCACTCTCTGGAGAGACTTCCAGTCTGAGGCATTGCAGGCTCCAGTCCAGACAGAGATGCTGTTGGTCAGCAGGTGGCCTCTATAGTTGTGAGAATGGGGGGAAGGAGCTGTGCAAAAAGTGCATGCACTGCTGAGCTCTATTTACAAGAGCTCCGGCGTTTAGGGACCAGGTTCTATTGTCAGTGATCTGCACCCCCAGGAACTTGGTGCTGCTTACCATTTTCACCGCTGTGCTGTTGATGAAGAGTAGAGCGCGGCTGGACTGGTGCTTATTGAAGTCAACAATGATCTCCTTGGTCTTGTCGACGTTCAGGACCAGGTTGTTGGTTCTGCACCAGTCAACTAGATGTTTCACCTCCTCTCTGTAGTCCATGTCGTTATTGTCACGGATGAGGCCCACTACTGTTGTGTCGTCCGCATACTTCACAATGTGGTTAGTAGTGGACCTGGTGCAGCAGTCATGGGTCATCAACATGAACAGCAGCGGACTCAGGACGCAGCCCTGGGGGGAACCGGTGCTCAGGGAGATGGCACTGGAGGTGTTGTTGCCCTCTCTCACAGATCGGGGTCTGTCTGTGAGGAAGTCAAGCAGCCAGTTGCATAGGGGGGTACTGAATCTAAGGGACACCAGTTTGCTCACCAAATACTGTGGGATGATGGTGTGGAATGCTGAGCTGAAGTCCAGAAACAACATCTGCATGTGTGTTATTGCCGATACGGGTTTATTCATTTTTAAATGCGCCAGAAAATAACCCGTTTGGTACAATCAATGCTTAGTAGTGCGTAAATGTGTTTTGGTATAGTATTTCTCCAGCAATGGTCATGTGGTGATATAAATTATATTTTGAGAGGTAATCATTGCTGTGGGACATCACTGAAGGCCAAGGTGGGTACTGAGTACCACTGCATAGTAATGCTGTCTGAGGCTGAGCCAATCAGTGACTATGATACTGAAAGGCGCCCTCTGATTGGTTTGTTTTAATATGGTGGACAATACTACTGTAGTGTTGATAGTTTTAGTTTGCCTCGCTATTGGTCTGCCTACAAATGCTTATTTTAAGGCGAAAATACTTCCATCCATTCATCTTGTTTCGCTTTATCCAAAACTACTTAAAATATACTTTCATTTATGTTTGTAAATACATACAATTCTGTGATAAAGTGAAGCCGCACACTGTCAGGCTTGCCACTGAGAGTTTGTTTGTGTTTTAGTTTTTCCTAGTTCCTGTCAGCGCTCTTATTTTGTCTGTTTCCTGTTTTTTTTCCCCGTGCACTGTTTTCCCTCAGCTGCGGCCGAATGGCACCTTGCCACACCTGGTGTCAATCAGCCCGCTTTTATTTGAGCATGTTTTTGTCCTTCAGTCAGTTGCTGGGTTATTGGATTGTTGTCGCTCTTGCCGTTGCTACATTTCACGTATTGTCGCTCCTGTGTAGTAGTGTCGTATCTTTGCAGCGTAGCGGTAAGCTATATTTCCTTAGATATTTTTAGCTTACTGTTTTTTGTTACCTGCTTCCAATTCGTCTTTATACAACACTTAACGACTTCTGTTCCTGGTTTTGTTTATGCTAGCCTCCATGCTAAGCCCTATTTGTTTTTGCTAGCTTCCATACTGTCTTATTGAGGTGGTCCACTCCTTGTATGATCAGTGTCAGAGCTTGGTCCGCATTGCTGGCAGTAAGTCGGACACATTTCCAGTGAGGGTTGGACTCCGCCAAGGCTGTCCTTTGTCACCGATTCTGTTCATAACTTTTATGGACAGAATTTCTAGGCGCAGTCAAGGCGTTGAGGGGATCCGGTTTGGTGGCCGCGGGATTAGGTCTCTGCTTTTTGCAGATGACGTGGTCCTGATGGCTTCATCTGGCCGGGATCTTCAGCTCTCACTGGATCGGTTTGCAGCCGAGTGTGAAGCGACCGGAATGAGAATCAGCACCTCCAAGTCCGAGTCCATGGTTCTCGCCCGGAAAAGGGTGGAGTGCCATCTCCGGGTTGGGGAGGAGACCCTGCCTCAAGTGGAGGAGTTCAAGTACCTAGGAGTCTTGTTCACGTGTGGGGGAAGAGTGGACCGTGAGATCGACAGGCGGATCGGTGCGGCGTCTTCAGTAATGCGGACGTTGTACCGATCCGTTGTGGTGAAGAAGGAGCTGAGCCGGAAGGCAAAGCTCTCAATTTACCGGTCGATCTACGTTCCCATCCTCACCTATGGTCATGAGCTTTGGGTCATGACCGAAAGGATAAGATCACGGGTACAAGCGGCCGAAATGAGTTTCCTCCGCCGGGTGGCGGGGCTCTCCCTTAGAGATAGGGTGAGAAGCTCTGCCATCTGGGAGGAACTCAAAGTAAAGCCGCTGCTCCTCCACATCGAGAGGAGCCAGATCAGGTGGCTCGGGCATCTGGTCAGGATGCCACCCGAACGCCTCCCTTGGGAGGTGTTTAGGGCACGGGGGAAGACCCAGGACATGTTGGGAAGACTACGTCTCCCGGCTGGCCTGAGAATGCCTCGGGATTCCCCCGGGAAGAGCTAGACGAAGTGGCCCGGGAGAGGGAAGTCTGGGCTTCCCTGCTTAGGCTGCTGCCCCCGCGACCCGACCTCGGATAAGCGGAAGATGATGGATGGATGGATGGATGGATAGCTTCCATGCTAAGTTCCTTTTATTTTCTAGCTCCCATGCTAGCTTTCTAAGTTGGGTACCCTTTTGTTCGGTTTTGTTCTAGTGTTTTAAATTAAATCATGTTTTCTCACTCCATGCTTGCCTCCTTCTCTGCATCTTGGGGTTCGTCTCAAACTAACTCTGACACACACTTCAATGAGCGATGTGACAAGGGATATCTAGAAGTATAGGAATTGTAGGGGTCGGAAGGGAAACAAGAACAATACAGGAGGAGTATGGCTTCAAATTAAATTGCACTATATGACTGAGTAAGAGCAGCAATCACATTAAATCCGAAACTGAGGACCCACGACTCCCCATTTACCACTCCATTGAGTCTTTTTCCTGGCTTCAACCAGGAATTGAGAATATCACTACTTTGCTTTTGTCTCGTCATAAATCCTCAAACCATTCTCCGGCACGCACCTCATTCTGACCACGGACTGTACAGTTCTATTACAGACAGCGGGTGACGAGTATTGAGGTGGAGCAGCACAGGCGGGGCGGGTGGGCAACAATTCACCACCCACCAATGTAGTATGAGTTTTTAGTTTTTATTAAACCAGGAAAAAAATTCTATTGAGATTAAAAACATATTTTTCAAGAGAGTCCTGGCCAAGAGGTAGCAAAATGACACGTACGATTACATTCACCTAACACATAAATGACAGGATGGACATCAAATAAAACAGTTTTAGATAATTTACACTGCAAAAACTTTCAGGCTTGCCACTGACAGTTTGTTTGTGTTTTAGTTTTTCCTCTTTGTGTGTTTAGTATTTCCTGTTTTTAGTTCCTGTCAGCGCTCTTATTTTGTCTGTTTCCTGTTTTTTTTCCCTGTGCACTGTTTTCCCTCAGCTGCGGCCGAATGGCACCTTGCCACACCTGGTGTCAATCAGCCCGCTTTTATTAGAACCTGTTTTTGTCCTCCAGTCAGTCGCTGGATTATTAGATTGTCGATGTCTGAAATCTAAGTAAGATTAAATATCTCAAATAAGGGTGATATTTGCTTATTTTCTGTCTGATAAGATACTTCTTCTCACAACGCAGATTTTATGTTAGAGTTTTTTACTTGTTTTAAGGGTTTTGGTCCTAAAAAGTAAGATATTACAGCTTGTAGCTGAGATTTGATGACCTATATTGAGTAAAACATGCTTGAAACTAGAATATCAGCTGTTGCAAAGCTGTGTCATTAACACTCACAAGTATAAAACTACTTTTTTAAAGTAATACTTACTTCAAGCATGAAAAAAAACCTATGATGCGAAGCGCATATCATAATGTCAAGAAAATGGCACTGGCATTTGCTTAATTCAAAAGCCTACTGAAATAAGATGTTCTTAGCTCTGTTGGTTGAGTGGCCGTGCCAGCAACTTGAGGATTCCAGGTTCGATCCCCACTCCTGCCATCCTAGTCACTGCAGTTGTGTCCTTGGGCAAGGCACTTTACCAACTTGCTCCCAGTGTCACCTACACTGGTTTAAATGTATCTTAGATATTGGGTTTTACTATGTAAAGCGCTTCTAGTCACTGGAGAAAAAGCACTATATAAATATAATTCCCTTCACGTCTAATACCTGTATACCGTACAAAAAGTCTGCGGGCTATAGAGCGTTTTCATTCCGGGCTCCAGTACTCTGGAATGCCCTCCCAGTAACAGTTCGAGATGCCACCTCAGTAGAAGCATTTAAGTCTCACCTTAAAACTCATTTGTATACTCTAGCCTTTAAATAGACTCCCTTTTTAGACCAGTTGATCTGCCGTTTCTTTTCTTTTTCTTCTATGTCCCACTCTCCCTTGTGGAGGGGGTCCGGTCCGATCCGGTGGCCATGTACTGCTTGCCTGTGTATCGGCTGGGGACATCTCTGCGCTGCTGATCCGCCTCCGCTTGGGATGGTTTCCTGCTGGCTCCGCTGTGAACGGGACTCTCGCTGTTGTGTTGGATCCGCTTTAGACTGGACTCTCGCGACTGTGTTGGATCCATTATGGATTTAACTTTCACAGTATCATGTTAGACCCGCTCGACATCCATTGCTTTCCTCCTCTCCAAGGTTCTCATAGTCATCATTGTCACCGACGTCCCACTGGGTGTGAGTTTTCCTTGCCCTTATGTGGGCCAACCGAGGATGTCGTAGTGGTTTGTGCAGCCCTTTGAGACACTAGTGATTTAGGGCTATATAAGTAAACATTGATTGATTGATTGATTGAGCTCTATATGGCATTTAGTACCCATTGAGAACAGAGCGAGCTTCCATCCATCCATCCATTTTCTACCGCTTATTCCCTTTTGGGGTCGCGGGGGGCGCTGGCGCCTATCTCAGCTACAGTCGGGCGGAAGGCGGGGTACACCCTGGACAAGTCGCTACCTCATTGCAGGGCCAACGCAGATAGACAGACAACATTCACACTCACATTCACACACTAGGGCCAATTTAGTGTTGCCAATCAACCTATCACCAGGTGCATGTCTTTGGAAGTGGGAGGAAGCCGGAGTACCCGGAGGGAACCCACGCATTCACGGGGAGAACATGCAAACTCCACACAGAAAGATCCCAAGCCTGAATTTGAACCCAGGACTGCAGGACCTTTGTATTGTGAGGCAGACGCACTAACCCCTCTGCCACCGTGAAGCCCCAGAGCGAGCTTGACCACCACAAATATTTATTGGGCGGGATGTGATTTGGACATGACGTCATTAAAATCCAATCAATATTAGAAGGATAGGATAGATGTATTTAACCCAATATGGGGAAATTACATTGTTGCAGTGCAGGTTTTTACAAACAGTAACAGAATTCAAGCATACCATGAATTGATTAAAGTGGACCCGGACATAAACAAGTTGAAGAACTTATTCGGGTCTTACCATTTAGTGGTCAATTGTACGGAATATGTACTGAACTGTGCGATTTACTAATAAAAGTTTCAATCAATCAAAAACCACATGGTAACTTGAGTGTCAGGAGACCTGCTCATTCAGCCAAGAAACTGTGAAGCTTGCAGCCCTGTCTCCTCATCCGCATCTCCTCCAGTCCCTCCAAACGGACTCTGGTGTGGCAGACACCCAACAGCTGGTCTCCACGGCCAAAAGTGCTCCCGGGAGGCAGATCCAGAAGTTCACAAAAAAAAAGCACCACAGAAGTCAGGAAAGTGCCACCCCTTGTCACACAGTCCTAGAGAGTCCCCAACCAAAAGGTCAAACAAAAAGAAAAAAAAACAAAACACATGAAAACAAGAGAGAAACATCAGGAACACAAACGGATGAAACAGGAGCACCGAGCTCCTGCTACCAGCAGCCACTACAGAAGCATGATAAACACAGTCCACCATCTGAAGACAGGAATGAGTAGCTTTCATATAAAAAGGGATCACCATAATCTAGCATCAATAAAAAAAAATGTGGCAGAGACAAAGCGCTTTTTTTATACCAAAAGAATGGTAAATGGTAAATGGGTTATACTAGTATAGTGCTTTTCTACCTTCAAGGTATTCAATCAATCAATCAATCAATCAATGTTTATTTATATAGCCCCAAATCACAAATGTCTCAAAGGACTGCACAAATCATTACGACTACAACATCCTCGGAAGAACCCACAAAAGGGCAAGGAAAACTCACACCCAATGGGCAGGGAGAATTCACATCCAGTGGGACGCCAGTGACAATGCTGACTATGAGAAACCTTGGAGAGGACCTCAGATGTGGGCAACCCCCCCCCCCTCTAGGGGACCGAAAGCAATGGATGTCGAGCGGGTCTAACATGATACTGTGAAAGTTCAATCCATAGTGGCTCCAAGACAGCCGCGAGAGTTCAGTCCAAAGCGGATCCAAGACAGCAGCGAGAGTCCCGTCCACAGGAGACCATCTCAAGCGGAGGCAGATCAGCAGTGTAGAGATGTCCCCAACCGATACACAGGCGAGCGGTCCATCCTGGGTCCCGACGAGCGGTCCATCCTGGGTCTCGACTCTGGACAGCCAGTACTTCATCCATGGTCATCGGACCGGACCCCCTCCACAAGGGAGGGGGGGACATAGGAGAAAGAAAAGAAGCGGCAGATCAACTGGTCTAAAAAGGAGGTCTCTTTAAAGGCTAGAGTATACTGATGAGTTTTAAGGTGAGACTTAAATGCTTCTACTGAGGTGGCATCTCGAACTGTTACCGGGAGGGCATTCCAGAGTACTGGAGCCCGAACGGAAAACGCTCTATAGCCCGCAGACTTTCTTATTAGTTATTTTTACTCCATTGTCAACTGTGCATAGCCCGCAGACTTTTTTTGGGCTCTAGGAATCCAAATCAATCCAATTCAAAGCGCTTTGACACTATTTCCACATTCACACACACATTCACACACTGATGGAGGGAGCTGCCATGCAAGGCCCTAACCACGAACCATCAGGAGCAAGGGTGAAGTGTCTTGCTCACGGACACAAAAGACGTGATGAGGTTGGTAGAAGGTGGGGATTGAACCAGGAACCCTCAGGTTGCTGGCACGGGTACTCTCACAACGGCGCCACGCCGTCCCCAAAAGAAAAGATGTTTTTCAAAAGAAAAACATCTCTTTTTAGGGAACAAAAAAACCCCAATTGAGTTTTTTCACCAGGTGATCAATACAAGGTTTAAAAGTGAGAGAGCCACCAATTAAAGTATGAGTGAATTGACCACAATGAACTCAGTAAAAGGTATTACCAGCGTTTTTTTGTTCTTTTAGCAGCACAACACATCCGTGGCAACACGGCATCAGATGATTAAGGCGGACCTGCACTGTATTTTTTTTAATATTTATTTTTCCTATCATTCACATTCCTTTTGTTAGACAAGAAAACACGTCTCTCTTTTTTTGTGCGTTTTAAACAACAAAAAACTGCTAGCCAGAGGCGGCTAACAATGCAGGTCATTGAGATCGACAGATTTCACTCAAAAGCACTCGGAAAAACATCCGAAACATACAAAAAAAGTGCCATTCCCTTTATAGTGAATCTGCATTAAGAACATATTTCATACTGTATTTATATTTTCAATATGTTTATTGATTGATTGATTGATTGAAACTTTTATTAGTAGATCGCATAGTATTCCGTACAATTGACCACTAAATGGTAACACCCGAATTAGTTCATCAACTTGTTTAAGTCGGGGTCCACGTTAATCAACTCATGTCATGGTAAATGATAAAATTGAAAAATGGTAGAATTATAACAATAGAAATCTATGTCGCTAATTATTTCAAAACATTAACGCTGCTTAGACTTTCATTCCAAACGACACTACATTGCCAAAAGTATTTGGCCGCCTGCCTTTCCTCACATATGAACTTGAAGTACCTTCCCATGGATGGGTACTATCTTTTCACTGGAACTAAGGGGCCAAGCCCAACTCATTAAAAACAACCCCACACCATAATTCCTCCTCCACCAAATTTCCCACTCGGCACAATGAAGTCCAAAATGTAGTGTTCTCTTGGCGACCTCCAAACCCAGACTCGTTCATTAGATTGCCAGATGGAAAAGTGTGGCTCATCACTCCAAAGAATGTGTCTCCACTGCTCTAGAGTCCAGTGGCGACGTGCTTTACACCAGTGGTCCCCAACCACCGGGCCGCGGACCGGTACCGGGCCGCACAAGAAATATATATATATATATATATATATATATATATATATATATATATATATATATATATATATATATATATATATGTATATTCCAATTTTTTATTAATTATAAATCAACATAAAAAATACAATATATACATTATATCAATATTGATCCATACAATCTGCAAGGATACAGTTCGTAAGCACACAGGATTGTATTTCTTTATGAAAAAAACAAAATTAAAAAAAACCCTCAACCAACCCGTCTCCCCGCCCACCCTGGTCCGTGGGACAAATTTTCAAGCGTTGACCAGTCCACAGCTACAAAAATGTTGGGGACCACTGCTTTACACCACTGCATCCCAAACTTTGCATTGGATTTCAATCAATCAATCAATCAATGTTTATTCATATAGCCCCAAATCAAAAATGTCTCAAAGGGCTGCACAAGCCACAACGACATCCTCGGTTCAGATCCCAAATCAGGGCAAGGAGACAATGAGAAACCTTGGAGAGGACTGCAGATGTGGGGACCCCCCGCCCCCCAGGGCGACTGGTGTAACGGACATCGAGTGGATCTAGCATAATAGTGCGAGAGTCCAGTCCATAGTGGATCTAACATAATAGTGAGAGTCCAGTTCATAGTGACCATCCCGAGCGGAGACAGGTCAGAAGCGCAGAGATGTCCCCAACCGATGCACAGGCGAGCAGTCCGCACTGGGTCCTTGACTTTGGACGGCTAGGACCTCGTCTGTGGCCACCGAACCTGTGCACCACCTCCGCGAGGGAGAGGGGGGCAGAGCAAAAAATAAAAGAAACGGCAGATCAACTTGTCTAAAAGGGGGGTCTATTTAAAGGCTAGAGCAGGGGTCGGGAACCTTTTTGGCTGAAAGAGCCAAGAAGCCAAATATTTCAAAATGTATTTCCGTAAGAGCCATTTCATATTTTTTTTAACACTGAACACAACCAAACGCATGCATTTTTAAGTAAGACAAACATTTCTAGCGTATAATAGGTCTCTTTTTCTTTGTAATAACAGTGTTATTCGGAAGCTAACTGTGGAGGGGGCGTGGCCTGCAGGCCTGCAGCGAAGCGGGGTGTTGCCACGATCAGCCTCGAAATCAGCGTTACGTGCGTAGGCGGCCCACCTGGGCCTTGTTATATAATCACCTGTCGCTAAGTTATAAGCAGCAGCTAGGTGGAGAGATGGGGTTGGAGCTGGAGCCAAAGCACGAGCAAGGACGACAGAGAAAAAGACAATTGCTGGAAAGCAACTGAGAGATTTATTGAAAAATAAAACAATATTTTAACCCTGAAACAGGTTCTCAGGTCGGTGCTTGGTGGTCTGAAGAACCCCACACTAACCAATGATAAATAAATAACTTCTTACCAACGCAACTTCTTGAACAGGTGCGGTACAAAATGGATGAATGGATTAAAAATGCATGAGAATGTTTTACAATTTGAACATTATTTTCAACACTGTGATTACAAGTGGAATCATTCATTACTTATCGTGTTAAGCAATGTCAGCTCAGATTTATCCGAGAGCCAGATGCAGTCATCAAAAGAGCCACATCTGGCTCTAGAGCCATAGGTTCCCTACCCCTGGGCTAGAGTATACAAATGAGTTTTAAGTCGGGACTTAAATACTTGGTGATGTATGCCTTAGATGCAGCTCATCAGCCATCGAAACCCATTACATGAAGTTCTCTGCGTACTGTACGTGGGCTAATTGGAAGGTCACATGAAGTTTGGAGCTCTGTAGCAACTGACTGTGCAGAAAGCCTTTGCACTATGCGCCTCAGCATCCGCTGACCCCTCTCTGTCAGTTTACGTGGTGGCTGAGTTGCTGTTGTTCCCAAACTCTTCCATTTTCTTATAATAAAGTTGACTTTTGAATATTTAGGAGCGAGGAAATTTCACGACTGGTTTTGTTGCACAGGTTACATCCTATGACAGTTCCACGCTGGAAATCACTGGGAGCGACCCATTCTTTCCCAAATGTTTGTAGAAACAGTCTCCATGCCTAAGTGCTTGATTTTATACACCAGGCCAAGTGATTAGGACACCTGATTCTGAGCATCTGAATGGGTGACCAAATACTTTTGGCAAAATAGTGTATCTTCACAGCACAGGAATGGAAACCGTGAAATATAAATGATCACATGGCAGGAGATCAACTTGGCGTGCTTTAGAAAAGCTTGACAAAACACAAGTTAGAAGTCAATTAAAGGCCGGATTTCCCCCCGGAAGAAGGTGCTTGTTAAACCTACAATTGAATTTATTTTAAATTATGACTTACAATAACACGGACCCCAAGGCTAATTGTGTCTCAGTCTGGCTTCCCCGTGCCTCTGCCTAGTTGAAAGTGACAAACTGCATTTAGGGCAAACTATTTCATCAAAATTAATTCCCAACCACAAATTATAAGATTATTGTGCGTTTATGCTTTATCTTGTTGCAGTCAAATCAGCGGAAGCGCTAAATACATTAATATGTCAACACTTGGTTACTAGCTTTTACTGTATCATCATTTTTTTGCAATTACAAGTAATTCAGCATTTGTTTCTTTCGGAACAACAAAACATTGCTCAAATTTGAATAGTTCTTATCGTTTCAAGTAGACGTCTGGATGTCTTTTCGTGTATTGCTGATTCATGCCGTTTAATGCAGATCACAAACAAGGATCCCCTCTGGCTAACACAGTATTTAATTTTACTGCCCGGGCTGACGTGAGGCTAGCAGCTAATTTTTTATCTCCATTAACTGTGAGAATCTGCTGCCCTTATCTAATAATAATCATGTCAATTACAGCAAATAAACTTAGTATCTTAAAGGCCTACTGAAATGAGATTTTCTTATTTAAACGGGGATAGCAGGTCCATTCTATGTGTCATACTTGATCATTTCGCGATATTGCCATATTTTTGCTGAAAGGATTTAGTAGAGAACATCGATGATAAAGTTCGCAACTTTTGGTGCTGATAAAAAAGCCTTGCCCGTACCGGAAGTAGCAGACGATGTGAGCGTGACGTCAGGGGTTGTGGAGCTCCTCACATCTGAACATTGTTTACAATCATGGCCACCAGCAGCGAGAGCCATTCGGACCGAGAAAGCGACGATTTCCCCATTAATTTGAGCGAGGATGAAATATTTGTGGATGAGGAAAGTGAGAGTGAAGGACTAGAAAAGAAAAAAAAGAGTAGAGGGCAGTGGGAGCGATTCAGATAGGGAAGATGCTGTGAGAGGCGCCGTGGCAGCCGTGGGGTTGGCAGGACCACTCGGCCAGGCCCAACCACAACAAGGGATAGAGTCATACCGCTTTCAACCAGACGCTGACGGTGACGGTCAGGAAGACGCTGCTGATATTGGTGCTGGAGCAGCACACGACATAGATCGCCTTTAGAATACATAATGGTACAAATGATCGCTGCATAATACACTGTACTTTGTGTGTGTGGTCCAATCCAACCGTGTTTGCTTGACATCTCTGTTCCATGGTAAACCTTGACTGTCATCTTTCGGGAATGTAAACAATGAAACACCGGCTGTGTTTGTGTTGCTAAAGCCGACTGCAATACACCGCTTCCCACCTACAGCTTTCTTCTTTGATGTATACATTGTTCATTGAACATATTGCAAAAGATTAACCAACACAGATGTACAGAAGACTGTGGAATTTTGCGGCGAAAACACGACGAGTTGAGTTTATACCAAAAAGTTCTATTTTGGTTTCATCTGACCACATGATATTCTCCCAATCCTCTGCTGTATCATCCATGTATCAATTTTGGTACAAACGCAACTCGTCGTGTTTGGAGGAAAAAGAATACTGAGTTGCATTCCAAGAACACCATAACTACTGTGAAGCGTGGGGGTGGAAACATCATGCTTTGGGGCTGTTTTTCTGCTAAGGGGACAGGACGATTGATCCGTGTTAAGGAAAGAATGAATGGGGCCATGTATCCTGAGATTTTGAGCCAAAACCTCCTTCCATCAGTGAGAGCTTTGAATGGTTGACCAAATACTTATTTTCCACCATAATTTACAAGTAAATTATTTAAAATTCCTACAATGTGAATTCCTGGATTTTTTTTTCACATTCTGTCTCTCACAGTTGAAGTGTACCTATGATGAACATTACAGACCTCTGTCATCATTTTAAGTGGGAGAACTTGCACAATCGCTGGCTGACTAAATACTTTTCTGCCCCACTGTATTCAGCCTGTTTGGGAATTGTGTGCTCTATTTCAACAATTCTAAAAAAAATTCAAGGATTTCAATTCAACTTTAGTATTGGAGCATTCACATGCAGCTCCTTCAGTCATGGCCTCATCTAGTTATTGAATACTATTGACGTTGTTTTAATCAACCAATTGTATGTAATTAGACAGATTTAATGACTAATTTAGATATTGTGTTTATATTGTTAAATTGTCAATAGCACTCACCATAAATACATGGAAACATTTACAGTGATTCATACCATAGCAACCCGACCGTAACACAGTTTTTGGAGGGTATCTTGTGAAGACCGTGTGGCATAACGATGTCGGATTTGATCCTCTGAGGATGTGTCAGGCAAGAACACAGCAAAAGGCAAGAAATGACGGATTTATTAAAGTAATAAAACAGGCTAGAAACAAAACACTGGTGCTAAACAGAAAAGGCAAACACTAAGCGCTGGCATTGATGCTAGGAAAACAAACGGAAACACAAATACTAGGCACGAAGGCACAAAAAGGGAAAACAGAACATTTAGCATGAGAGCTAGGAATAAACAAAGGCGTAGCGTGTAAGCTAGCGAGAATATACATCTAAAGCAGTCGTCATTAAGATCCGAGATGGAACAACGAAAAGGGGCAGGCTTATATAAGGCAGTAATCAAAATAGAAACAGGTGTGCGGGAACCGAGAGTAGCAGGTGGAACTAATAAACCACCATGGTGACAAAGCAAACAGGAAATAAGGACGTCAAACAACAGAGTGATACCAGAAACTAGAATATGGGTATGATCCGTACATCGGATCATAACATATCTGATCTGATTGACAACGAGGAACCTGATTGCTTAGCTGTTATGAAAGTGTTTAATTACCTGCAGTGGAAGTGGATATCAGTGTGAGGCAACTCAAAGCTGTCAAGAACTCATCCAGGAGTATTATGGCGTTGACACTGGAATAAAGACAACTCCTAAGTTAGGGGTTTAACCTGATCTCAACATTTCAACAACCTCAGATTTCAAATGTCACCCGCTAATACTCCCAAAATAAATGGGATAGTATGCCTTCAGAATATTTGGCGAGCACCGTTCTCTTCACTTGTTCTCTCTGAAAAGTCGTCAGTCTTTCTGCCAAAAGGAAATCTGAAGGATTGTCTTTTCTAATGTATTAATTAAAATGTATCCATTTGTCATAGGTTTGTTAAAATGACAACAGGCAACATTTGAGAGGACTGGCAGGACAAATTAATGGGTTTTCCCAACAGAAAAATTAATTAAACATAACAATAGCATATCAGAAGCAGAAGTTAATCCAGCAGAAAAAGGGATGAAGGGGTGACTTCTCCAAAAGAGGATAACTACAAAAAATGCAAATGACTATATTGAGTCACGGTTCCATCCCTCCGAGGTAAAGACGCAGAATTTACCAGCTGTAGAGGATTTTTTGGGACAGCTTTTGTTCACTCCATTCCTGATATTTGTGTTGTCCCGATACCAATATTTTGGTACCGGTAGCACAATGTATTTCCATACATTTCAATACTTTTATAAATAAAGGGGACCCCAAAAATATGCATTATTGGCTTTATTTTAACAACAAAATGTACGGTACATTAAATATGTTTCTTATTGCAAGTTTGTCCTTAAATAAAAATAGTGAACATACAAGACAACTTGTGTTTTAGTAGTAAGTAAAAAAAGGCTGCTGACATATGCAGTAACATAGTGTCGTTAATCATTCTCTTATTGTGTCAATATTATTAAGGACAAGTGGTAGGAAATGATTATTAATCTACTTGTTCAAATTAATGTTATTATTGGCTTACTTTCTCTTTTAACATGCTCCACTTCTGTTGAAATGTAATAATCACTTGGATGTTTTACATTAGTTTTGGATGATACTACACATTTAGGTATCAATCGGATACTAAGTAGTTACAGGATCATACATTGGTCATATTTAAAGTCCTGATTTTATAAACATAAGGATAAAAAATAAAAAACGAAAGAAAATGTTGTGATGCTAAAAAATATCGAACTTGATACAACTTGATAGCCAACAGCCATCAGACTGTGTTACACATATGTTCCTTCTTGACTGCACTTAAATGTAGAATATATGTAGAATATATTTATATTTTTCATATATTATATATATAATTTATGATATATATTATATGATTTATTATTATTATTGTCTATTGTGAGCGAACTGTGGTGCTGAATTTCCCCCAGGGATCAATAAAGTACAAAACCCGTTTCCATATGAGTTGGGAAATTATGTTAGATGTAAATATAAACGGAATACAATGATTTGCAAATGCTTTTCAACCCATATTCAATTGAATGCACTACAAAGACAAGATATTTGATGTTCAAACTCATAAACTTTATTTATTTTTTTGCAAATAATAATTAACTTAGAATTTCATTGCTGCAACACGTGCCAAAGTAGTTGGGAAAGGGCATGTTCACCACTGTGTTACATCACCTTTTCTTTAAACAACACTCAAACGTTTGGGAAATGAAGAAAATAATTGTTGAAGATTTGAAAGTGGAATTTTTTCCCATTCTTGTTTTATGAAGAGCTTCAGTTTTTCAACAGTCTGGGGTCTCCGCTGTCGTATTTTACGCTTCATAATGCACCACACATTTTCGATGGAAAACATCTCTGGACTGCAGGAGGGCCAGGAAAGTACCCGCACTCTTTTTTTACAAAGCCACGCTGTTGTAACACTTGTTTTGCTGAAATAAGCAGGGGCGTCCATGATAATGTTGCTTGGATGACAATATATGTTGCTTCAAAACCTGTATGTACCTTTCAGCATTAATGGTGCCTTCACAGATGCGTAAGTTACCCATGCCTTGGGCACTAATACACCCCCATACCATCACAGATGCTGGCTTTTCAACTTTGCACCTATAACAATCCAAATGTTTATTTTCCTCTTTGTTCTGGAGGACACCACGTCCTCTGTTTCTAAATATAATCTGAAATGTGGACTCGTCAGACCACAGAACACCTTTCCACTTTGCATCAGTCCATCTTAAGTGAGCTCAAGCCCATCCAAGCCGGCGGCGTTTCAGGATATTGTTGATAAATGGTTTTTTTCTTTTCATAGTAGAGTTTTAACTTGCACTTACAGATGTAGCAACCAACTGTAGTTACTGACAGTGGTTTTATGAAGTGTTCCTGAGCCCAAGTGGTGATATCCTTTATACACTGATGTCGGTTTTTGATGCAGTACCGCCTGAGGGATCAGAAGTCCGTAATATCATTGCTTACGTGCAGTGATTTTTTCAGATTCCCTGAACTTTTTGATGATTTTACGGACCGTAGATGGTAAAATCCCTAAATTCCTTGCAATAGCTCGTTGAGAAATATTGTTCTAAAACTGTTCAACAATTTGATTATAAAGTGGTGACCCTCACCTCATCCTTGTTTGTGAATTACTTAGGATTTCATGGCAGCTGCTTTTATACCCAATCATGGCACCCACCTGTTCCCAATTAGCCTGCACACCTGTGGGATGTTCCATATAAGTTTTTGATGAGCATCCCTCAACTTTATCAGTATTTATTGCAACGTTTCCCAATTTCTTTGGCACATGTTGCTGGCATCAAATTCTAAAGTTGATGATTGTTTGCGAAAAAAAAAAAAAAGTTTATCAGTTTGAACATCAAATATGTTGTCTTTGTAGCATATTCAACTGAATATGGGTTGAAAATGATTTGCAAATCATTGTGGCGACTTGTCCAGGGTGTACCCCGCCTTCCGCCCGATTGTAGCTGAGATAGGCGCCAGCGCCCCCCGCGACCCCAAAAGGGAATAAGCGGTAGAAAATGGATGGATGGATGTATTCCGTTTATATTTACATCTAACACAATTTCCCAACTCATATGGAAACAGGGTTTATACTTTCTATTCTATTCTATATGTTCCTGTACTTGGTATCATTACAGTGGATGTCAGGTGTGGATCCACCCATGGCGTTTGTTTACATTCAGGAACGGCGTCATTAGCGGTGACGGCGGTGAGCAAAGGTGTGTAGTTAAGCATGTTTTTGTTGCCATGGAAGCGAGGATTAGTGCTTAAGAAGTAGCTGAAACACTGCGGACCTAATATAGACCGTATATGATTCATTAGTATCGCGGTACTATACTAATATTGGTATACCGTACAACCCTACCTGCTTTATGTTGCCATTAAAGTTTTAGACTACTTTTGCACATTTTCTGACCACAAAAAAATAGAGCACAATGATGGTTTGGTTTGCCGACACCCTTGGCTTAAATCCCGTGAGGACTACTTTATATTATAAATGGCAACAGCGGAGGATGAATGTCCCATAACAAGAAGATAGAGGAAAAGGAAGAAGCTTATCGACTAACAACTCGGCACGGACTACAAAGGCGGACACGCGCAATTTTTCTGGATTCATGCAGATCCCAAATACAGATCAGCAGGTACCAGAAGGTAAGAAATGTTGCTTTTGCATAATATTGCTAA